>NW_017729034.1:1000967-1001281 GCF_001723915.1 Gavialis gangeticus
GATGATCTGCTCAGGTCCCTTCCGACCCTAGAAACTATAGGCCACCTGGCTTTCCACCGCACATCATAATGCATTTCATAGTATCTTACTTTTATACAAATATATACATGTATCTGTGTTCCTATATAAATTCTCTAAGGTGTGTAGTCTGTGCTGCAAGGTATAAATGTATAGAAATAAAATAGAAATGTATCTCCCTTCCTAGATAAATTAAATTCTATAGCGTAATATCCAATATAATTATAAAATTGAAAAGAATAAATCAATTAATATAATAATAAAATAAAAGGGTCTAGAAGAAAGAAAAAGGTATT
>NW_017729034.1:1006281-1009141 GCF_001723915.1 Gavialis gangeticus
AATTAATATAATAATAAAATAAAAGGGTCTAGAAGAAAGAAAAAGGTATTCTGGAATGTCACTTGCTAGGCTAGGCTAGCAAGTAGGAAATCATTCAAATCAGTGCTAGTATTAGCCTTTGTTGTCTAATGCTCCTGAGCTGCTGGAAGACACAGCTCGGTAACTGTCACACTCCAAGGCAGAAAGCAGGCCGGCTCAAACAATGTTGCCGTTTATGCTGTTCAGCCTCCTTGCCCTCATGACAGATCACCAAGGACAGCAAGTGTTCCTGACTTCTGTGCAAGTGGCGGAGGGCTCATTTTAATAGTTTAGCCTTGGCAACGAGCCCTACAGCAGTCTGAAGCAATATGTCCAAACTCCATGGACAATCAAATGACAATATACTGATGATTGGTTGAGTAATAAGAGCCAAACTTCTGGCTCCATAGAACATAATGGAAGTTTGGCCATTCAAGCTACACAGAACTAAAGTCAGTTTCAACACCACCTCCAAAGCTATGTAGGTATTAATGAGAGAAGTTTGCTCTTAGGAGATAGGATGAAGAGCACATAAATGACAGTTAAGGAATAGACTAAATGCAGCACAAAGCATATGAAGGGTAAGACTGATAGATGACAAGATAAAAACAGTAGAAATAGCCACACTCAACACCTTTGCACTGGTTATTAGGAGGGTAATATTTAATCATTATCTATATTCTGATCCCCTGCATGGAAATGAAGGGAAGACATACTTTTGTTTTGTGATTTTATGTCTAATGAAAATATAAACCTACTTTTCTATTTATAAGAATTCTGGCAAACATTTAAACTGCATAGTCATTCTGCTTATATGCTGAATAACCTTGATGCAGAAAACCCCTGTACAGTAGGAAGTACACAGTGGGACTTAATCTGCTTACAGTTAAGTACCTACCCAAGTATTTTTCTGAATGAGACCTTTATGATGATTTTTTCCATATAAACACAGGCATGCTCATTCTTGGGAAAAAGGTCAATCTATTTGTTAAAATATTCTGTATTCAGTTTAAATGAATGATACAGACGCCTTCATATATATGAACCTTTTTTACTTCATAGGTTGATGGCATAACTCCAGGAAAATGAACAATTTTTTTCACACCAGCAAGCCAGTCCAGTTTCCTTTCAACAAACCTATCTTTTATGTTTCTATTCTGTTATTAAACAAAGGAAAGAACAAAGTCTATCAAAGATCTGTGGGTGGCTTATATTCCCCTTTAATTAAAGCATTCCTACAGGAGCTCATGTTCATAGAGATGTAAGAAAATGGCTATCATTATGCCAAGTCTCAAGAAAAATCTTTCTTGAGTGATAATAAGAGAGGTCCAACAATATACTTGAGCCTGGATCCGCTCCCATAAAAAGTCTTTTGGATTTAATGGGAGCAAGACTGGGCTCATTTACTCTAGGACTTAGATTTCAGAGCCATCTTGTCTGCTGCTTGTTTCCAGTTCAACCGCATATCTTGAACAAAATAAAGGCTGAAGTTTTATTCTTTTAAAATGCTTAATTACTAGTTTGCTATGTTCCCTTTACAGTGCACATGTCTACTTCCCTATGCATTCCAAGAACATTTTATAATGAAACAAAATTTAAAGGTAAACTTCAAAGTGTCTGTTTTTAGTTGGGTAACTTTCTTTTAATTTGGAATTCATAGAATCGTAAAAATTGAGAGTTGGAAGGGGCCTCAGGAAGCCATTAGTCCAACCCCCTGCTCAAAGTAGAACCAGCCCCAACTAGATCATCCCACCCAAGGTTTTGTCTAGCTGGGTATTGAAAACCTCCAAAGATAGAGATTCCACCACCTCTCTGGGTAACCTGTTCCAGTGCTTTACTACCTTCCTCATGAGAATTTTTGCCAATATTTAACCTACAATACCCTTGCTGCAACTTGAGACCATTGTTCCTTGTTCTGTCATCTGCCACCATTGAGAACAGTCTAGCTCCATCCTCTTTGAAACTATTCTTCAGGTAGTTGAAGGATGCTATTAAATCCCCCTCTCCATCTTCTCTTCAGACTAAATAAGCCGAGTTCCCTCAGCTTCTCCTCAGAAGTCATGTGCCCCAGCCCCCAAATCATTTTCATTGCCCTCTGCTGGACAAAAGAAATAAGGTTTTTTTTTTCCATCACAAGCCTTCATGTATAAATCCTTTAAAATTCATGTCATTTTGAACTTAGAGATGCCTTTTGTACTGCTATTGCAGAAACTGTCAATGTTTTTATCATAAGCTTTGGAAATATGACTTTTCTAACTCAGAAAGGAAAGTCGACTTTTTTTTCCTTTAACTTCATCAGCATTACAGGTCAACCATCTAAACAACCTTCCTTAGTTCTCAATGTGGTTTATAATGTGCCCAGAAGCTTACTAATTCTTAGGCGTCCACTGGCTCTTGTAAAAATTTTTATTATAATTACATTTAGGAAACTACTAAAAATGTCTCATCCATGGGGTCAATTAGTAGCCAATCAGAGTTCATTTTAATGAGCTAATAGTTATAACTCTGCCCAAATTTTGCTTGTGCTGTAGTTTCCCTGGAACTTTTCTGAACTGGCTTTTTTATTAGGCATGACTTTCCTTTTGTGTACATTGTGTTACCATTTCCACAGAAGTTCTCAACAGTGGAAAACTGTTGTGGGGTGGTGGTGCCAATACATACTATGCTGAAGTGCATGTGCACATTCCCTTGGTGTGTCAGCTCTCGGGCTTGGGAAGCTTGTCTTTCAGCATGTCTCTTTCACAAGGTTTGTCCCTCTTTTTTCCTGCCATTTCTTGATCTTGGGTATTAGTGGGATGGTCCCTGATCACTTACGGGAACCCCTGTAAGCTGCAAGCAACAA
>NW_017729034.1:1014141-1016898 GCF_001723915.1 Gavialis gangeticus
GGCCTGGGAAGCTTGTCTTTCAGCATGTCTCTTTCACAAGGTTTGTCCCTCTTTTTTCCTGCCATTTCTTGATCTTGGGTATTAGTGGGATGGTCCCTGATCACTTACGGGAACCCCTGTAAGCTGCAAGCAACAATGACATTTGGGGCTCTGCCTCCCCTTGCACCCCTTCCACATGCCAACCAGATACCAGATTTAGGTCTGCTCTGCCCCCACGATGAGATGTCCCACCACTGCCACCAGTTGCTATTAATCCCAAAGCGTGACCCAGAGCACATCCATTTAGGTTGAGAAGTTATAGACTCAGGTTTCTAGCTCGATGTGGTGCCTTGCCTGTAGATAAACAGCAGTCCATATCAATTTATGCCTTAATTTACAGTCCAGTAAAATTTAATAAATTTGATCAGTTCTGGCTGTAATTCATTAAATTAATTCTCTGGTCAACCAATTCATGTGCTTATCTTCTCACGCAGTTTCTGTGCACAATAAAAGTTCATATGAAAAATAAAAGCTCATTTGGGCCACTTATGCACTCCAACTTGTACAAGGCTACCTCTGTTTCTGGACTACACATGACTATTGCTGGGAAGAAATGGCGAGGCTCTCCATTCTCTGCCTGGCTTTGAGAGGGTCCTCCAATCTATGCTTTCCCCGCTTCTTCTCCGGGGGGTCTGGGCACCTGACCCCGAGTGCTCCTCTGAGCTTCTGGGCTATGGAGCTCTTCTTCTCACCAGCATAAGAGATGCTGGCTGGGTTCTCACCATGGTGTGGCTCTGCGGCTCCACCTCCACACTGCTCCATCTCCGCCCCCTGCCAGCGCCAGATGTCTGAATGTACTGGCAGCTCCTACACACCTGCCGATGCGCAGCGAGCAGGAGCTTACAAAGCAGGGCTGCTGCTACTACTCCTGCTGCCCACTGCCATTGCTGTCATCCCTGCATGTATGTGGGAGACAATGCTGGCCCTTATTGGGCTTCCGTCTGTTCCCCCAATACCATAGGGGAATCTTTTAGGGAACCTGCTTCTCAGGTTCCCCCCTCCAGCAGATACTACCTGCTTCTACGCTATGTTCCTTGATTCTAATTTGGTTAAGAAGATTAAGTGTAGTGTGTGATAAAATTAATTTTTATTATTATTCCCCTCCTAAACACAACAACAATGAAATGTGATGTTACCTGTCTCTGGAAGGTATCAGCAAGACAATTGTTCAGTTAGCAGGGGCTTAAGGGTTCATAGCAAGAATTTTTCCCATACAGCTTCCTTCAAACTGAGGACCTAAACAGCTCTCTCTCTCTGTTCATACTTATATTGCCAACCACACACGTTAAAAAAAAAAAAATCAGAAAAAAAAATTAAATTGGTGTTGAAGATGCAGCAGGGGTTAAATACATTTTGGAATCTCATTATTCATCTGTCGGAGTTTGAGTTGTGAGTTCACATCTTCAAGTTTTTATTTACAGCTATGAGGGTTGGAAGCTTGTAGTGTATAATAAATGCTACCAATTGTCATGTGAATCCAAGAGCTGGCGTTATAAATATATTATAAAATCTGAGCAATAGTAGTACCATGACATTTTAAGAGGTTTTTCTCCGTATAGTTGCATCCTAAGAATGGTGGACAATCCAAGTCATCATGTACACTATAACTGGAGCAAGGCAAAATGTGAGGGGAGAAAACTCAACCTAGTAGAAAGTTATACCCAACCGAAGTTTTGCTCCTTAATAAAGGTAGGGTCTGTATGCCATGTCTAGTACAGTCTTCCTTCAGCTGGCAATGAAATTTATCTGAGCCAAATTTATCTTACATTACCTCAGAGAAGACCCTCCAGATATATAAAATGCTTAATGAAGCATTTCAGGGCTTTAGAAGGCCTTGTGTAGATTGCATGCATCAGACTAAACACCATTCAGTGGGAGTTGAGGTCAGTGCAACAGGCCTAGCACCACGTTGTCACTAGAGCAGTGGTCTATGTTTCACAAAACTAATTTCAACTAATCACCATACACTTTGTGAAGACGACAAACTCAGACATTGTGGAGGAACACAAGCCTCTTGCTGTTTAATAGCAATGCTCCTGGCCAACTAAAAAACAATATTTAGCACCTGCAACCTGTTACACGTGATTCCAACTGAATTTTAGGGCACTCAGCACCTGACAGGATCAAATTCTCTTATCATTAGGAAATATAACATGATAAACTACAGGCGCCATGGAAGACAATCACTGATAGAAGCTTTCATAAGCATAAAACAAACATATTATGAACCCTGCTCTAACATTTGTCTGAGATTTAATACTAAAAGTATGTGACATAACACGCCATTTAACTAAACCTTTCAGAGCTTTGGAAAGCAGAAGAGTGGAACAGCTTAAATCCTTCACAAAAATAGGCTGCAACTGAGTGAGCCTGGAGAAGGATTGATTAAAGAGATTTTTTAAAGGAATTAGCCCTTGTTAAGAAAAAAAAATCCCTAGCCAATTATATCTTGGAAACTAGTCTAGAAGAAGCTGCTGGAGGTGCCTGGTCATTCATAGGCTTGGAAACATTAAAGATGTAAAAGAATTAGATGATCCAGACCATTTCTCTGCCAAAACAGTACTGTTCCCTGCACTATATTTCCTAGTGCTTAGTTTTATAGGTCCCAAGAGGGGCATTGCTAGCAATTCCATATCCCAGCACTCACTGTCAAGGAGTTTTTTCTCTACTCTTCATCCTTATGTTTCCCTTTTTTTTTTTAATTTCAGCCCCCCCCCC
>NW_017729034.1:1016991-1017833 GCF_001723915.1 Gavialis gangeticus
TTTTTTTTTTAATTTCAGCCCCCCCCCCCACACCTCACTGTAATATATTGAATAATTAATCTCTCTCGATAGTGTTGATATCTTTCAAGTACATGTAGATTTCATTATGTTTCTAGGAAAGGACTATTTCTAGGAATAGGAGAATCCCATAATGTAGACTTATAAAAGAGAAATGCAGGATGTGATGAGTCATTTCTCCCACCAAAATGCACTTCAGCAGCTTCCACTTGTTTCCAGATTCTTACATGCGAAGAAGAAAGATCAAACTTTACCTTTCCCCCTCTGAAGAGTGGGATATTTTTTCAATAGGTACCTCCAACAAAGTGCTGAGCCCAAATCTTGATTCCTTCCACAGCACAGTTTTTTTAAAATAGAATACAGAAGTCCCTTGGCACCTTGAGGTGCCTTGAGATCCTATCAAGCCGGCCATACAACATTGACTCTGTTTAGCATGCGAACATAATTAATAAGATAAGACCCAGAGATTTCACAAAGGAATCCATAGTGTTGAAAAGATTATGACCTGTTGCAGTTTCTTTATGTTCTTTGCAGCCGAAAAACTAGTTTAGTATTTTTCTGTAGCCAAAAAATGAGAGAAAACTAAGAGCAGGCATTTTCCCTGGGAAACCTTGAGTCTAATGAGCAATGCCCTGAATATAAAGAGAATGAGAACCACTACAGGATTGATATGCTATCTTTTGTAATTTGACCCCCAAATTTAAGAGGCCATTAAAGAAGGGATTGGAGAAGCTACTATTATATTTTTGGTCAAGCGGTTACTTAAGAGATCACCTGGACTAGATGCATATGCATAGGACTAAGAGTCAGATAGAAATATGGAG
>NW_017729034.1:1022833-1028792 GCF_001723915.1 Gavialis gangeticus
ATTAGATGCATATGCATAGGACTAAGAGTCAGATAGAAATATGGAGATTAATCTGCAACTTAAACACAAATATGCAAGAGATACCACTCAGAGTAGAGTTAGGTAGCATGCTAACATGATTCAGAAAATAAACCCAGAGATTTCAAATTGGAATCTATAGCATTAAAAAAATTCTGAACTGTTGTGGTCTGAGTTCTTTGCCACAGGAGAATTGCCCTATTAGTTTTCTGTAGTCAAAGCGAAGTGAAAGCTAAGAGATGACATTTTCCAAGGAGACCCCTGTCTAAAAAAAGTTAAGAACCACTGAGCTAGGCACATGAGAACATTCCTAGCTAACTGAAGAGGCACTGCAGGAATCCTGGTTTGTTACTAAAATCATTTTCTTGCCATTTCAGCCTGAATTGCATTCTTTTTCACCAACATGGTAGGAGTCAGGTGCCTTTGTAGATACCTTGGTAGGTGCCTTGGTACACTGTGATGTATGGCATTTTAAAATAATTAAACTGGGAGTTTAAATGTAGTCTTAACAAACCAGTACAGGCCATAATATCTAAGATCTCAGTCTTAGAGGAGCCACAACAACAAATGTTAAACAACATCTTTTTGTATTTCAGATTGGAATAGGTGGACAGATTAGTGGTAGGTCTTGCAAAATACTACTCAGCATACATGGATTAGATTTCCATTACCTAACTCCAAACAGCAGCCAGATATTAAACAGAAATCATGAAATAATTGGATTGCAACTCAGTCTCGGTCTCTGAAGGGATGGAAATATTCTTGGATGTGTCTTTTGTTTTGATACATTTATCCCAGTTACAAATGGCAGGTCAGATCTGAAGTATTATTTTTCCAATGTCATGAGTCCCTGACTTGTTCTAGCAGTGTCTATGACAATCATTTTGACAGTTAAGCAACTTTCTTTTATTCTTACAGAATCATTCTTGAAAGTGTTCAAGTGTCTAGCAGAGACAGTGTTTATATTGTGCAGAAAAAGTTCTGACAAAGGATTTGGGTAATTTTAGAAAGACAGTGTAAACTATAACGTTTACAAAGTTACAAAGTACTTACTACTTCAAGTTTTTACTTTAGAACTGCAAAGATTCTGAGAAAGACGTCAGTAGATTAATTCCACTAAAAATCAAGGGCCAGATTCTGCAACTCGTACTTTGAATAGTACCTTTACTCTAGAACATCATTCTTTACAGGTGGGCCACTTGAGGAATGAAGGGCTGTTCAGTGGGAGTAGGAATATCTAGATCAAACCCTTAAATCAAGCCAGTTGGTCAAGCCAATAAAAGATGAGCTTTTTTCTCACATTTTCATTAATAAAGAGCTGAAAGGGAGAGAGAGGCTATTTATAATACTGTGGTGCTGCATACTACATGACTGCTAAAGTTGAGAGACAGATGAGGGTTTCCATGGCCTTTCTTCAGTTTGGGAATTTCCAGAGTGCTGTAGAATTTGACTTTCAGCCATGAAAATAACATAAGAAGGCATTCTTTTAAAGAGCTCCCACTTACATCTCTTGTATATTTCCCTGTTCCTGGAAGATTTCTCACAGTTCTTCAATGAGATGCAAGATGTTTATACTCAACTGTAGAAAATTTGAAGGTCATCAGTTGGCAGCCAATTTTTATTTTTAAAGACATGTTCATCTCAGTTTTTTTTCATAGATTAGAGTTGTGACATGAGTAGAAACAAAACATAGAATTGTTATTTTTAAGGGGGGGAAATGTTCCATATCTTTGGCAGCAGAAAGTACACAGTGCTCCTGACTCCCTGTGACATTACTGACAGAACTTCTATTCATGTTATTTGGACTAAGATCAGGTCTTATGTATGCTATATAAGCATCTTAGTGACTAGAATTCAGAGCCCTGAAGACAAGCATCTAGCACATAAGATAGAAGAGGGCTCTGATAAATCCCCATTCCTGCAGGCATTGAGCCCTGCACTTATATCTATACTATGGAGGTTGCTGCTGCTTTACCTGTAGTGGGGCTCCTCCCCACCCGCCCCAGGATGGCTGGCAGAAGGATTATTTTATGTATGTCTATACCAGTAGTCCCTATTTTATATATGTCTATATCATAGCCCCTGAACGACAGAAGCCACCTTTTGCCAACAGGGTTGTGTCAGCACCAGGGGGTTTTCCAGCAGAGCTTTGTTATTACTGGGCACCCACACCTTGGATACCATAACTATGCAGGCAGAACTTTATAAGGGAGATGAGAACTCACTAAATTCAAACAACTAACCTGTCCTTGAACAGCCCATTTAATAGAGCGCAATGCAACAAACATACAACTTCTCACAGCAGGTATATACCTTTTCTGAGTAAGGATATGCCTTCAGTGGCGAATGAGCTCAGGAACTCTATAGTTAACTTACTCCTTTAGACTTAGTTTAACCTGACTGAGAGTGATCACACTGCAATTCTATGTCAACCATTGTGTTGACATTGGCAACACATTCACTCAAACATGTTATATTAAGATATCTGACAGTATGTTCCTGGCTCTTTTATTGAAATAAGCTGAGCTGTTACATTACTTCTTTCCCAGTGAATTGTGAGGACAATTTCTGGTCGCACAGAAGACTGTATTGAGACTAAAGGGAAAAGTTCTGTCCTGAATAAAGAATTTAATGAATACCATTCACATATACACTATATGCCAATTAAGTGCCCACCTTTTTTTAAAAAAATCATAGTCAGTTACTAAGGGAACATACAATTAATCAGAATGTTTACTGAGAGATGAACAAACCTTAGAAAGGTTTGGAGATCACTTGTTTATCAGATAAATATGTGAATATTCTGGTACTTAGGATCATAGGAAAGTAGGGATGAAAAGGACCTCACAAGATCATCTAGTCAAGCCCCCTGCTCAAGGCAGAATCACCCCTGACTAAACCACCTCTGTCAAGTATCTATCTAATCTGCTCTTGAAAATTTCCAGGAATGGAGATCCCGTAGCTTCTCTATGTAGCCTGTGCCAATGCTCAACCATCCTCACAGTTAGAAAGTTTTTCCTAATCTCTAACCTAAATTTCCTCTCCTGAAATTTGAGGTTATTGCTCCTAGTCCTGTCCCTTACAGCCACAGAGAAAAGAATAATCTTCATCTTCTTTATAGTAATCCTTCAGCGTTCAATGTCTTCATCAATGACCTGGAAGATGACATGGAGTGCACGCTCAGCAAGTTTGCAGATGACACCAAGCTGGGGGGAGTAGTACATATGCTGGAGGGCAGGGCTAAGATTCAGAGTGACCTAAACAAATTGGATGATTGGGGTAAAAGAAATCTCATGAGGTTCAATGAGGACAAGTGCAAAGTCCTGCACTTAGGATGAAACAATCCCATGCACCAGTACAGGCTGGGGACTGACTGGCTGGGCAGCAGCTCTGCAGTAAAGGACCTGGGGGTTACCATGGACCATAAGCTGAATACGAGTCAGCAGTGTGTCCTTGTTGCCAAGAAGGCTAACAGCATTTTGGGCTGCACTGGTAGGTGTGTTGCCAGCAGGTCAAGGAAAATGATTATTCCCCTCTATTCAACACTGGTGAGGCCACATCTGGAGTGGTGAGCCACATCTGGACAAACTGGAGAGTCCAGCGGAAGGCAACAAAATGGAGAATGGGCTGGGGAACATGACTTATGAGGAAAGACTGAGGGAACTGGGCTTATTTAGTCTAGAGAAGAGAAGACTGAGAAGGGCTTTAATTGCAGCCTTCAACTACCTGAAAGGGCATTCAGAAAAGGATGGAGCTAGATTGTTCTCAGTGGTGGCAGTTGACAGAACAAGAAACAATGTTCTCAGTTTAGGTAAGATATTTGGAAGAATTTTCTCACTGGGAGGGTAGTGAAACACTTGAACAAGTTACCCAGAGAGGTGGTAGAAGCTCCATCCTTGGATGTTTTCAATACCTGGCTAGACAAAGCTTTGGCTGGGATGATCCTAGTAGGGGATGGTCCTGCTTTGAGCAGGGGGTTGGACTAGATGACCTCCTGAGGTCCCTCCCAACTCTAACTTTCTCTGATTCAGATATTGGAAGACTATTCAAATACCCCCTCAGTATTCTCTTCCCCAGACTAAACACTCCTAGCTTTTCCAGTCTTTCCTAATAAGTTTAATCTCCCAGGCCCTGAATAATTTTTGTTGCTCTCCAATAGGCTCTTTCCAATCCGTCCACATATTTCTTAAAGTGTGGGGACCCAAACTGGACACAGCACTTCAGGTGAGGCCTTACGAGCACCAAAGAATGGAGGAATCAAATCACTTCTACTAATATCTATTTGAGAGGGAGATGATGGGAATCTTATCTTAACCAGCTAGCTATGAATAGTCCTTTTTTATTTTTTTTTTTTATAGACATTCAAGATGGAAAAGGTCTGTTTATCCCCCCTGAAAATGAAAGAACATCTTTTCCCAATAGCACTTTTTTCACCAGTCTACATTTGTAAGTAAGGGTGCTTCTTCTGCTTTCTTGGGAAGATTATTTCACCATGCAGTGCATTGTCAGGAAGTTTTTTCAATTGTTCAAACCAAATTACTACGAATGACTGGGTCAAGTGTCACATTTTGTAGCTTCCTCCAACTGAATACAGCACATTGCAGGTTTTTAAAAACAGCATCACCAATAAGGGAGGATTAAATACCCTGAATGTTAAAACAAATTCCAATTTGGCTTTTAATCGTTTCTTTTTCTTTAGTTTAAAATAACTTTTTTATAATGTAATTATATTGTTCCTGGAGAAACTCATGGCAGAATTGGATTACAGGCTGTTTTGCTCTGTTTCCAGCCTGTAAGAGACTCTATTAATTGGCTAGAATGCTTGCAAAGCATGCACCCTCTAATTCAATTATAAGTAACTTCAGGAATCACATGATCCCATATTCCAAAGTGTGGAAACCATTTTTTTAAATAAGCCTTGGGGGGTTTACGTTAAACACAGAACAATTGAAAAACTTTGTGGCTCAGCAGTTGTTAGTACATCTGCCAACAGAAGCTGACTTAATATAAAACATTTCCACTGAAACTTCATTGAGATTATGGAACATTTATTTCTTAAAGGTTGCCAACAGGCCAACTATCTTCAGTGGGTTAGAGTGCTGCACAGATACACCAAAGGTCATGAAAATGATTTGTGTTCATACCAAACCTAGTGTCCTGACATCTGTTTCTCAATCAGGAGATCCAACTCAAACCACACATGATTTTAATGAAGTAGCTAAACAGAGTTTATTTCCATCTCTATAAATGAAGCAGTGTGAATTGAAATCCCCTTTGGAGTGAAAGCTGAGTGACAACATCACCCAGCAGTAAGTGAAAAGGACAAATTTAAACGTGGAAAGCAAGACTCTTAAGAGTACCAATTAAATTTTAACATCCATTGCAAAACAAACCAGCCATGTAGCAGCTAAGCCCTAGATCATGTACACATTAGAAATGAAACAATCATTGTATTTTCGATTCACTGTGTGGATATCTCTGGGATGTTGGAGGTGGGAAGGGAGGACAATCTTATCTGGCAGACTATGCCACAAACACTGCCAGCCAAGTAACAGTCATAATACATGCACAGTAGGGGTGTGTAAAGCGGGCCCTGTTTGATTCAGATTCAGCCTGAATCAGGGACATCAGTTCAATTAGTTAATTCAGGTCACTGTCCCCAATTTGATTTGGCCAAACCTGAGTCTGAAGATTCAACGCTGATTAGGAGGATCAGCAATTCGGACACAGACACAGCTTTAAAAGTTTTTTCTACATACCTCAAGGTACCAGCATGGCTTGTGAACACTGCAATGCTGGGGTGGATAGAGTGTCCCACAGGAGTGTTGGGGGGCCCTTCACGTGTTTGGCGGTGAACCCAGCAGTGGACCGGAAATATTTCCGGTCCACTTCTAGGTCTGCCAGGGAGTGCACAGGAGGGGCCCCCTGCGCCCCCCCCCCC
>NW_017729034.1:1033792-1038225 GCF_001723915.1 Gavialis gangeticus
AAGTTTTTTCTACATACCTCAAGGTACCAGCATGGCTTGTGAACACTGCAATGCTGGGGTGGATAGAGTGTCCCACAGGAGTGTTGGGGGGCCCTTCACGTGTTTGGCGGTGAACCCAGCAGTGGACCGGAAATATTTCCGGTCCACTTCTAGGTCTGCCAGGGAGTGCACAGGAGGGGCCCCCTGCGCCCCCCCCCCCGCTCAGCGATCAGCCATGGGGGGACCCTAGGTGCCCCCCCGACCCAGGAGGCACCAGTCACTGAGCCAAGGGGACATGGGGGGGTGTGCTCCCCAGCAGAAGTGGAAGTGCTTTTGGTCCACTTCTGGGTCTGCTGCTGAGTGTGCTAGGGAGGCCCCTGTGCTTCTGTAGGACACTCCATGCACCCCAGCATCTCAGCACTGCTACCTAAAGGTATGTAGAAAAAGCATTTAAAGTTGTCTCTATGTCCAAATCTCTGAATCTTTCTGAATCAATTCAGAGAGATTAAAGGGTCCTCTGATTCAATTTGGAGATTCAGTCACCGAATCGGGCCGAATCTCCACTTGAATCGAATCAGGAACCGAAGCTTTGCACAGCCCTAATGCACAGCGCCATGAACAAAGCCTCTGTCTGTTCCTGCACCATCATGATTTCCAGTTAAACTAGATGTGGTCGTTGACTCTGTTGCACTTACTGGTGCTTAAGTGAAATTGTAGCCCATCTTGTTCAAGTCCTCAAAAAACACAAGCAAACAAAAAAATCATTAACACAAGAAGCATGTGGAGATCCTTCTGATCTTCTCGGCTTTTTATGACTCAGTGTTAAGGCTGAATTCCACCAGGTTGAATAAATTTCTTCCTCTTCCCTAGGACACTGTAAGATTATTCGAAGAGATATTAATACTTTAAAGAGCTTATGTCTTGCTGCTGATGATAATGACTTAGGTTCAGAGAAGGACCATGGACTCCACATCTTCTGATCTATGTACATTAGTTCACTACTTTTATACCATCTTGGAAGTCTGAGGCTATTTTGAATTAAGATATCCTACATATTCTAGTAGTCATAGTGCTGTTGTACCTGTGATGGTCCAGGGAACACATGAGGAATGTGCAGCATATTCTATACATATGTGGAAAGAGGAAACTGGGTTTCTTCAAGCAGCATTGTTTTCTGGTGTGGTAGGCTCTCTAATGAAAAGTGTTTTTCCCAGCATGGTCACAATACTGAATGTAATGTTTTCTGTCATCAATAAATCTCTGCTTTATTTGCATTGTTCTGGAGGCAGGGCTAGGTTTTCCAGTTCTCATGCATACATACACCAAAGATGCTTGCAATATAGAATGCAACTAATGTCGGACTGTAAAGGATTTATTATCCAGTAATATAGTTCCTGCAATTAATCTCCCAGCTAATTTCTCTGATTTCAGACAAGCTCTATTTCCCCAGGCACTTAGCCTTGACAACAGTTTTTCTATTAATTGCTTTCCTACCAGACAGCCTGTTTATAAAAAATTATTTTAACGCCCCGCCCCCTCCAAACCTTCCTTTTTCTTTGTCCTCCCCACTCAATGCAAGAGAAAATGCAAGAGAAATGGTTACAAATGACAGTCATGTGTTCCACGAGAGACTGCCTGGTTTATTTTCTCCTATGGCTATGGTCTATTAGGATGAATAAATTTAAGTGCCAACAATCTCTCACATGGCATTAAATTTTAATATTAACCTGTATTACAACAGTAGTGATATTCTTCAGATATGAATAAAGATCTCCCCATGGCAAACACTGAATGTGCATGCATGTGCATACGCATATGTGTGCACACACACACACACACACACACACACACACACACACACACACACACACAAAGACAGCCTCTGCTCCAACAAACTGTCCAAAACAGATGATAAACTAAGCCTTTTGTGTAGAGCTTTGTGATTGTACATCACCATCCTTCTTGATCTCATAGTGCTTTAGAGACATTAAACTTCATTTCCTTTTTGTCAGTTAGTACAATTTGTCATCAGAGACTTCTCTGTTATTTTCCATAGTGGGGCAAAAACATCCCAACTACCATAGTGAATCAACTTGTTTTAAATACCATACCGGTATGTTCATGTCCATCCCTAGAAATATGATTATCCTCAATTTAAATCCAGGGAAACTGGATTAGAAAAGGTTAAGAAATTTTTCTAGTGTGATAATTAAGTAGTGGCATAGCAGGAAATTATAATACCCAAGTCCTTAGCTTCAGTTAGTAGAGTATTCCCTGGGCAGAGTGTTATACAAAATGTAACTGCTAACTGCACAGTCAGAAGACCAAAATGTGCTATGAACAGTCTCTTCAAGAGACTTTCATAGAGCACCTCTTGCCCAGCTGAATATGGACTAACAAAGGCAACTCTGAGACTTATTTGTTGAAGAAATTCTGCTAGATGACACTGTTAATTACTGAATGGATGAAAAACAGAGAAACAAAATCCTCCCAAAACAGAATAAATCCTCACATGCTGCAAACTGAAAAATCAGGGAAAGTGTGTTGAACCTCAAAGCCTGAATAGAAAAGCATTCCAGAAATGAAAAATAAGCAGAATCATAGAACGAGATGGGATAAATCTTCTTCATTCACCTTGCCAACACCATTTGCTGACAGACCATTCATAATTCCTTAATGATTTCACTGTTAGGATAGTTTCCTGCAAATATATTTCTCCTTTATCATGAAATGTATTAGCTTTTTGGCACATGTTAAATCTATATTTATTAAAGCATAAAAATATCATGAATTGTTATACTAATTTGATTATAGTATTTACATAGAATTGGGACTCCTGCACAGTGTTTATGGGATGAACATTAGAAGTAAAATCCAAGCACATTCTGTTTCTTATTTGAACCAAAAGTTTAAAATGAAGCAAAAAACTTTACTGAATTACATCTTGGAGAAAAAAAAAAAAGATAAAGTACTTAAAAACAACAGGAGGGGAAGCTCAGGAAAATAAACAGCAAGTAGGTATCTCGTTCCACACAGGAGTGTGCCTTTTCTTGCCCCAGTAATGAACATGACTTCAAGTAAACAAAAAAATACATATTTAACTTTATTGATAAGGAGGGAGTCAGTAGTATTGCTTGTGTCAGAAGTATACCATGTAAGGCTTTGCCGTGATCCTACAGAGGGAGTCCTCAAAAAGAAGGTAATTTGCAATTACTGCTTTTGCCTGGCTCAGTCATTACATCACTTAGTATTTACATCACTTCAGCTCTTCACAGCTAATATCTAAACTAATATCTTCTTTCAACAATCCTGTGAAATAAGGTTGGGAGGTTTTTTTGCCTACCCAAATTTTACAGATGTGAAAAGTCTCGTTTCCCCTTGCCTTGCACCTTGTTTTGCCACTTGGGTTAACACTTCCCTTCTGCCTTGGCAGAACTTCACATACACTCTCTCTTCCTTTACAAAGGTGTAAACATGTCCCCAGTCATATCACACGCTGAGAAAAGGCTCAAATAAAATAGAAAATTTCATCCTTCCCTCAAAATGAAACCCTTTAGCCAAATCAAAAGTGTTCTTTTCATTTTCTTCTTTTCCTCTGCTCTCTTGCTTTCTCTCCTAATTTTGATCTGGGTGATTAACAGGGATCCTTGTTTTCCCTGATAAAAAACTGCAAATTCTCTGATAACCACCCCCCCAATCCATGATTAAAAGGAAAGACCCCTCACTCCTCCCCCCACAACCTCCTGGCCCTGCTGGTGCCCCTCACCCCCCACCCACTGCCTCCTGCCCCACTCAGCCCTGGTGGAAGGGGCCTCCAGCTGCCAGGGCTCTGGGTTCACAGTTCTCTTCCCCCAGCAGGAGGCAGCAGCTGCTGCAGTGGAGCATAGCCTGGCTCCCCCACTGCTGCCAACTTGAGGGTGGGGCCAATTCCCCACCCCTGTGTGCACTCCCTGGGTAGTGGGGCCAGGGGGACCTGTTCCCCACAGATCTGTGTGTGGGGCAGGGTGGGGTGGATGTGGGCTGTGAGCTCGGGCTCCCTGTTCTGCTGCCCTTCCCAGGGCCTCCACAGCCCAGCAGGTGTAACCCAGTGCTGCAGGGCACAGCGGGGCCATGCAGGAAAGCTGCATGGCCCTGCAAGCTCTGCATCACCCCTGCCAATGCATCCCTTGTGCATGTGGCAGCACTGAAGGACACAACCTGGTGCCACTGCCTCTGCTGCTGCTATACATGCAAGGGACACCTCACCAGGGCAGCTCAGGGTTCACAGCAGCAAGCAGCTTCCTTGCATGGCCCTGCTCTGCCCTGCAGCACCAGGTCACACCTGATGGGCTGCGGAGGCCCCTGGAGAGGACAGCAGGGCATGAGCCTGAGCTCACAGGAGGCAGCCCACACCACCCCCAACCTGCTCACAGATTTCACAGAATCACAGAAGTCGGGTCGGAAGGGACCTTGTA
>NW_017729034.1:1038236-1039839 GCF_001723915.1 Gavialis gangeticus
TCGCTGATGAAGAAATTGAACAGCGCAGGCCCCAGGCCCCAGATTTGGAGTGCATGTAGTGGCAGGGAGTCAGCTCCCCCTGACTCCCAGATAAGCCACCCATGGCCCTGTCCTGCTCCTCACTGGGGCCCTGCCCCAGGCCCCAGGCTCCATGCACTGCCCAGCTGGGCAACAGCCCCAGCCCTGCCCAACTCCCTCCCTCCCTATGGGGGCCTAAATCCCCACCACCACTTACCTGCAGGAACTGCTGTCCAGGCTGCCATGTGCAACATGGTGCCCCCTGCCTGACCACCTTCCTCCTGCTCCCTCCCAGCCCCCTGCAGGCTGGAACTGTGCCAGCCTGCAGAGAACTCTGCAAAACCACAAAATCCACAGTTTCTCTGTTAAAATAAATCCATGTTTTTCTCTGGTAAGGGGGAAAATCTGCATTTTTCTCCAGTTTTCCATGGGAAATGAAAAACCCAGATCCCTGGTGATAAATGGTGTGAGAACTCATAGCCCAACAACTCCACAAAGCAGTGGATTATGGGAGATTATGTAAACATGAATGTCTCTTGGTGGCAGTGTTAGGTTTCTGTGCACTGCCTATTCCTTTAATAACTTTTTCATAACATAAGACTTTGGTTAAAACTGTCTTTGATGACAAATCGCAGTGGGTTTGCTGTTCTAACCCTACACCCACACAACATGAAACCACACCCTTTGCAAATTTTGTTCTAGGACAAAAATAGTAGGATTGCTGCAGGTAAAGATTAAGATATATGGGTAGAGCTGTTGTTTGCTGCAGTTGTACAGCTTATTTCTTATTCAGTTCTATACTGTTGCACCTTCAGGGTGTCTATATATGTGCTCCAGTAAGGAAGGCTAACCACACTCTTCCCTGCATTAGTAGGTGCATCATAAGTAGGTCTAGGGAGGTGATACTTGCCCTCTATGTGGCACTGGTGAGGCCACAGCTACAGTACTGCATCCAGTTTTGGGCATCGCACTTCAAGAGGGACATGGAGAACCTGGAAAGGGTTCAGAGGAGGGCTACTCACATGATTGAGGGCCTGCAAGTAAGATCCTATGAACACAGACTGAGGGACCTGACTCTATTCAGCCTCCACAAGAGAAGGCTGAGAAGTGATCTTGTGGCAGTCTACAAGCTCTTCCGTGGGGGTTAGCAGGGAATAGGGGATATTCTATTTACGAGGATGCCCCTCGGGGTTACTAGAAACAACAGCCATAAACTGAAGGAGAGTAGATTTAGATTGGACATGATATAGAAGTTCTTTACGGTGAGGGTTGCCAAATGGAATGGGCTTCCAAGGGAGATGGTGCTACCCTCTTCTTTGGAGGTGTTCAAAAGGAGATTAGACAAGGACCTGGCTGTGGTTACTTGACCCCAGTGCTTTTTCCTGCCCAGGGCAGGGGGTCAGACTTGATGATCTAATAGGTCCCTTCTGACCCTAGAAATCTGTGAAATCTATGAAACTGGGTTGGGGGGAGGTTTAGTTAGAGAGGCTCTGGGGGCACCTATACATGTGACAGGGCTCTATTCCAATGCCTGCTAATTAGTAGGGCTGTGCGAGGCTTCGGACAGAGCTTCAGATCCGGAGAA
>NW_017729034.1:1040240-1052512 GCF_001723915.1 Gavialis gangeticus
GATCTCTGAGGCAGCTCTGAAGCTTTGGAGCTGCTTTGGCTAGATCAAGGTGGAAACCCGGTCTGGAGCTCCGGATTGGATTGTAGCCATCCAAAGCAGCCAGATCTGAAGCCAGATTGGATCACTACCGACTCGCACAGGCCTACTAATTAGCAAGCAAGGGAGCAGAGCTTTTTCATGTGGATAGGTACCCTCAGAGCTGCTGGAATCTATTTGGAGGTGAAGTAAAGGAAAAGACATCCAACAGCTCATCTGATTTACCGCAGCAAACTTCTTCTACATGTTGTGTTGAGCATGCTCATGTAGAGCCACAACATATTTCAGTACAATGGAAATGTTATCAGAGGAATAATACACAGAAGCTTTTGTGATCACATCAGCTTGTCAAAAACAAATTGTTAACCTTATTAGATCATGATGCACTATATACAGAACAAGATCAGAATTTGTTTGATAAGATGAGTGAAAAAAAATACATAGCTTCCTATGCTCAATGGCAAAAGAGCTGGCACTTCTGAAAATGATCTGGAATGTCTTTGCACCCAAGTGTGATTCTAGGCAGTAGACACACACTTTCAACAGCAAGATTTGTAATTCCTCACCATTGTACCAAAAATGCTGTTTGCATACTAGGGGGAGATGATACCACCAGGTTATTCCGCAACATGATCTGTTATATTGCTTTCACTGAGATTACATTTTCATTGGTATGATGCACTGTATTTTCAATGCCTTCTGTGGACAGCAGCACTTCATAGCAATTGGTCCTTAATATATGTCTATACAAAAATGTTACCGATGGAAGTGCTGTGTGTGCTTTACTCTATTGCTGCTTCCAGCTGGGCCACACAGTTAGGGTTCCAGCTTTTATAAGGCTTAGGACAGGTACCCATGTTTTATTGCTCTACTGCATTTCTGCTTAACAGGTTTTTCTTGCACTCATATAGATCATCAAAAGAGTATCAACCTATTCTTAAACTGGTATAGATCCTTCCCCATACTCTAAAGAGGATTCCATTTGGTCAGGGCATCTGCCTTATTCACATGCCTCATAAATAATCAAATCGTATAGAAAGGTAACCGCATCATTTAGTCAACTCTTAACAAAAATTCCATTCAAAATGACGTGTACAGCCAAGTAAAGCATTTTGCCTTTTATTGATCTATGACTCACAGACCTTCTTCACCTAACTTGGCTATAAAATGGTGCCAGGATTCTGCCGACTCACCTAACCTACAGGTGCTGGAATTACAGAGACAGTAACAGGGGTTACTGCTGAGACATTAGATCATATATGGCTTGTTAGACGCTACTCTTGACAGATGGGTCTCCAAGGAAGAAACTCTAAGAACAGCCTAGCTGGAGGAAGCAGGACTTCATTTGTGTTCCTGCTTTATTTTGCTTTTTTGCTATTAAATTGGGCTACAATTGGGTTCAACAAGCATTTCACTTTTTTGGTGCCTAGTGGAAGACTCTACCTGCTTCAGTTAGCCACGGGCCAGATCTGGCCTGCAGAGGGATTTTGTATGGCCCGTGGTGGGTCCTCCAGCCCAGCCTAGCCCAGGTACAAGCAGTAGCCTGGGCTGTGGCACATATGGCCAGTCCGCACCACCCCTGGGTGCACAGCAGGATTGGGATGGCATGGCAGCTGGACTCGCTTCCCAGCAGACCCAGTGGCAGTGGCTCCTTCTGGCTGCCACCATCACCAAACCTGGCCCTGCTGCCCAGGCACACAAGCCCATCCACCCTGTGCCCACCCCTGGGGCAGGACCTGTGCAGGCTGGGCACATGGCTGCACAGATAGGATGGGGTTGCACCCAGGTGAAGAGCAGTGTTCGGGAGCAGGATGGGCAGGTGAGGCCAGGATCACAGAGCAGGATGGCAGGATAGTGACTGCATGGAGCCAGGGCTGTGGCAGAACCACAATCTGCTGCCCACACATGCCTGTGACAGATTCTGCAGGCAGGGGCATGTGGGAAGCAGATCACAGCTTTGCCCATGCCCTGTCCCAGCACTGTCACCACCCCAAGATCCTGGACACAGGTCCCTGCCCACCCATGGTTTCATTTGGTCCTCCTGGTGGCACAGGTCCCAGCCAGTCTCTCTGAAGACCCCCCAGGTCTCTGGGCAGTGAGGCCCAGGGCAGAGCCACAATCTGCTCCCCAAATGCTCTTGCCCACAGAACTGGCCCCCGTCACAGTGGGGTGTAGCAGTGGATTATGGCTCTGCCCCAGCCCCAAGCTGTCTCCACCCAGTGATCCCAGCCCTAGCCATGCCCCCACCCACCAGTCCTGCTCCTGGATGTCAGGCCCCACCTGCCTGCGGCCCCATCCCAGCTGCCTGGCTGAGCACCCCAGGAGTTTTGGTAAGCTAGGGAAGGTGGCAATTTGGATACTCAATTCCCATTAGACCTTAAAGACCTGATTTCCAAGCTCATTTGATTTGTCTGCCTCCTAAATTCTATGCATGCCTAGAGTCAGAATATGAACTTTAATTAGAAAAAAATGAGAAAAACCAATACTCCAGCTAAAGACAGATCAACAGTAATGATTCCTTGATGAGGAACTTCCTTCTAATGTTTAGAAATTTGCCGGTTATTCTCTCACACAGTTACTAAATAAAACTATTCATTTGAATATTTCTAGCATGCTCATGAATGGTTTGTTCACAGTAATCAATATTCAGAATATGACCTGTTATTATTGGGTGCACAGGTCATGTAGTAAATTCCTATACTTGGACAGATAAGCATAGGTACTTAGGATTTGAGTTGGTGGATTGCAATTATATATTTACAATTTTCTTTCAATGAAAATTCTGCAATTTTCACTTAGAATTTAGAATTTCAAAGAAGATTTCTGCCAGTAGACTCTGTTCTCTAGAACATGCAATCAGGGAATAAGCATAAATGAATGATCTTTGTCTGCCTTTAAGAGTTGAAATTAATAATGCTAGAACATGCTTTCATCAGATCTAGTTCTAACCATTTTATCATTCAGTTTTTTTGAGGTCATTTTAAAACAAAATTCACACTAAATGAGGCCAAACACCATTTTCAGTTGCATAGGCCACATATGGTTTTGTGATGCCCATCGAATTTCTTAGTTTGATTTATGGCAGTGGTCTCCAACCTTTTTATAGAGAAGATCACTTTTTGGCACCCCAGGATCTACGACACCTCCCTCCCCACCTGCTCCCCCTGGCTCCGCTCCCCTGCCTTGCCCTCACCCCTACCCCACCTCCCAGACAAGCTGCCTGGGCTCTGCCCCCACTCACCCAGACCAGCCTGGGTGGCAGGGGATGTGGCTCAGCTGAGCCACATGCGTCCTGCTGCTCCCAATTGTGGAGCCTCTGACAGACTGAGATTGACCGTCAGAGGCTCCATGATTGGCCAGTTGATCAACTGTTTGGTGACCACTCATAAGAATCTGGAAACGGGCAAATAAAGTGGCAAAAAATTTAGCCAAAGGAGTCTGTCTGTCTTCTGTCTGTCTCTGTCTACACGCACACCGTGAACATAATTTCTTACAGTATGAATCCACTTTCCCTCAAAGTTATATGAAATTCCCTTTGGACTTACCTGTGTAATTTATATTCCTCAAACTCCATGCACTGCTGAAATCTTTCAGATTGTGGAATTTTCACATATTTGTATCAAATTCCTGCACTTCGACAAATAGTCTGAGACCATCCTGACAGGGGCTATTTCTCCATTCATTCCCCAAACAAACCTCCCATTGATTAAAATAGGAGCATTCCTGGAGTCAAGGTCACAGGATGAGGTCCACACTCCATGATACAAATCAACAACTTTCAGGCCCCCTTTCACATGGTATTTTCCCCAACTAAAGGAGGTTAAATTCAGAAAGAAAATCTCAGTCCATAGTATAATATGATGAGTTATCCCTTGTGAAAATTATTTTATAATTAAGCATTAATTCCAATCCCTCTAAGTGCTACTGAAGTTCAATGAGAAGAGGGAAGAGGCAAGGATGGCCAAACTGAGGCAATTAAGAGACTGTCACCTTTTGATGCTTCAGCTGTGTAGCCACGAGAAGTAGAAACAACAGTACATGACTTATCTCCCTCAAGTCTGACAAAAGAGGACCTCTAAGGAACAGGGATACAGCACACACTGTCCCCACCCTGGAATGACAGCAGCAGAAGCCAGGCCCTACTCATCTCCTGCCCTAGAGTCAGTTTGTGTTTTCAAGATTTCCTTTTCAAGCATAAGGGTTATAAATTTCTATTATGTTTACATGACTAGAGAAACTGGGTTAATAAGACCAGATTCGCATCATTTTCATAGGTATCTAACTGGACTTTATGTGGAATTGAGCCAATTTTGGAAGCTAGGTCACCCAGATCAATCTAGATTGGCCCTGCACCAGCAACTGTAAAACCAGAAGCACCTAGACTCATTAGCCCACTCATTTCAACCTGAAAAGTTCCCTCAGTGTCTTCAGTAAAGCCAGCACACTTATTGAAAAGCTATATAGATCAACTCCCCAGAAGTTATATTCCCACTTACCTGCTACTGGGATGGAAATCTATACTGTGAGCTGCCTGAACTCTGCCCAAGTTCTAGAGCCTGTAAGTAGGGTGACCACCTTTTCAGAAGGAGAAAGTGAGACACATACATGACTTCCCCACCTTTTCCCCTCACCACCACAGCCAGACCAGAGTGGAGAGGGGGTGGATGCGGGCTGCCCACTGTGGCTCAGGGCTCCCTGTCCTGCTGCCTTCCCCCCAGGAACCCCATGCCAGCCATGCATAGCCTCTGCCCATCCAGCAGCAGCAGGGGGCACAAATCCATGCTACTGCTACCCCTGCTGCTGCTGGACGTTCAGGGGGCACCTCACTATGGCAGAGGCCCTGGGGGCAGAGCAGCAGGATGGGGAGCCCCGAGCCCTTGGTGGGCAGCCTGCACCCACCCCTACCCCACACACAAATCGTGGGGGGGGATATGCACCCCCCCATCCATCCCACTTCTAGATGAGCAGCTTGTGGCTCTGTCCTTCTCCCCACCCTGGCCCCATGCACTGCCTTGGCTGGGCAGCACCCCCAGCCTCTGCCCCACTCCCTCCCTCACCATGGGGGCCTTGATCTGCCACTGGGGCCTCAGAACACTGCCCACCTGCAGCACTTACCCATACAATGGAAGACCTGTGTTACAGGCCTTCCTCAAACTGAGGGGCATTCCTACCCACATCTGCCACCTATCCAGGAAGGTATTTTCATAATGAGGCTATAATGAGGCTGGGTGGGTAAGGATACCTTCTTCTCCTCTTGTTGAAGCTCAGCCACTGGGCATATAGGGACACAGGAGTCACAGAGGCAGAAGGAAAGCAAGTAAGTAAGAGCCTAATTCTGTTGCCTAGGGAAGAAATTAGTCTCCTGGGAGTAAGGAGCCCTCAGTTCCAGTCCCCACTGCTAGGGCTATTTCTGTTTTTTAGCCAATGCTTATCTAGTGTAAAATGCATGTAAAATCCCAGCAGATAAAAAGGCAGACATAAAAAATGCCACTGTATGTTTGCAGGGAATGCACAATACCACATGCTACTTGCATGTCTTTGAAAACACCACATGTCTACTAATTCCTCTTAAGCAGCACTCCAAATCCACAGGCAGCTCCTGATTAGCATAGTGGAGCAAGAAGCTGGAAACTCGGGCTGTAGTCTCCCCCTCTCTGTCAATAACTTCACTCTTATGCATCTCAGAAGGGAAGTAATCAAACAGCTATCATTTAAAAATGAAAAATAAACAAACAAACAAAACAAAGCGCACACAACTTGCCAGAGAAATGCTGCCTCCATTTTCTTGCCCCATGAAGTTACATTTGCCCAAGACCAAGAATGGGCAAGGTTCAATGCTGGGCTCATGACAGTTTTTCTGTACATAAAAATATCTTGGTTTTAAAATCTGTTCTCTCAGAACACTGCAAGAATTAGAAACAGGAACTTTAAACCATGGAATGGGATGGAAATACTCTTTTTATTTTCAGTGGAACACAGCACTCATTCTGGGGCCTGCTGTGCCATAAGATATTAATTTTAAAGAACTGGCACCTATTTAATAGGATAGAAAAATATTTTTGGTCATTTGCATTTTTGTACCTCTACCTTTAAAAATGTTAACATTTCTCTCCTTCCCATTTCTACATAGTTCATCTCATAGCAACTGAATCAGCTGCCTTTACAGGCACAGGAAGAAAAACTTATATGTCCAAGATTTAAAAAAAAAAAAAAATCTTTCCTAAATCAGTTTTGTTCTGCAAGATGTAGAATGCCTGACAGTGTGGCATGATAGAATATGTTTTCAACATGAATCTGAGGCGCACTTTTTTATGCATTCATTGTTCCTTTTCCCAGGAGAGCTGGATTCTAACAACAAAGACAAAACCAATTAGAAAGCCTCAAACTTCCTTCTGGGGTTATACTGTACTTCCACTCTTGCCATTTCCTCAGGAGAAAAAGGGCAAAACACATAACAGGAATCACACATACTTACCAGTAGGGCTCTGTGAAGCTTCGGTCCCTGATTCAATTTGGCAGAAATTCGGCCCAATTCGGAGGCCGACTCTCCAAATCTGAATTGAATCAATGGACCCTTTAATATCTCTGAATTGAATCAGAACCCTCCAAATCGATTCGGAGAGATTTGGAAAGATTCAGCGATTCAGACATAGACACAGCTTTAAAGGTTTGTTCTACATACCTCTAGGTAGCAGGTGAATGCTGCGATGCTGGGGCTCATTGAGTGTCCCACTGAAGCGTGGGGGGCTCCCCAGTGCGCTCAGCAGCAGACCTGGAAGTGGACCAAAAGCACTTCCAATCCACTTCTGGGTCCACCAGGGAGCATGCCAGGGGGCCCCCCGCGCTCCCCCAGCCAGGCATCTGGTGCCTCCTGGGTCTGGGGGGGACACCTGGGGTCCCCTGCGGCTGACTCCTGAGCCAGGGGGCACTGGGGAGGGGCCTGCACACTCCCTGGTGGACCCAGAAGTGGACTGAAAGTACTTCCAGTCCACTTTGGGTTCACCGCCAAATACATGGAGGGACCCCCTGCACTCCTGTGGGAAGCTCCATCTGCCCCAACAACTCAGCATTCACAAGCCATGCTGGCACCTCAAGGTATGTAGAAAAAACATTTAAAGCTACGTCTATGTCCAAATTGCTGATTCTTTGAATCAGCATCAAATCTTCAGATTCTGATTCAGCTGAAACAAGTCAGGGACAGCGATCCAAATCAATGAATCAAATCACCGTCCCTGATTCAGGCTGAATCCAAATCTGAATTGAATAGGACCCGATTTGTACACCCCAACTACCAGCTGGGAAAGAGTAGTGCAGCAAGCGGCAGCTCATTCAAAAATGGGCTTTTTGGCCACGTGCAGATGAGTGAGCATCCGCTTGTTGTGGCACCTCAAAGCAGTTTAAGATGCTGCAGGAGGCACGCCACAAATGAAAAAATGTTCTCTGCACTGCATATTTACAGCGTGGGCTCTAAATTTGATACTGGGAAATGCTGGTATTAAAAGAAAAAAAAAAAAAAAATCGGTCCAGAAAAAAAGTGGTGTATGCTGGGTCTTCCAAGGAGACACTCTAGCACCTGCCAGAGTGTCATTATGACTGCCACATGCCCCTGCTGCTCCAGCATGCTGCCTCAGCTTGCTGGGGCGAATAAGAGCAGGGCAAGGCTGCAGCAGTGGATAGACTCAGGCTGTGTCCCTGGTAAGTAGGGATGTGGGGGTAGGGGGCTGTGAGGTTTGTGGCTGGGTGTGGTGGGGCTGTGTGGGAGTTTGAGTGAGTCCACCACACAGCTGCCCTCCCCGCCTGCCGAACACAGCACCTGGCACTGGCAGCAGCAGCCAGACAGACTATCAGGATGTTCATGGCTATTGCAGGCACAAACCTGCAGTGACGCAGCGCCACCTTAGACCTGGGGGCTGCACATTAGGGCTATGCGAAGCTTCTCCAACCGATTCAATTTGGAGGAGATTTGGCCCAATTTGACAGCTGAATCTTCAAATCTGAACTGAATCAGGAGATCCATTAAAAGGTCAGAATTGAATTGGAAGCCTCCAAATTTATTCGGAGAGATTCGGAGATTTGGAAGGCTTGCAGCACACAGAAACTGAGAAGAGGGAGAGGGATGGGGTGATTGTGGGCATGAATAGGGGCTCCAGAATCAGTCAGTTGGGTGGTATTCAGTCTGAGGAACCCGTAGGTCTCTGGTGTTGATTAACTTAAACTGGAGACTTTGTTGCACTGACAATACAGTTAAAGGAGCTTCCGGGCACTGGTATTGATTTCTTCTTTTCATCTGTCTGCAGTTTGTAGGTGTTAATCACGATTCGTTACCTTGTTATGGCAGCCGGCTATGCCTATTACTCAATCACTCATTCATTCACCCCATTCCCATTCATTCAGAGATCAGTCTGAAACAGAAGAGCAACAGTTCAATTCCTGTGCTTACAACAATGGTTTCTAATATTATTACAGGGTACAACTTACTTCTAAAGTAAAATACATTCAGTAAAAGTTTAAAAGTATAAAATACGAAATATAAAAGGTAAAATGCCATGGCACAGTGAGATAGATAATGGGAGAAATATAAGAATACAGAATAATACATTCTACTTCCCCAAGGCATATACATTGGACTGAAGCATGTATACGTTCCCCAAGGAATGCTTCCCCAAAGGTATACATTATTTTTATATAGTGGGAGTGAAGTTGGGATTTTTTGATCAGTGAATTTGCCATTTTTAAACAGGAAACACCAGGACTCCTGCTAGTGAGGCAAGTGGAGGGACCCAGCCAGGGGAGCCTGCCCAGGGCTGGCACTGGGGACCCAGCTGGAGGGCAAATGAGGTGGCTGTCCTCCCGACCATTTGGGGCAGGAGGACATGCTTCAACAGTTCAAAGTGGGCCACCACAATGAGTAAATCTTTTAGGCAATAGCTGCCCAAAAGGCAAGGCAGGGGCACAGATGGGAGAAGTGCCACACAAAGGCCAACTGTGCAGGCATGGCCCAGTGGCAGCTGGCCCAGAGGTGAAGGTGGCTCTGCTACACTGCCCCTGCCACAGCCTAGGCAGCCATGCAGTCCCCATCTGGGTCTGGCAGGCATGCACACATGGGGCTGCAGGTCTAAGGGGCTGGATGCTGTTGCAGGTGGCAGAGGGTCACAGCCAGGCAGCAGCCCCTGCTGCCAGACTGCTAAAGTGGGTAGAGGGTGCAGGGGTCACTCTAGGTCAGGGCTGCTGCAGCAGTCCAGCTGGCACAGGGGGATAGTATCCCCAGATACCAACTGGCCAGGGCTCAGAAACTCCAGAGGGCAAATAGCCATGAGCTGTTCACCATGGCAGCTTTTCATACTGACTCCCCCTTCAGCTCCTTCAGCTGCCTCTGGCTGAAGAGCTGGGAGGAGCTGGGTGGGGTCAGTTTGCCCCAAGTGACACAATTTGCCCCACACGAAAGTGCATGTTCAGGCATGTGTGCTGAGGCACAAATCTCCGGCACAAATTTGTGCTGCTGCTATTTGAGCTACTGCATGCGCATGTGCCTGCATGTGTGGATGTGGAATTTAGGGCTGCAGCTGCTTAGCTTTATTCAATACAAAGAGCTAGTCACAAAAACACATGGTGGGAAGAGCAAAGTTTTTGTCTGTTTGTTTGTTTTTGTTTATTTGTTTGTTTACAGACTTGCCAACTTTTCTGCTGTTTAGTACTTTTCTTAAAGCCCTAGATATAGTACTCAAGAGATCCTCAGTTCTCATATGAAAATGAAAATAATGCATTTAGAGACTTTGTTTAGGCTTTTCTCTGAAATGATCTCAAGACCTAATTGTGCCTTAATGACCCCAGAAAACAGAAAAAAATTAAAGGCACCTGAAATCTTACAAAAGAAAAACTCAACCCCCCTGCTTTGAACAGGGGGTTGAAATAGATGACTTCCTGACATCCTTCCAACCCTAACTTTCAATGATTCTGTGAAAACAATTTTAGCATTTGTAAATTAATCATGTGATTTACAGGGAGGAATTGACTCACTGTACATTTACTATTGGGGTGACAATATGGTATTAGAGGGCAACTCAGTGCTGAGAAGGGTTGAGAGAAATGAAGTGCTTATAATTAAAATGGAAGAGGATAATTCTATAGATTTTATAGATATCCATATATCTAAAGCCACCACTCTATTACTGAGTTTTAGGATAGATTGATTTGGATTAGTTCACCGATTAACACCAAGACCACCTTTTAAGTCTTGTTTAAATACTACATGAATTCCATATCATTTCATATATTTCCAGCAGTTGAAATGTAAATTGAAAAATACAAAATTAAGGCTAAATCCAAATTTAGGTGCTCCAATGCTAGCTTGCACCTAATTTCTGGTGGGATCCAGAAGCTAGGTCTTTCTCTGCACAAGTTACCAGAGGTGCTCGAACCAGCAGGTGTTCTCAGAGCACACCTCCCATGCACCAAGGGATGAGGGGCCTAAAAACTATGCAGTGGTGGCCACTGTTTTCTAAAGATGTCATTAAGGTAGAAACCTAGGTTGCCTATGGATATGCACCAGATTCATATCATTTTCATAGGTATCTAACTGGACTGGGGGTAGGAGAGGCATTAGAGTGGCTCTCCAAGAACCACTCTAATTAAAATGTCTCATCATCACCTACATTAAAACCCCATGAGTTTAAAAATGGCCATGGGATACTTTATCTAAACCACATTCAATGAGGTTTAGTTCCAGTAGCCATTTTTAAACCTGGAGGGGCTTATACACGTGATAATGAGGCCAAGCTGGAGTGTTCCAATTAGAATATAAAGCAGACTCAATTAATGGAGTCTGTGCTCTGGCACGTTCCAATTAGAATGTGAACCAGCACATGTATAGGCAGACCTATGTTTGGGGGTGGAGTTCAGGTCTTTGGATCTCAGATGAATGCAAGTTCCACTTTGTAGTTCTGAGCAAAGTTGCTACTGTTTTGTATTGTGGCTAACACTAGGCAGCTTTGTGCTGAGATTGCTGACACTAGGTGGCTCTCTGCTTGCCACGCTGGATGCTTTGGACCCCTCCCCCCCTCCCACCATGCATCACAAAGGTGCCTCACCCAGGTTTCTGGGCTAGGTGCCTAGAAGTTGGGCACTGCAGCACTTAAGTTCTTTATTGTATCTGGCCAAATGTGCTCAAATTTACAGTCCTAGAAACTGAAATCCTCTGTTTATTCACAGAGCAAGAGTAAGACTGGCTGCAGCACTGTAAGTTTACTCCATGCCACCCAGTCGATGTACAGCACCTACATATGTGAGGCTGCTAACAAGGTTACTACTTGTAGGGTGGTGTTCTGTGATGTGGATACTTGATCGCTAGGATGTAGAATAAGGTCAACCAATTCATTAGCAGAATAGCAGTGCCTGAAGATTTATTAGCAAGAATGGGAACAAAAGCCCTTTCCTCAGAGAGTTTATCTTTATAACGGCTGTTCCAACAGAAAAAAAATGGCAGTTGGCCTAACTTAAGAGTTTCTCATTCCACTAATGCAAGTGAGATAACTTCGTGGCTTTGTGAGAAAATATCAAAGGAGGAATCAAAGGAAGTTCACAGCAAACAGAAGGGAACATGAAAAATCTGAAGGAAGGATAGGAGACTTGCACTGCATTTTTACACTTTTACTCCTGTGTGCAAGCAATGTGCTTGGAGCCTGAAAGCTAGTAACAGGACATACACTCACACATCTTTTCATGTTGAAAAGTTCTGATACTTTGGCTGGTTTCAGATCCAGAGTCTATAGTCAACTCTTCCCTCCCACCTGGCATCACTCATCTCATTAATTCAGCAGCAGCAGTCCATATTCCTTAATGCTGTTCCATAGAATAGTTAATCCAGACTTGACCTTGTAAAAGCTGACACCTGTAAATCCCAATTCTGGAAGGGTGTGAGTGGTGATGAGCTGATCTCCTGTACATTTTGGTAGTATTGATTGGCTCTGGGTTTCCATAGAATTGTCACAAACAAGGGTGGTTCTTTTTTCAATTGCTAGTCGAGAGGAGAATAATATGAATAAACTAGCAAACTGCCCGTCAACAATGACGGAGTGGGGAGGGCGGGCAGGGACAAAGCTCTGCATCTGGCCCCATGCCCATCTGGCCCCGCACCCCACTCCCAACCGCTCCAGGTCCAGGCCCGTTCTCCCTTCCCCCCCACAGCTCTGTGTCTGGCCCCACTCCACCCCCCACCCACTGCTCCAGGTCCAGCCCCA
>NW_017729034.1:1053017-1055222 GCF_001723915.1 Gavialis gangeticus
AGCCCCACTGTACACCCCCACCCCCCCACCATTCTGGGTCCAGCCCTGCTCTACACCCCCCGGCTGCTCCAGGTCTGGCCCCACTCTACCCCCTCCCTGCCGCTCTGTGTCTAGCCCTGCTGTACCCCCTGCACCACTCTGCATCTACCTGGCCCACATCCATCTCCCTCCTTCCCTGCTCACCACCTCCCCCTCCCTGCTGACTGTTCTGGGGGACATCAGGGCCAGGCATGGGCGGCCACCATGATCCCTTCCCTTCACCCTCAGGCAGGGAGGCATGGGGAAGCCCTGCTACTCAGGCAGCCGAGGTGTGTTCACCACTGTCACAAACTTCCACAGTAGCAGCTCAAACTTGAGCTGGCACAGCCCGGGCTGCACAGCCAATCACCTGCCCTCTCAGCAGTGCATGCAAAGTTGCCCAAAAGCATTACAGACAGACACGCAGGCAGGCAAACTAAGCCTATTATATTAGAATCATGGAAATACCCGCTACGCTGGTTTCTATGCCAAATCTTATTCACCAAACAGCCTTAATCCCCCCAAAAGAGCAGTTAGCAGGTAGGATGCTGGAGACAAATGCTGTAAATGACTCAATTCAGTATGTCACTGGGTTGAACACCTGAGCATTTTGCAAGACCTGATTGTGATCCACTGCATGATTTTAATCCTACTGGATAATTTTCTTCTAGAACTCCCACAGAAGCCAGCTAAAATAGAACACCTGAAAAGCAGACTTAACTTTAACCTTGAATAATATGGCTCTAATGTATTACTGCTGTTTTCATCATAACTAATAATTTATCAACCACAAATGTATATCTTAGTTTTATTCACATAACACAAATTTTAAAACAACAGGGAAATATTATAACACTTAATCCAAATCCCTAATGCTTTAATTGTTAAATCTTGGGCACCTCAGTAGGGCACTTAAATCTGTATTTAGGCACTTTGGACATTTATAACATTCCCTGGCAGTGGAGGTGGCAGGGGCGGAGGGGCGGGGAGTGGCGGTGCTTTAATTAGAGTGGCTCCAAGAGCTGCTCCAATTAAAGTGCCCAAAGCATAACATGCATCAGTATCCCCATGCTGAAAAATGGTGGTGGGGGTGTTTTAACTAAAGTTAGTCAAATGAGCTTCAGTTAAAGTGCCCCCACCACCATTTTTCAGCACGGGGCTGCTGATATAGGTGATGTTGAACTCTGCTGGGGCATGATGATTGTCACACTCCTGCAGACTCAATTAATTGAGTCTGCTCTGATGTGCTGTAATTACAGCACATTAGAGCAGCTTCACTGCATGTCTATAGGTACCCTTCAATATTATAAGTGATCTACTTTGCACTTACAGCCCTCTGAAGTTCATGGTGGCTACAGATGCTGAGCATCTCTGAAAATATGTTCCTTTATATTGGTAGCTAATTTTAGGCAAAGACATTTGGAAAATTTTGGCCAAAGAGTCTCATTTTAGCTCTGGGGACCTTGTTAAAGAAGTTTAACAACACAAAGCAGACAAGCAGTCATTGTGTGGGTTGAAGAACAGCACAGTCTGAGACAGGCAGACAAGAAACATGTTTTCATGAATAAAAGGACCTGGCTAATGATTTGGGCATTAGCTTGTTGCTGATGACTTAAAAACCCCCCAAAAACTAACTAAATGCATCGCCTGTTGATTTATTCTAGTCATGGTTTTACAATGGCATTTTTCTTAAAAATGGTACATATTCTACTTATCTCAGTAGAGTTAAATAATTAGTACTCCTTATAATATGAAAAAAAACCTCACAAATCTGAAGTTTTCCTACCATAAATTCTTTTGAATTATCACTGTAAAATATGATAGTATGTTTTTATAAAGTCTGTTAGAGGAACAGTGGCTTTTGTGAATTTAAACTATATACTGTTTACTTGAGAGCTACCTCCTCTCCTTTTCTACTTTAGAACTGGTATCTTTTGATTTTTTTAAAAAACTATGGGCACTTTTGCATGTGGTCTGTGGTAGAGTGTGCTTTAATTAGAGTGGCTCCAAGAGCCACTCTAATTAAAGTGCTGCAGCATCTCAGGTATCAGCATCCTGTGCTTAAAAATGGTGGTGGGGGTACTTGAACTAAAGCTCATTCAACAAGCTTTAGTTCAACTGCTCTGTAGCACTAGCCTGATCAAGTAAGTCCTTGAGCCTTTTAACCTAGTACCAGCAACAGTCTTT
>NW_017729034.1:1060222-1065179 GCF_001723915.1 Gavialis gangeticus
ACTGCTCTGTAGCACTAGCCTGATCAAGTAAGTCCTTGAGCCTTTTAACCTAGTACCAGCAACAGTCTTTCTCCAGGCTCAGAAGCACAAACTGTAATGCCTTGGGTTCTTCTACTTCCAAGGGCTCAGACAGAAGCAAACAATCCAAATGAATACACCTGTAGCATATTCCCAGAAACACAAGCTTCAAAGCCCTGGGTAAATCAGCACCACAGGGCTCTGTTGAGAAAAATCAAACAGTCCCAAAATAAACACTTCCAGCATGGGTTAGTCCTCACCCTCTGGTCTTCCTTTGAGGAATCCTCCCTCTCCATGCAAATATTCTCCCTTCCTCTTCCTATCTCCTTATATTTCCAGGTCAGCCAGGCAACTTCCCTCATTTACTGATGGACTGAGCCAGCTGCAGCACCTTAGGTGGGTGGCCTGTTACCAGCTGGCTAATTGCTCGAGTCTGCCAGCCTGTACCTGTTACATGCACCCTGCTGCCATTTTTAAGCATGGGGACACTGATACAGGAGACACAGGAGTCTGCTGGAGCATGGTAATTACCACACTCCAGCAGACTTGATTAATCCAGTCTGCTCTGACATGCTGTAATTACAGTGTATGAGAGCAGCCTCTGCACTGGTGTGAAGGCACCCTGTGCTATTTAGTTAGTGCGCATTAAAAAGGCTAATGTGTATTAAGTGTCACTTCAAAAATGTGCTCTTTAGTTAACACATATTAAGACAGGATAATGCATATTTTTGTAGTACCTCACAATGGAGGTACTAAATATAATGCACATTAACTAAAGCACATCAATGTAGGTTTAGATACCTAAGTGCCATCACTTAGATCAATACTTGATTGTGGATGCAAGAACTGGAATCTACATTAAGCTGAAACGTGAGTGTTCAATGCTTTTGAAAAGTTAGACCATAATTTCTTATCTATGACAGCACAATTGGTTACTTTGGAAATTGTGGCACTGGCACTAAAGTTATAAATAAGCTGAACGACAGAAAATCAGAATAATATAGCCGGTTTTCCTACCAATTTAAACTGGAAGAAGTGAAATATATAAAAATTGACAGCATACATACAAAGTTGTCTCTAAATAGTATTTTTAAATGTTTCTATCAGGTATCAGCAGGTGGGCCTTTAAATAAAAGCCAAGTATTAACATAGCATCTATTTTAAGTAATGCACTCCAAGTGAAAAGAGGAAAAGGGGAGCCAGCTGGGTTTGTCCATGTTGACATTTAAAAAACATAAAGCTTCAATCTGAAGAGGAGAGAGAGGAATGAATGACCCCAACCATGTTTTGCGACTCAGCGGAATGTTAGGAGACAGAGGCATAAATCAGCTCAGAAATCATCAGCTCAATTGAATTGTTATAGTCACTGTACCTCTGAATCAGCCTGGATACAGACTTCCAGTAGACAGAGAAAACTTGGAAACACTACTTGATTCTGTGACTGCTTTGGACAAGAGCCTACAAAAACACAGAAGCAAGACAGGGGATCATTGTCTTTCCCTCCTTCCCCCAACTACATGTTGCTTTTCTGATTGTCTCTAGGATCCCAAATTTACACTTACAGGGCCATTTTCCTGGGCACTGAGTATAAATATCTCAATACAGGCTTGATGTCTTCAACATTCAAACACTCCAGAATAAATTGTCTCTGCTTTCAATACTAACATCTTTCCTTCCTGCCTCCCTGAAAGCTCTACAATTGAAAAATTTTACAGTGACACACACACACACACACACGCCAGTTCTCAGCTCTTAATCTCATGCATGACATCACTTCCTTTTCTTGTTTATAAGCATGAAGACCATTCAGAAATGTTCAGGATTCATATATGTTTGGTGTATTTATTTTTAAAAAATCTTTATTTGGACCAAATAAAATGGAATCAACAAGACACCAAATGCAGACAACTAATTTTAATAGGATTTAGAGTAACTGATTAGCTTCTGTTAGCTTAATAATGCTGTTGACATTCTTTGTGTTTTTCCCTGTAGTCGATTATTTTAAACTCCAGGGATTTTTACTATGAACATCTGCAAAATGAGCATCAGTTCCAGGTTCACATTTTAGTGATGAATCAAGTTGGCCTTAGTTCACCCAACCAACAGCATGTGCTCTCACTAGACAAATTAATGTGATTTCATACTCATGGGATTTAATTGACTGATACATGGCATATTTATTTGCTTTCAGCATGCTGTTAATAGCCCTGATGAATTAAAAGCATTTCAGGACAGTGTTCACAAACTGAAGATGACAAAAAAAACAAGCTATTTGGATATTCATAATTTTAAAAACAAATAGAGGCAGCATAGATATACCCACAAAATCTGTTCCAAAAGGGTCTTTTTAAAAGCTTTTGATTGGTGGATGGAATTAAGCTTTAAAGACTCACCTTTTTCATTTGGATTGAATGCATGGGTAATTAGGTACAGAGCAAACAGTAAGAAATAAATGTCTAATCAATATAATAGTATTATTTATTATATATGAAAATGCAAAAGGAATGTATTCCCTTTTCTGTACCATAGCATTTTTTTACTAAAAACTACAACACTGAGTCAGGTTTAAATATTCACACACTCTCAACTTTCTATATATGTAAAATTGATATACTTAATCAACTCCTTTGATTTATATATAACCTATTCCCCATATATATATTATATATATAGTAGGCAACCAGCAATCCTCTGGATCATGGTGTATGTGTAATAGGTTTAGTCAGGTGCCTGATGAATCTGCTTGTACTGAGTCTGGCAACCATCATACCAAGACCTTCAAAACATACACCTAGGCAAGAGTATGGAGGAGTGGAGGCTGCCCAAGACCTACCAATCCCCTTTTAGGCCACTTAGACAGTCTGGCCTTTGGATTGAAACAAAATCCAAAGGTGAGACTGAGTCCAGACATTCAGTGCCTCAATGGTTACAGCTTCTGCCAGAAGGCAACAGAAAAGAACTGATGCTGACTGCCTAACCCCTCAATGAGGGAATGTCAGGGTAATGTCCCTCAGCTTTTTTCCAACCAGGTAGTACCTACAAGGCAGTGGGGGCTAAGGTTTTGAGGCAGTCTGTACTTACCTTACACTGGAGGTTGCAGCATTGTGGTGTTTCATAGGAGTTACCTCACTATGAATAGTCCTACCATGTTGCCACCACTGCCTCCAGTCAGATGCAGTTTAAAGTCATACCCAGGATCAATTATATGTATATTCCTTTTTCTCTACCATAACATTCTGTATGAACAACTACAACATTGAGTCAGGCATACAGGGCTGTGCAAAACACCATCGTTTCATTTCAATGTCTGTGTCATCATTTTGAAGAGACAGTGTTTCATTTTGTCATTTCATTTTGTTTTGAAGCACTGTCCCATTTTGTTTCATCAAAACTATTTTGCTGTTTTGACGTGTTTCAACATTTCACCCATAGGCTATAATGGGGAATCAGGAAAATGCCTAAAACATTGTCATTTCTTGCCTGATTTAGATGAAAATTGGAGGGATGACAGCCCCCTTTGCAGGCATAAAGCCTGCCAAGGTTCAAGGAGATAGGTGCAGAGGTTTCTGGGAAACCACACCTCAAACTGTTCAAAACACAACTCCTGACACTTATTGGCAGTGGCAGTCTCCTCTCATGTGGCGCACAAATCTGGGGGCCCACACCCCCAGGAGGGCTGTGGGGCTGTGCCAGACTCCTCCCGGGGGTGCAGGCCCCCAGATATGTGCATTGGATGAGGAGGCTGCTGATGCCACCATGGAGCAATGCTGGGCACAGCCCACACCCAGCACCAGAGAAGTTTGCTGCTGCTTCCTGTCCTAGGTAGCAGCGGCAGCCTGAGCCTCCTCTCATCCAGCGTGCAGATCTGGGGGCTTGCACCTCCAGGGGGAGTCCAGCACAACACTGTAGCCCTCCCAGGGGTGCAAGCCCCCAGATCTGTACCCTGGATGAGAGAAGACTGCCTCTTCCACCTGGGACCAGCTCTGGGCATGGGCTGCACCCGGCACTGGAAAAGATTGCTGCTGTTGCCTGTGCCAAGGGGGCAGCAGCAGCCTAAGCCTCCTCCCATCTGGTATGCAAATCCAGGGGCTTGTCCCCCTTGGAGGGCTGCCAGGCTGTGCCAGACTCCTCCTGGGGGTGCAAGCTTCCAGATCTGCACACCAGATGAGAGGAGCCTCAGGATCCCGCTGCCACCTGGGACAAGCAGCAGCAGCAATCTTCTCCAGTGCTGGGTGCAGCCCATGCCCAGTGCTAGTCCCAGGTGGAAGAGGCAGTTTCCTCTCATCCAGTGCACAGAGCCAGGGCATACACCCCCAAGAGGAATCTGGCACAGCCCCGCAGCCCTTCCAGGGGTGTGGGCCCCCAGATCTGTGCACCAGATGAGAGGAGGCTGCTGCTGCCTCCTGGGACCGGTGCTGAAGCCAAGTAAGCCGGGCTTCAAAACTTTTGAAATGTTTTGAGTGCCTGTGTTGCATTTTGAAGCTGTTTTGAAGCCTTTTGTTTCATTTCGATGTCACTGTTTTGAGCTCGAAATGTGTCAAAACAGCTTTGAAACAAAACACCCGGTGTTTAATATTAGGGCTGCATGAAATTTCACTGGCTGTTTGATTTCGACACTGTTTTGACTCATATTGAGCTGGAAACAGGAAAATCGAAATGAAGGGCTTCGAAACAGCCTCAAAACAAAACAAGGGCAGTCAAAATGTTTTGAAAGTTTTGAAAAGTTTAGAGTTTCGAAGTAGCCCATTTGAGTTCCCCTCCCAAACACTAGGATCGGGCTGGGGAAGGGAACTAAGCCCAATTGCATAGCCCCTGCAGCCCTCTCAGGGTTCTGGCCCCGACTGCTGCATGACAGAAGCCGTTTTGAGCTTCCCCATTATAGCCTATAGACAAAACTCAAAACAGCGTCGAAATGGCATTGCTGTTTTGACAAAATTAA
>NW_017729034.1:1070179-1072561 GCF_001723915.1 Gavialis gangeticus
AGTTTAGAGTTTCGAAGTAGCCCATTTGAGTTCCCCTCCCAAACACTAGGATCGGGCTGGGGAAGGGAACTAAGCCCAATTGCATAGCCCCTGCAGCCCTCTCAGGGTTCTGGCCCCGACTGCTGCATGACAGAAGCCGTTTTGAGCTTCCCCATTATAGCCTATAGACAAAACTCAAAACAGCGTCGAAATGGCATTGCTGTTTTGACAAAATTAAATGGAACAGTAGTTTTGAATCAAAATGAAATTCAAAACAAAACAAAACGCTGTTCTGTTGAAATGCAAGTTGATATGGAACAGTGTCCTTTTGCACAGCCCTAATATATGATATTGACTCAATATTCTATATAGATCAAATTGATTATGTATGCATAATATTTATAGAATTAAATATGAATAGTTTACAAAAACAACACATAGACTTGTTAAGAAATTAGTATCTGATTCAGCCTTAAGGAGAATTAGGACTTAAAGTGAATTGCAAAGTTTCCACCAACTTTAATGGGAGTTGGCTTGGGCGACTAATGCCAATGGAGGAAACAGTCTGAGAACAGACCTAAGAACAAGAAATCCTACAGTGCTCAGTCATGCCACTGACTTGCTCAGAATCTTTTGCAAGTGACTAAGATTGTGTTTCTCTATTTTCCCATAGCTAAAATCATTTAGCAACATTCACGTATACATACCCCAAGTAATTTTGTAAGGTTTACATGATTTGTGACAGTGGTGCTATGTTGGATTATAGATTATGCTGTGTCCATCTTTTTGATAAGAAATACAGAAGCTATTTCAGATTCTCCAGGTCTTTATCCTCATCATATTTCCCAACCTAAGAGGCATCCATAACCCAGCTGCTTCTAAACCTTAAACTGAGAGCAACATTAGCTCCTTTCAGTGGGCATTCTCCAACTTTTATTAAGCTGTGCTACCAATTTATAATCATTGGGCACCTATACATGAGCCGGGAGACTGCTCTAATGTGCTGTAATTACAATTAATCGAGTCTGCTAGACCGTGGTAATTACCTTGCTCTAACCAGCCTCCATATCTCATGTATCAGAGTCCCTGCACTTCAAAATGGCAGAGAGGGCACTTTAATTAAGGCTTTAGATAAAGTGCCCCCACTTTTTGAAGTGCAGGGATGCTGATACACAAGAAGCTCTGGATGCTTTAATTGGAGCCGCTCTGAAAGTGGCTCTAAAGTGCCACTTCCTCCTCCCTCCTCCTACCCCCCTCATTCCCAAACCACATATAAAGGCACCCATTACGGCTAAAGTATGTGACACAACAAGTAGCACACACCCAGCCCCATGAAAAATCCTTCTGGAATCAATAAAATTATTGGCAAAGCAAAGGACTTCTCAACCTGAGCAAGAGTACAGAATACGGTCATATAGAAAGGTAGATGTTAAAGACTGAGAACACTTAACAGTCATCTACTCCAGTATACTACCAATCAAGCATTATCCCCTGTGATACACTTTCTAATGCTTTTGTAAAGCAAAGCATGTACATCAGAAGCCATGAAGCTTTCAGTATTTGCTTTGGGAGACTTTGTTTAATGCTTCTCAAACTCGGAAAATTTTTAATAATAATTAGCCTACATAATTTTTTTCTTAATTTTATACAGTTTATAGTTCATTGTTTTACCCTTCTATACCATTGAGTTATTTCTTTTTATTCTTAACTCTCCCAAGGAGTGTTAGATATTTTACCATGTCCTACATCACCACAGCTGTTGTTTAGCCATTCACACATTTAGTTCTTCTAGTAATCTTTCAGATTCTTGCTACTCTTTAACCTCCCTAGGTATATCATACTTGCATAGTATGGAAAGCTGATCACCTTGGCAACATACTTCATTGTTGCCTTGCAAGATTATGGGAGTTGAAGGTGAGAAGTAATAATTTTAAAAATAGGCAACAAAACTGATTTGCTGTATGCTAACTGTATAAAACCTATTGCATAAGACTTTTGAGTTTTCTGAGCAAATTTCTTTGAGGAATATGTTCTATTAAAAGAAATTACATTATTGGTATTAATAGCTGCTAAAGGTACTCCAGTCCAAGAAACATCTCAAGCTCCAGTCCAAACAAAATGAAAAAGCCATAGATTCAACCACTGCTTCATAAGAAGATGGCTGATTTGCACATCCAAGGCCTATTTTTACTACATCTTAGTTGTGTCCAATATGACTATAGCAAACACTGTTGCAAGCAGTTTCCCAAGATGTCTACTGAAAACTGAGATTTATTTAAAATGGTACAGGAGCCTTCTGCAGTAGTTTGTAACAGTTTCTCCTCTCATGTGGGGCAAATTTTTATGACTGAGACAAATCACGGAATCCTAGAAGTAGGGTCGGAAGGGACCTTGTAGATCTTC
>NW_017729034.1:1073882-1081285 GCF_001723915.1 Gavialis gangeticus
AGCCTATAGCCCCTAATGCTAACTGCCCAGTCGGGGGATAAATCCCACCATGTTTCTGTAAGCCCTATTATGTAGCGCATGGCCTCCCAGGCAAGGAAGTGAAGGCTCCTTGCCTGGGAATCAGATAACTGTTTTGAAATGTGTCACAGGGTACAAATGCAGATAAGCGATAGCGTCTGTGCTATCAAAAGCAAAAAACTCTGAATTCAGATGGCTAATGCAACAAAACAAAAAATTTTCTCTGATTTTTTAAAACATTCTTTCAGTTGTTCTTCCTGGGTTTTGCACAACCTTTTCAGAATTAAGCACCATACCAGACTGCTGCCAATAAGAACTGCTTAATTCCTCACTCAAGGGGAAGTGTTGTTGATTAAATAAAGTAGCTACTGTAGTAGATTTGCTGATATGTTAAGAGCATTACAGGATCTAGAAGTAGATTTAAAAAGAAAATACCATAAAGCAAGCGAAAAAAAAATAAACAGTGCATTATTGAAACATAAAAGGCATCATTACACGTGACAGCCACATCACTTATGAGTAGAAGCTGAATGATTTAATTAGGTTACCTGCATAGCAGTGTAATGTGTACAGTGGAATTACACTACTTAGTTGTTACTCCTTTCTTTAATAGATTGAACATGGACCCTTGTTAAGTTGGATTGTTCCCTCTGCCTCCTTTTACTGGGAAGTCACAAGGAGCCTTCACTTCCTTGCCTGGGAGGCCATGCACTACATAATTGTGGGATGAAAAGCCCTGCTAATACTGTAGGAGATGCTTACAATTGTACAAGAGGGTGTGGGAAGTAATAGGGTGATGGTGAAAGGGACAGAGCCATACTCCCTTCTCATCAGTCAATGAAACTGTGCAGATACATAGGCTCCTGTGATTGAAAGGGTGTTGGACTGCTGCTGTTCTTCATGGAAGCTTACAGTAGAATCAGCCAAAATTTCTGCCCAGGACTGTTGTGTATGTGTGCAGCTAAAGTGCTGGGGTAAGGAATACCTTTCCTGACCTCTACACAGTTTGGACTACATGACGATTCCCACCCAAACCTTGCTTACTGCTGTTTACTGGGCATCTGTACCCTTCAACAGAAACTGTGTTATGTTAAAAAGATTGGACAATCCTGTAGCTGGAACATCGGTAGAAATGGCCAAATCCAGGGGTGTCAAACAGAGCAGCTCTGCAGGTCATGCAGGAGTTAGAGGATGTGGCTGGGGGCATGGCCTGTTGCAGAATCCAGGGCCTTTGGGCCCTGGTAGACATGACAATCAGCAGCAGCCACGCAAGTGATACCTGACACACCCCCAGCAACCCACCAGTCACCCTGTCTGTCACTACTGCTGTGGATCTGTCTCCCCAGCCATTGGCCCCAGCTGCATACTCCATGCTGATGGACCTGGAGCTGTTGCCATAGCATAGGGAATACAACAGTAGCAGCTCTATCATGGGCATGAAGTGGAGGCCAGAGCTGCTGTTGTGCAATCCAGGTCAGGGCTGATCTGCTGCCACTGCATGCTCCCAGTTGGAGCTGTAGCTATTCCCACCACTGTTTCCCTGTGCTTTGGTCTGGATCTGGTCTTTAAGGAACCCTGCAGTCCAGACCTGGGTCAGGGACCAAGGTGAGTTTGACACTTCTGGCCTAATCTAGTATTTTTTTCCCTGACTTTCTGCCCATAATTCTCAATACATTAAAAGGAGTTTATTGCAGCAGATTTACAGTTCATTCCAAGTTATTTGTGACAAAAATAAGTATATGGCTTTTGCCCAGCCCTTCTATCTGAATATCACATATGCCTGTCTGCTAAGCTAGTGAGCTGTAAACTGGAAGGACAGAACAAATCTGAATTCTTGCAGCTTGTGAGAGTTCATCTGTCAGACTAGCCTCTTGAACAAGCACCCTGGGAGTTTACTGGAAAAAATTACTTTAACAAAAAACACCCTCTCAACATGCGCAGAAGCTTAAATGCAAATCTACGCCCTTTACAGAACAGGCAGGAGTGTTTCATCAAATTGTCTAGAGAAAATAAATAAAAGTGAAGTGTTTAGGAAAATATATCAAGACCTACAAGACAGACAGACACTCCTCAGAGTTTCAGTTGTGTAAATCAGAAATCACTCTTTTAAATCAGGGGCGTTCCACTACATTTAAAGCAAGGGGAGAATCAGAATCACTGTCTACTGTGTGTACTCTAAGAAAATAAGATATGCCTTTCTGCATCAGAATCCATGTCCATTATCACTATCGTGCTGCCATCAGTGACTAATATATGATGACTTAAAGGCAGTTGACAGAAAGCAGATGGCAGATCAAAAACAGATTCACAGGGGACAGCTCCACTGCGTTACATGGAAAAAGAAAAAAACCAGGGATGCATCCTATGATATTCCTAAACCAATAATAGCTAAATGCAAGGGGGCATGAGACACAAAACGGATCATGTCCCATTCATATTTATTTATTTATTTTTAAGATTTATATCCAGCCCAATCCAAAAGGCTCAGAGCAGCTCTCCCCACAGTTTGCAATGGTAAGCAACAAGCTACTAGGCCAGACAGAGCACTGGTCTGATCCAAAATAGCCCTTTTTATGATTTTGTCTCCTCAAGACCAACAAATCACTTAAATGCTCCCTCATAAGCCTTCAAAAATAGAACTTTTTGGCAGACACTAGAGTCATAGAGTGATCTCATGTTCATATATTATAAGATATCATTAAACAATCTAGAGTGATTCATTTTCACTAAAAATTTCATAATCTCAAATTTTCAGAAAAGGAGATGATTCCTAGCTTTATTGGTGAGGGTGAATTCCATTATTTTGATGTATAATGCAAATAACATGCCTGACTCTGATCTGATTTACATTGCTTTAATTCTCTTGAATTTGAGTCATTCTGAATTCAGGGAAATGCATGAAAGGTAGGAATAGTATAAAAAATCCACAACCCTAGCATAATACCCACTAGTGTGATTTGTTTCAGCATCTAGCATGGTATATATTCGCAAATGGGGCAGGAGAGAAGAAACTAGTACACAAGCACTGGATACCATTCAAACAGGTTTTAGGGGCAAATCTCATCCCTGATTCTCTTCCTCAGGAAGCTAATCTTGTAATTAAAGACAATGCAAATCAGAAAAGTTTCAAAGTCCCTGCCCACATAAGCAACCCATATTTGAATGCATGTCTACAAGATTTTAATAGCTTTGCAATGTAAAACTGGGCAGCCGGACTCATTAGTTTTATTGGAAATCTATCAAGAGTTTTGCTTCTGATCAAGCTGGAGATACTACGAGAACTACATTTTTTCCCCAGAGTGTCTTAATACTGCCTGATTGAATTGGAATGTACAGAGGAGCACAAAGTAAAAAAAGTAAAAACATGTTCAGCAGATAAGAAGACAATGTATGCACACAACTAGTATTGCATAAAAGAGATGTTTCTATTTGGTGGGCTGGTGGTCAAACTAACAACTTTCTCTCATTTCCCAGTTATTTACCTTTTTCTCTCTCCCCAAATTTACAAGTTAATTTTGAAATGAAAATATTATTCTGAAATTTAAAATCAAACCTTTCATTCTGATAAAACATTTAGACTTTTCTAAAATTCCATCATCTCCTTTTCTCTCGGTTCTTTTTTTGGTCAAAACTATTTGCTGAATTCAACCCAAATTTATTATAATTGTTTTGGTCCCCCTGAAACTGCATTTTTGGCAAACGTATTCTTCTGCAAAACAATTTAGTCTAGCCCTACAGAGAATACAATATTCTAGTTGGAAGGAATTCTCCCTTCATCTGAGCTAATTTAACTTAAAAAGAGCAGAACCACCAAATGTCTACAGAAAGGCAGCTCTTTGAGCCACTAAGAAGATTTATACGCAGGACAGGCAGGCAAGCACTAATGCCAAAGTTGGCACACTGCCTCAGCCTAAACCACCGATGCCCTGGCTACTTGTGTTCTTCACCCAGTGTTTCATCACTTTGCGTGGTACTAATTCACTGTAGGTGTGCTGCTGATGGATGAACAACCAGGGTGATGCATGGAGGTGCTTCAACATCTTCCAGCAGATTACCCACTAAAGGGGGCCGCTACTGGTATAGAACCTCAGGTCTACACCTAAACCTTATTTTTTTGGTAGCCCTGATATTATAAAATGATCTATGTCCTCTGGGTAACGTAGCGGTCAACTGACACCTGGGGTGAAATTCTGGCCCTCCAAAGATGGTTGCAAAACTCTTAGAGACTTCAGAGAGGGAGAGGATTACACTTGCCCAGTCTACAGCAGGGGTCATTGACTTTAAATTCCAACTACAGCATTCCTTTTGTTGAAAAATTTATTTTCTGCTGGTTCATCCTCAACCTTCAGTCAAAGGTGGAGGTTGTGACATCTGCACAAACGCAATTCCACGCTGCTGAACTGGCTCTCTGGCTTCAGTCCAATTTGTAATTGCCTGTTCCTCAGTGTTTTGAGCTAATTGAATAATACAAAATTGAAGCAGCTTTGTTTTATGTGGCCCAAGACTACAATAAGCCTTAAGGGAGAGGGATCTTGTACAGCACCCTGCCAATTCAGAGCTATTGTTTGTGTCACTGAATTTCTCAGCTGGTGACCTGTCCAATACTATGGCTTATCCAGTACTGTTCTTGTTTAAGATGATGTGGATACCATTGGCTGAACATATGGTTACAGTAATAATAATACTAAGATATTTGGGATTTCTATAATCAACTTTCATTCAAATGTGAATTCCTTAACCTCCATTGTGAAATAGGTAAATAATAATGTTCGATTTTACAAATGAGGACACTGAGGCCAGAGGTGTTAAGATACTTGCTTAATGTTACATGGAAACTTATGGTAGGTGGCTCCCTTTACTAACAATGCTTTTTTTCCTGTCTAAAGCTACCTGGGGTAGGTTGGCTAAACTGAAAAACATTTTAATACATCCTGTTTTGTCCACCCATACCTTTTTCTCCTTGGTCTCACAACTTGGGCTATTCCATAGTGAAAACCTGGATTTTTAAAGGCAGCAAATGTTAAATTCTATGCTACAGATACAGAGGGGCTCTTTAAATGTGAGAGTTACAAGAAGTCATGGGTGACTGGTGCCCCCCCAGTGACCAGGCAGCGACCGGGAAGGATGTCCCCTGTGGATGACTACGCCGACAGGTGTGTGTTGGGGGGTGGTTCCTCATGGCCAATTGCGCCAGCTGGAAGGTGACTGTGGTGCTCCTGGAAGTGACCACGGTGCTCCCACTCCACAGCTGGCACTCATGGGGGGGCACCAGTTCTCCCGCCTGTCCCCCAGGTCTGTTGCCTGAGCAGGCAGTGTGGCCTGTCAGGGGGTGCACCTGTGCTCTCAGGGGGTGCACGTGCACTCCTGTGCACCCCCTACACATCACTGCTGCAAGAAGTTGTGCTGTCTGCCAATTAACAAGGAGGAGGGGTGGGAATGCAGATGTGGGGAGGAAGTTCTCATGGAAAACCTTAGTGGTGCCTTTTTATCTTTCTCCAAGAAAGTGCTTGTTTTAGAATGAAAGAATCCTGTTGTATATTAATTTTTGGAAATCAAATCACTTTTTAAAACTCCCCTCACCTTTCTTTGTACCTCTTCCCACTGTATACAGAAACAATTTAGGCTTCTTTCCCAGACTCCATAAAATGTAGTCTGGAAGTGGTGAGTATACTTAAGGATACAATTTTAATGAGCACGGAATCCTGGGAATAGCATTCATTCTCATGAATGTTATTTTTTGTCAGGCAGATTTACAGTTCTGCCCATCTTTCCTCATCAATTGAATCTCTGTTTATATTAACTCTTGTCCTCTCTGTATTATTATCAAAGCCAAATAGTTCAACCTCCCAGACATCCACTTAACCCACCAACAATCCAGCACTGATTTGGAAAATCCCCTCACTACTGACCACAGCTAACACTTACCCCAGTTAACCTTGTGCTGTAATTATAGGGAACCAAATCAAGCCCCTAAGAAGCTGTCGTGAAGCATAGGCTATCTGAACCATGCTGGCAACAATCTGCAGTGGTTTGCCAAGTTTGTCAGGTTTATTTTCTTTCTCTAATTTCCAATAGTGAGAGACTCTGGTAAATTCTACTGAGAGTGAGGTATTATACTGCCACCCATAACCAAAGTGCCTGAAAGCCATCCACCTGCAATCAATAGCAACCATAACGCCCTTAGTGGACTTCCTATATTCCCTGAAAGTTCTCTATTTATGGGCTCCAAAGTATTTGAGAAAGGCTTTTTTTCCTCGTCAATATCTCCCCTTCACTGTTGTTGATAGGGCTTCATTATATAGAAGGGGTTACCACTGACTATTTCATAATAGTCCTGACCCTATGGTCAGGACTATTATGAAAAGGCTGTGCAAAGTTTCCTAAAGACAATCAGACTGAGGATTCACTAGATCTTCTCTGGAAATTTGTGCCATAGCTATATCACCTCAACCGAGTGTGCTTTGTACCCAGCTCTCATGCCTTTTGCCCTGGGTTCTGTGATTTGTACAATCTCAGGAGTGCAAAATTTTCATGAATTCAGTCTTTGATATACCTGAGACTTGATCCATTCCTTGCTTTGAAACTGAAGGCTGAGACTTTAAGTTGATGTTGGCAGCTAACAGTAGACCTTCAAGATTTAAGCCAATATACTCACGGTGGCCTAAACCAGAGAAGGTGGACAGCTTCATTCTATAGCAGCTTAAGACTGTGCATTATTTTATGATTCATTTTTGGATTGACATCTACAGCTAGGTACTTGTCTGGGAGGAAGGGGCAAAATTTCCTAATCAAGGCTGATGTAGAAAAAGTCAAATTACATCAAATGTCACACAGTATTCGAAGTGAATAAAAGATTAAAAGAGAAAGATAATACTAGCAGTTACTAAGGGTGTGAGAAACAAGCCATATTTGATTCAGATTCGGCCCAAATCAGGGATTGTGATTCGATTAGTTGATTTGGATCACTGTCCTTGATTCAATTCAGCTGAATCCAAATCTGAAGATTCAATGCTAATTAAGAGAATCAGTGATTTGGCCATAGATGCAGCTTATATGTTTTTTCTACATAGCTTGAGGTACCAGGCATGGCTCATGAATGCTGAGATGCTGAGATGGATGGAGCATCCCACAGGAGTGTGCAGGTGGGGGGTGTCCCCCGCGTGCTCGGTGGTGAACCCAGAAGTGGACTGGAAGTACTTCCAGTCCACTTCTGGGTCCACTGGGGATTGCGCAGGGGGCCCCCCCTGTGCCTCCCTAGCTTGGTGATTGATTATGGGGGGACCTTGGGTGCCCCCCACAGACCCAGGAAACACCAGCCACTGAGCCAGGAGAGCCATGGGGGGGGAGGGGGAGGGGGAGGGAGGGAGGACTCCTTGTGTGCTCCC
>NW_017729034.1:1081472-1082041 GCF_001723915.1 Gavialis gangeticus
GCTCCCCAGTGGACCCGGAAGTGCTTCTGATCCATTTCTGGGTCTGCTGCCGAGCACGCTGAGGAGACCCCCACACTCCTGTGGGATGCTCCATGTGCTCTACCATCGCAGCATTCATGAGCCGCCTGCTACCTTGCAGTATGTAGAAAAAACATTTAAAGCTGTGTTTATGTCCGAAATCCTTGGATCTTTCTGAACTGATTCAGAGGGTTCCGACTGGATTCGGAGAGATTAAAGTGTCCTCTGATTTTATTCATATTTGGAGATTCAGCCACTGAATTGAGTCGAATCTCCACTGAATCGAATCAGGGACCAAAGCTTTGCACAGCCCTAGCAATTACCCCTCCCATATGCATATAGGCAGGATATCTTATCACAAATTGCTAGGCAAGATTCTTCTTCATGACACAAGAGTTTAATTCATTCACAGAATCTGTTACCCAACTTGGCATGGCAACAATGCCTAAAAAGTAGCAGTCCTACCCCACCCTATCAAAAGCCCACGTGTGAGAGTGACTGATGTATGACTTGACTTTGTATTTAGTCATGTTAACAATGAAACTAAGCAC
>NW_017729034.1:1087041-1087283 GCF_001723915.1 Gavialis gangeticus
TGGGGGGTGTCCCCCGCGTGCTCGGTGGTGAACCCAGAAGTGGACTGGAAGTACTTCCAGTCCACTTCTGGGTCCACTGGGGATTGCGCAGGGGGCCCCCCCTGTGCCTCCCTAGCTTGGTGATTGATTATGGGGGGACCTTGGGTGCCCCCCACAGACCCAGGAAACACCAGCCACTGAGCCAGGAGAGCCATGGGGGGGGAGGGGGAGGGGGAGGGAGGGAGGACTCCTTGTGTGCTCCC
>NW_017729034.1:1087672-1094159 GCF_001723915.1 Gavialis gangeticus
GGAGGGAGGACTCCTTGTGTGCTCCCCAGTGGACCCGGAAGTGCTTCTGATCCATTTCTGGGTCTGCTGCCGAGCACGCTGAGGAGACCCCCACACTCCTGTGGGATGCTCCATGTGCTCTACCATCGCAGCATTCATGAGCCGCCTGCTACCTTGCAGTATGTAGAAAAAACATTTAAAGCTGTGTTTATGTCCGAAATCCTTGGATCTTTCTGAACTGATTCAGAGGGTTCCGACTGGATTCGGAGAGATTAAAGTGTCCTCTGATTTTATTCATATTTGGAGATTCAGCCACTGAATTGAGTCGAATCTCCACTGAATCGAATCAGGGACCAAAGCTTTGCACAGCCCTAGCAATTACCCCTCCCATATGCATATAGGCAGGATATCTTATCACAAATTGCTAGGCAAGATTCTTCTTCATGACACAAGAGTTTAATTCATTCACAGAATCTGTTACCCAACTTGGCATGGCAACAATGCCTAAAAAGTAGCAGTCCTACCCCACCCTATCAAAAGCCCACGTGTGAGAGTGACTGATGTATGACTTGACTTTGTATTTAGTCATGTTAACAATGAAACTAAGCACTTACCATCTTTGCATAGCTACCTGCTCTTTAATTAACTAAATATAATTTTATGGCGAGGGGACTGCTTCCCATCTGCCCATGAAAACATGACCAGTATCTTACCTCTATTGAGGAAATTGCTCTATAGTTTCTATGCTTACTTGATATTTTCAGAAGTCTGAGGATTGTCATTAGCAACATTCTTATCATCAAAACCTTCTTGTCCAAAACAGATTCAGATAGTTTCCCCCAAGAGTTAGTATGAGCACATCTTTATATTTCTTTACAGAATTGTCCCAGGAATCCATCAACCCCTGGACTCCTGCTAGGTTTTATGGCCTGAATTGCTTCCAGAACCTCTTGTTACTTATGCTTCTGTCCAAAGGTTCTTTCTGTTCCTAAGTTGTCGGTGGGAGTTCAACCAAATGAAAGAATGTATTGTATTCGGTAGTGTTTGAGCTATCCCTTCCTGCATAAATATTTGAGGGGGACATTTTTACATGGTTCATTTGGACACATTAGTTAACATTCTGCTTTTTGTAAGACAGTTTTATTAATTATATATATCCAATGGCACTTAACTAGTTTACTGGGCTACTGATGTGACATGGATCTTAACATCATTCTAACTTTTAATATGCTTTATCTTCTTGTTGCCAGGTCACCAAAAAACCCTTTGATGTGTATAGTATAATAGCTCAGTCAACGGTATTATCTCTGATCTGAATCTCTTCAATCTTTCACTGAGTTGATAAAATTATGGGAGGGGGGAAAAATCCAGTCTTTAAAGAAACACTTAATGCAGCTTATGATCTAGTTAGTGGACTATACTTTCCAAAAAAATAAAGAGTAATTCAATGCCTTGGGGTAGGTCACAAGATGCCCCTCAACTGAAACATGGTTTAAAATATGGGCAGATTTCATGGTCTGGTGAAGGGTACAGTTCTCTGTTCCAGTGTCTGCACTGTTGATTTTGGAACACTTGATATTCCTGCAAAGGCAGAGGTCCAGAGACTAGGGCATTAGCCTGAGTGGTGAGATACCCAATTTCAGTTTCTGCTGGCATAGACTTCCTGCATGGCATTGAGTCTCTTAGTCTCCCTGTGTGCCTCCAGTCCTGATGTCTAAAATGGGGGTGTTCAGCCCCATTTCAAAAAGTACCATAAAAATACATATAATAATGTGATGCGACACTCAGATACTATGGTAACAGCAACCATCTAAGCACCTTGTATAGATTTATTCTGCAGTGTATTCACACTTAAAAAAAATATTACATGTAGTAGGGAGCACTTAAAATGTTGCCTTAGAAAGAATAACTAACCAACAGTAAGAATGCTTTTTATATGTGTTTTATATCCCATTGTGGAGTTTTATTCACATGGGGAAGGAAGAAGGGGGGGGGGGGGCTAACATGCTGTCAGTACTGGTTACTATATAAACCCCAAAACATTTTACTCTATAGTGTGTGTGTGTGTGTGTGTGTGTAAAAATAAACAAACAAACAAGCAAACCCCAAAAGACACAAAGTAGTAGTGGAAAATTTCATTGTCATTTTCATCTCTTGAACTGGATGGAATCTGCACGTCTGTCCCTTTTGGTGATGATGAGTTGTTTCAAGTCACATAAAAAGAAAAATACTGGTGAAAACTTGAAACTTTTGTGAAACTGATATTTTGGGGTTTGCTTATTCTCAGCAATTTGAGTTTAAGGTCTGGAATCAACAACAAACCTAACTATGTGTGTAACTAGGCACATGAGCAGTTCTACACAACTACTCTTGTAATTAAGGTTAGGTATATATAAAAGTATTGTTACTGAATCAAGTCTTTAGAAACCGGGGAAAATTTTGCCTTTCTGGTATGCTGTGACATTCCACAGATCCAAAATGTTTCTGTGCTGGCTGTGTCCCTTCCCTTTAGTTTTCTTCTTTCGCAATTTTTTTTGTAGCCAGTGAGTAAAGCAGCAGTACTGGCCAACACTTCAGTGAGCTGGGGATTGACAAGAGGGAATGTGATTTATCTCAAATTCTTTCTGCTTCAGTCAGTACTAAAAATCAGGATGGTAAACAAGGACCTTGTCACCTATCCATTTAACTCCATAGGTAATCGTTCTGCTCTAGAAGGCCAAGCAAGTTACATTCCTTCTGCTCTTTCACCGTTATTGTATTTAGGGCTGCCACAGTAATTCCCTGGAATAAGCTAGCCAACAGCTGGCACAGCACTTACAGTTGTAATTTATCCTTTTCAGACAAAGCACATGGAAGTATCTGTTCTGTTAGGAGGTAGCTTAGACAAGCAAATAAGTCAGTCAGCAGGAGCTGACTGGTGCAAGTCAGGACTGGCTCCTTGCTATGGTAAGAACCTGTACCTGGGGAATTCCAGTCATAACTGGTATGTGTAAGCTATGTGTGGGGCTTGTTCTTTTTCTTTCTTTTACATTTATACCAAAAAGTTCATTTCAATTCATTTTTTTTCCATATAAAAAGGAGACCAAGCTGATAAAAATTCCAAGATGGATAAAAAATGTTCTGTTGAATTTGGCAAGGGCAGGGACCTGGAAAGCGTATTTTCTCTTCCTCCTCCTTTTTCAAGAGACATAAAAATAACTTAGCTAAAATTACACCATACCACTTACACTTTGTATTTCCTATTACAGGTGCCTCTCTCAGAGATAGTCAATCCTGGCTGGCATTGCCTAACCCTCTTATGTATCAGGCAACTTGAAAGTTGGAATTAAAAATGCTTTCAAATGAAAACCCATGAGTCCCATCACAGCTTGGTTTTCATCACAAATCCAAAACTTAGTCAAAGTTCAATGAGTATCAACATGCCACACAGAGAGAGACAGAGGGAGAGAACATGATACATCATTTTATCCTGAAGGCCTGGCAGAATTTCAGTTTGGCCCCGTAATTCCTCCATTTCGGCTTCCTACTGCTTTGAGGCTTACCATTTAGAATGCGACATCCTCCTCCATAGCTCTGTGAGGTTGCTAAGCTGTTCTCTGCTGCTGTAAATATTTGTCTGGCTAATGGCCTGGGAAGGGCATCATCTTCATAAGCAACTGCCCCTAGAGGGCTGGGTAATAGAGCTGCAGCTTTGCAACCTCACTTGGAAGTCATCTGACATCTCTGAGTACTATGACTATGCTTCACTGCCATGTGAGTATATCACAAGTAAAGTTGCTTTATGAAACTGTGCTGACATGTAAGCAAATTGCTATCACACAGTGAAATCTGTGTTTTTCATTCTAGAATAGGACTTACATAGTCTAAATCGGAGAAGCTCCTCAGGCACAGTGGGCCAAATTAAAGATCTGGGTGGTTGTGGGGAGAGGAGCTCTTGCTTTCTTTGGCTTGGGCCAAGACTTTTACAACTATATGTGAAGCACTGTGCAGGTTCCTAATTATTTTAGGCATTTAATTCTCTCCCTGAAGCCTGTAGGGATTGAATAGCTAAGACCACCCATTTAGTTCTGAAATTGCAATCCTTAATCCACCTTGTGGCCTTACCATAAAATTTGGTGTTCAGATCCTACGAAACTTTCCCCTGTAACATGGAGGGAAAAAATTATAAGATTGTCCCAGATGAAGGTGACAAGAAAGCATTAGCAATTGCTCTTGTTCTCATGTTAGGGCAGATCAGATTTTGCGTGAATTGTGTAGGTGCTTAGCATTTGTAAGCAGTTAGAACAAAAAACTAAAGATTTGGGATTCACAGGGTCAATTTCTGACATTGCCACTGACTCATGTGATCTGAGGCAAGTCATCACCTTCAAATAAGAGATAATACTTTCCTACCTCACAGGAGTAATGTCAGCTTAAAATATATAATGTTGGTTTAAAATCCTTGATGAGAAACACAGAATAGCTCCAATTTAATAAAGTACTTATGCATGTGCATAACTGCAAGCATGAGAATAGTTCCACTGGAGTCTCCTGGTCAATGAAATAAATGCCACTACATACTGAAATTCCTCAGGTGCTTAGATACATTTCTGACCAGAGGCTTGTAACTAATTTTTCCATGTTTATATTTTCCCCTTTCATTCTGCAGCTGGAAAAGAATTTTCACAGCTCAATTTTCATATTTTGTACCAAATCGGGGTTGGTCGTTCTATGAAATGCAGAGTACACCTTGAGAATTCAGGATGCTCATAAACATTCAGGAGGTACTCAGCACCTCCCTGATTGGGCCATATCTATGGAAAGTCAGCCAAAAAGAAGAAATTGCAGGATATCTGAGGTGAGGTCATGTAGTGGTGAGCCACATGACAGGCATAGCTGTTATCTGATCACATTACATGGAATGATGAATGTCTTGCTTTAGTGCAATGGCATGCAGTAAAACTGCCCAATGCATATATACCCAACATCATCTCTCTTATTCATCATCCACATTCACTAAACAGGAAACAAGAAAACTTTCTGTATCCAGCTTAAATTAGCTACATGTGCAGCTTTAGCGGAGTGACACAAAGGTGATTAACAACATTCTTTTCAAAGTTTAAAAATACAAGTGCTTTTTGCAGAACAACCACAGCTAATAAACTTAACAGAATAACTATCTGAACAATTCTAAATTTACTATTGGCTCCTGAAAAAGAAAGAAAGAAAAAAAGAGAAAGCGAAAGAAAGAGAAAAGACATTATGGCATTAGCCACTTCTGTTAATCTAATCAAGTCCATGGCAGAAACTTGGCTCACCATTTCAGAAGCAATCATTTCAAATACCAAACACTTTTTTTTTTTTTTTTTTAACTTTTTCATAGAAAAATATACAAAAATGCTTTTCCTTCCTTGTTGCTTCAGCTTCTGGTTGCAATTCAAATATCTCAAGTCTTGACAATAATTGCAACATTTTGTGCTGCCAATATAGGCAAATGTAGTTCTAACTTATTTGTATTTCTTTCAATTTCTATTAGACAGAAAGGGAATATTTTGCACCTGGATAGATGCTTGCGTTTTTGAATCACAAAACATCAAGCATCTTGACCTATACTGATTTCTACCCATCATGTCTCATTTTTCATAGAATCATAGAAAGTGAGGGTTGGAAGGGACCTCAGGAAGGCATCTACTCCAACTCCCTGCTCAAAGCAGGACCACCCCCAACTATATCATCCCACCCAAGGCTTTGTCTTAAAAACCTTTAGAAATGGAGATTGTGACCGGAGCGCGACCTAGGGGTGCCGTGAACTCCCCTAGCGCCCCCTACCATGCCAAGCTGGTATCAACGCACCCTCACCATCTCGCCCGCCACGTCTTTGCTGTTAGTATTGTTTTAAGGGAGGCTGCCTTTTGTCTTCTTTGACACGGTGCCCTGATGTATCCCGGTCTGTGCTCTGTCTTAGGTGACTTGGTGCACTAAAGCCTTACGGGCTATGCGTGGCTCCAACCACCCCTGTACCACGCCCCAAGCCTCACAGATGTACTGGACGTTGTCTTGTCAATTCTCCTCTCGGCACCCTCACGGGCGCCCCTTGGCTCATCTTGCAACCTGCACCCCACGGGCACTCCCTGGCCTCTCTTTTCTCGCAGTCACCTGTGCCCTCACCAATGTGCACTAGGGCCTGCTCTCGTGACCGCGCCCGCACTGGGGCCTGCGCTCGCAACTGCGCCCACACTGGGGCCTGCTCTCGTGATTGGGGCTCAGGTGGCCGTAGCCGTGCCTGGCCCCCAAATCCCCTCCTCGGGTCTTAAAGCGAGTGCCCTCAGGGGCTTCTTGCCTGCGCCCACCCTGGGGCTTCTCATAATTGGGGCTCAGGTGGCCATAGCCGTGCCTGGCCCCCAAATCCCCTCCTTGGGTCTAAAAGTTCCTGTGGGGCTCAGGCAGCCTCGGCCTTACCTGGCCCCCAATCCTCTGCACCCCTTCTCAGGGCTGGGGTCTGTGCACCCCTGAATGTTGTGCCCTCTCT
>NW_017729034.1:1099159-1126127 GCF_001723915.1 Gavialis gangeticus
ACTCTCTGGCACCGGGGTCCCCACACCACCGTGGAGCCCCTATGAGGCCTCCTCCAACCCCTAATAGCCTCACCTGGTCCTCCGGTCTTATAAAACTACAAACAGAAAACTCAAGCCCCTGGGCTATAACGTAAACTCTAAGCTATCTGGCTAACCATCATTCAACTCCCTACCAGGGCTTCCTCCACCCGGTATCCTTGAACAGAAGCTGCTCAAGCCATCAAGCTTCCCTACTCTGCTTACTCCAGCAGAGCTCCTTCTTCCTTGGCTGCAAGTGGGGAACTGCCTCTCTGGCCTCAGCCTGGATTACATTTATATAGGTCAGGCCCTGCCCCCTTCCGGTCAGCTGACCAACTGCGGCTGCCCCGGCCACCGGCACCTGTACCTCTTTGTAGGAGCAGGGCACTAAAGTACCCTGCGACAGAGATTCCACAATCTCTCTGGGTAGCCTGTTCCAGTGGTTTACTACCTTCCTGGTGAGAAAGTTTTTCTTGATAGCTAACCTAAACTTCCCTTGTAGCAACATGAGACTGTTGCTCCTTGTTCTGTCATCTGCCACCACTGAGAACAGTCTAGCTCCATCCTCTTCAGAAAACCCATCAGGGAGTTGAAGGCTGATATTAAATCCCCCCTCAATATTCTCTTCTCCAGACTAAGAAGTCTAGTTCTTTCAGCCCTTTCTCATAAGTCACGTTCCCCAGGCCTTTATACATTTTTGTTGCCCTCCACTGGACTCTCACCAAACTTTTCTCATGTCTTAAAACAAAATAGTTATGCAACTCACCTGTCAGAAGCAATTCTAATATCTTCTGTCCTAAAATTTGGTGCACGTCTAGAGGGATGCTTCATAGTTATGTAACTGTGAGAGGAGCAGGGGATTCACAGGTAGTAAAAGGCAAAAACAGAAAAGGGAATGTGATGGCAAACAAAAGGCAAGCTATGTGCATTTTTACCTTTAAAATTGAAGAAACCCGGTAAAAATAGTGTTCGGATTAAAATCTTTTCCTCGCCAGTTTTTTGTGCCACAGTTTTCTGTTCACAGGACATAGGAGAAGGAAGTAAGTGACACAAATAAACTAGTTAAAATATGTTAATTAGTTTATCAGAAAATTGGTTACAAACTTGTTCTCGAAATGTTTTTACAAGATAATTTTGCCTGACAAAAATTGTGGATATGCAAATGACAGCTCTATGATGCCCCACATTTTGTGGTGCCATTTACAAAACCATCCATGGGGCACCATTTTCAAAAAATGTAGCTGGACATGTACTTTCTTGTGCCTTTTCTTCCCCTCAGTCAGATATTCCACAGTTCTTCCTTAGAAAAAGAAAAATGAAGCCAATAAGATTTTGTTACATAAACACCTTCAGGAGTTGGCCTTATTTTTTGTAGTACCCATAAATCTGAAATATTTTTCCTCTGTATAGTTTGTTTCTTTAATCTGAAGGAGAAGCAAAGAAATGTAGATTTGATTCAGCAGAAGCACAAGCCACCCAACTCCTGATTGAAAGGTGCAGCAAAAATATTTATAGCTTAAATATATATGTATAAATTACTTTTTATCCTTTCAGTTGCATGTTACGAGAAACACATCTAGGAAAATCAGACCAATAAAAATCAAACAGTCCAGGTGGGGCAGAAGGGGAAACAGGTCTTATCCTTGGGTTTCCCATTCCCTTACCTTCTTGAGCTCTTCTGTTCTCTTCCCCTTCTCTATTTTCCTCTTGCTTCACCAAAAGAAACCATGACTCTGGTTCACCCAAACAAGGAACTGCCACAACATGCTGTTCCCTCTCCACCTCCTCCCATATTGCATACTGCACCATGCATACCTCTCAGTCAACAATAACCAAAAGTCCTTATTCCACTGTTGTGAACTGTAGCTGACAGGGGAACCCAAAAGCACTCATGACTTCATAGAAAAGCTCTATGTGATCCTTGTTGTGTACTAAGGATAGCTTCTTCTAATACTTTTAAATTATAAATAAAAATTAAATGGAAGGATTTTTTTCCATTCTGAAATCACTGTCAATCTATGGGTACATGCATAAAAAGACTAGAGTCTTGAACTAGAAACAGCAGAACACACCTGGGAACTTTGGACTTGACCCTGTTCTTGCAGAAGATGGGATAGGGGAGGGGCAGGGAATATCAGTAGAAATTTGGCCCTTGACTTGAATGCAAGCAGGATCAGGTTTGAGCACAAATGTGGGATTTGCCTTCACCTCAGTGTGAAGCTGGACCAAAAACCCAAAAGGTGAAACACCTGTAAGCAGAAGCAAGTTTGAATACAAAGATGAATTCTGAAGTCCACAACCAACTGTAACAGCTATGAATGAATAAAGATTTCTACTGAAAAGGACTTAACAGTTCTTAACTGGTTGTTCCAACAAGATCTCCTTGGCAGGATATATAGTAAATCATACACTACTGAAAAGGCTGAGGAGCAAATGGCAACAGGTGCAGAGAATGCAGTGACAGCATCTTCTTTCCTACCCTCAATATATAAGACTGATACTGATTTCAAGGAATAAAATGGATTAAGTGACCAAGTACTGTAGTTTATTTTTTATTTGGTGTCTTCAGTGAGATAACACAATGTAAAAGTGCAAGAGAGTCAGTTTCTTTCCTTGGATATTTAGAATATACACTTAGTGTGTGAGGTCCCTTTAGGGGTAAGGCTGCATTTCTTCTCTTCATTCTTTCCCTTGTCTCCCTTCATCAACTTCCTTTCTTCCAAGGGTGTTTGCTGCCTCTGGTTAGTGCTGCAATGTTGGATTCTTCCCTCTGCAGCAGGGCTGTGCAAAGCTTCAGATCATGATTCAGATTCAGAGATGATCTGGACAATTCAGAGGCCAAATCTATGAATCTGAACCAAACCACTAGAAGCTTTAGGCTTTCTGAATTGATTCAGAAGCTCCAAATAGATTCAGAAAAGATTTGGAGATTCTGCCATAATGGGGAATCAATGAAATATCTATAACTTTGTTGTTTTTTGCCTGATTCAGATGAAACTTGCAGGGATGGTAGCTGCTGCTGGGGACAAGAAACCTGCCAAGTTTCAAGTGATAGATTCAGGGGGTTCTGGAAAACTGCACCTCAAGCTTCTGACAAGCAAAACTCATGACATAGGTGACCCTGTGTGTGTGTTAAGGCACAGAAAGGTGAAAACTGCAGGGTTGGTAGCCCCTGCTGTGGCCACAAAGCCTGCCAGCTGTCAAGGAGATAGGTGTAGGTGGGGTCTGGGTTCTGGGGCCCTGCACCTCTGGCCACAGGCAGGCAAAACTCATGACATGGGTGCTTGTGGGACTGTGTATGTTCAGGTGCGCACCTCCTGGTGCTGGGGCCTCTGCACAACATGGCAGTGTGCCCCCGTGAGGCCTCCTCCTCCCCTACAGCCTTGGCCCAATCCACTGCTGTAAATGACAGCAGGTCAAAATAACTTAGCTTGCTCAACACCAATAGCACCAGAAGCATTAAAGGTATCCAGACAAAACTGTCACATAGCCTTTCTTTTTATAAAGGAATTGACAGCAAGAAGTAAAGATGTTGTGTTGGATATATGTTACTTGTGGTGTGTGATGGCTTATCTTGTATTTTTATGTGTATATGTTTATTATGAAAAAACCCAAAATAGTTAGAAAAATATATCTTAGGAAGCTATTGGGTTGAAAAATCCTGTCAGGCTGAGGAAGCACCTGTAGTTGGTGCATATCCTGGTCCTAGATAGAAGGAATAGTAAAGAAGCCAGAGGCTGGCCTGGCATGCAATGCAGGCAAGAAAGCCAGTCAGTGAAAATGGAAATGGAGGCATCAGGGGGTGAGGGACAGGCTGGGATGAAGGGGGAAGGGGTGAAAGGGGGATGTAGCAGCGCAGGTAGAAGTACAGAGGTACCTGGGGAGTCAGATGTTCGAGTTTTGTCTGCTTGCAGCCAGAGGTGCAGGGCCCCAGAACCCAGACTCACTCTGCAGTTTTCACCTATCAGGAGGCATTACTTTATGGTTATGGCTGCCAGGCTCAGGAACAGGCTCTCAAGGGAGGTGGTGCTCTCCCCTACCTTAGGGGTCTTCAAGAGGAGGTTGGATAGATATCTGGCTGGGGTGTTATGATCCCAGCACTCGTTCCTCCCCAGGGCAGGAGGTTGGACTTGATGATCTATTCAGGTCCCTTCCAACCCTAGAAACTATGAAGTCAATAGGATTCTTCTCATTAACTTCAGCAAACCTTGGATCCATTGCATATTTCTCAATGATGGTTACGTACAAGTTTGCAGGCAGTAGAGCTTTTGTGACAACTTTACATTAAATGTTGAGTTCAATTTCTGCAGTATTCTGCCACTGTGAAAGGGGGAATTTCAGAAGCAACAGCATGATTTCAAAAAAGGGACAATGGTGTCAGTGGCCAACAGTTTTTGCCTTAAAATTATGGTATTTTGAATAACAGACACAAAATCCTTCACATTCTGTAAAAGCAGCAGTGCACGCAAAATACTATGAAACAAGAGGTCAATCATTAGATATTAGTATCCTCTCATTGCTTCAGTGTCCAACTCATTCCTATTTGGAGCTTAGTTGCACAAGATTCATGCACATCACACTGAAATAAAAGTTCATGAAGACTCTTCGCAGCCCCTTGCAACAAGGGGCATGTGTTTTCATTGACATAATCAATGTACAGTAGAATGAGTTTAATTGAATCCATTCATTTGTTGTACCAACAACTTGATAATTGTATATTGCTTTCATGTCACTAGGTGTAAAATGTTTCCTTAGATCTGTGTGGGGAATAATACTCACAGAGCTTTTCTGAAAAATAGAAATCCATTTGATTTACAGTTTACATTAGTAGCCTGAGAACAACTAAGAGTCTCAAACATGAAAGCTAAAGGTTTTGCTCTTTCATCCATATTTAGACACCCAAAGCAGTAGCCTGAATTTTAACAGTGCTAAATTCCAAGAATTCTGACTTGAGTCAATGGCAGCTTTGAAGTGTAGAACATTTTTTGAAAGTCAACCTGCTAATTCAGGGGTTGTCAACTGGGGGTACCTGGGAAGCCCCCAATGGCAGCGGAGCAGAGAAGCAGGGGCACTTTGCATTTCGCCAGCAGCACTTCCGGGTTTGCTGCCAGTGCTTCTGGTTTCGCCACAGGGGACCCCTCTCCCCCCTCCCACTATCTGCTGCTGGGGGACCCTCTCCCCGCCCCACCTTCCTGCTTGGCCAGGGGACTCCCTGCTTCTGGACTGGCCACCGTGGTACACCAACCAAAAAAGGTTGAAAACCCCTGTGCTAATTGAAACTTCTAAAAATGGTGAAAAATCTTGATCAATATTTCTTAATATCTCTGCAAAAGGATGTCTGAAACTGGTGGTGGGACAATACTGTTACAGTTTAAATTCTTACTTTAAAAAAAAAAACCAACAACTTTTTTAGGAGCTGATCTGGAATCAAGAAAACACCTTCCTTTGACCTCAAACAGACGTGGAGTCCAGCCATCTTAAGGCGAATAGCAAGTGCATTGCCAGTGTCCAGCTCTTTTCCAAAATCTAAATGTAAGTGTACCCAATTCTGAAAGTCTGAATAAGTTATCCATAATGCTTAAGACTAAGCAAAATAAATTAAAAACTCAGGCAATCTTAAAGTAAAGTCATCACTAGGATCTTAAAACAATCAGCTGCACAGGACAAGGTAAAATACTCAAGTGCTTGCCATTTGCTGAAGTCCTTAATTTTAAACAGAAAAAAGATCTCCAGAATCAATTTCTTTATGATCATTGTCAGTGTGTTTTCCAAGAAAGTAAAGAAACTATTCCATTTGATAAATTTCTATTTTTCAGGGGGAGGAAAAAAAAGATATAATTTGTAGCATTTCAAGAAAATGTTAGAGACTCTCTTGCAAGATTTTTCATTTCTCTCTATAACTCTGGTTAAAGGATTCTATATATTTTCCAGGGGTAAGGATTTGTTATAAATTTATCTGGGGAAAGGTTATTTTCTAAAGAGAAGGACAGGATGAATTGAGATATGGCTCATTGGAATTTAGTGAACCGTGATAATTATATACTTGTGATATCCAAAACGTGTGCATGCAGTAGCAGCAGGAATATGTTAGACATCATCATGAACTGTAATGGAAATTTTTCTGACAAGTAGACATTAGCTCATTGTATAGCATCTTATGCGTGACTATTGTTTGTTTTCAAGTGTGACTTCTGGAAGAAAAGAAGTCATTACTGCTTAATATTCTACACTATGGCAGCTTCCTGCAGCTTGTTTTGGTTTTAGACAGCAAATATTTAAAAAATCCACATGTTAAAAACTGTATCATGGAGATTCCCCACATTTTTTAGTGTCCTTATAATGAGGAAAAAGTCTGTTTCTCTCTTAGGGAGGAGTACCACAGAGTTTAACTGAGAGGGAACCAAGAAAGTTCTACAAGAATAATTCTTAAAAAAAAAACAAACAAAAAAAAACAAACAAAAAACCCCAAACAAACAAAAAACAATCAAACACACACACATCACATTGGCTAAATTCCCTTTGTGCATTTATATGACCTCCTCAGTCACAGGATATTTTGGGAGACATTATAAGCACTAACAATGCTAAACTGACCCTAGTAACCACTTCACCAATTAGTTGGATAAAAGGAGCTGAAGAGGGGCCTTTCCTTATACCCTTGGAGCTCTTTACAACTAAAGAATCCAGCCCATGAGATTTAATAGAGAAATAAGATTCATTCTATTGGATGATTAAATCTCAGCGCATTAGGTACATTGTGAAAGAATGAAACAGGCTCTCATAACCTCAGGAAAAAAATTCTACAGTGCTTTGATCAACCATTTTATATAGGCTTGGCAGAACTAAAAAATATGTTTTTTGTGATCATGTTGATGGCTAAACAATGTTTATTTTTTAGTAATTTATTTATTTAAATGTTCAAGATTGCTCAAAGTTGGAGGGGTGAGGGTGCAGACAATTTGGTAATAACAGTATACTGTTAAAAGCTTTATAAAAATAATGTAAAAATATGTATAAATCAATAAATGCTTTAAACCATTGTGTTCATTCATCAGGAAAGAGGTGGGCAGGCAGGGACCAGAAGAGGAAGGCAGTGGCACTCCCAGAGCTCTGGGAACACAGGGAGATGCAGTGGGCACCCTTGGCCCCCACGCTTAACTGGCCTGGCCCAGGCAGGACTCTAATGCCACCCTGCTGAAGTCTTGAATAGTCTTCCCCACTTCTCCCCCTCTAGGCTTTGGGTAGAGGTTTGTTTAAGTAGCCTATCTCCCTCCAGCCAGCTTCCAGGCACAGGAGCAGCTAATTGCTTACTTGACAGGTCATTAAGCTACCCATTGTTTTCCTCTTTAATCCCCCTGTCCACTGTTCCTATGTCTCTTTTTCCACTGTCCAATAACAGGGGTGAGGGTTCCCCGTTACAGACCCCTTTCTTTAAATTTTGATTTTTAACGATGGAAGTTGTTTGTTTGCGGGTGCACGGTGAAATCACCATTCATCAATTTTTAAAAATCCAGTCCTGCCAAGCCTGATTATATAGAAATCTGACTATTTTATAGTACATTTTAAAGACTTTTTCCTATAGTTGTCTTACACAGCCATGTACAATGTTTCAAGGAATATAAAAGTCTAGGGCTCCAACATTCTTGGAGTTCAGTAGGAAACAAAAATTATGAATGACTAAATATTGTGCCAGATAGCTTAAAAATTAGAACCACCATTAATACTTCTTTTTGCAAAGGTAAGAAAGGCAATTTTACAGATAAAGGGAACAGAGGTATAAAGGAAGTGATCAATGTCTCAAGAGTCAGTGCCAGAGTTGGGACCAGTGTCATGATACCCAAGTTACATTCTGATACTTTAGCTGTAGCACTCCAAGGTATCAAAATTAACACCTTCTTTCAGAAACACAACTAGTTAGGATGAAAAGTATCAACCTTTAGTGCAAAGTGAGAAGGACTGCAAAATATTTACTACTCCTCCCCCACCCTTTGTTTTGTCCTGCTCCAGTATACTCCATCTCCAGCTATAAAGTTCAGGTCTTGATAGGAATTTATCCAAAACTTAAGGGTTTTCAGATACAGATCCTGAAACGAAAGGCTCTATATCGTGCCCTGAAAGTTTTCTGGCATCAGTATCAGCTGATGAAGACATTTGAAAAGCATTTGGATCTAACAGAATTTCTGAGCTCCAACCAAAAACAACAATCTAATTGTCTCGGCTGAAAGGGAGGCTCAGCTTTTGGGCTTCCTGTAACTATATCTCCTCATCTACTGCCCTGCCAGGTATTCTTCAAAAAAACAAAACAAAACAACCCCAAAACACACAACCCCCCCTCCCCCCACACACACACACACAACATTACAATAGAGCAGGTGACGAAGGAGGGAAGTATATAATCTTCAATGCAAGGCAGGGAAAAAGGTGCTTAACAAAAAAATGCAGAGGAAATCAAAATAGTGTTTGTCAATTTTAAATGACTGACATGACAGGTCTCCAAAAAGAAAAATCAAACATCTGAAAGTAATTGCTATACTTTGAGATTTAAATTTGCCTTTTTTTATAAGAAATGTAGTATTTAAAAATGCAGTGTGTTTTACTATGCGTGTCACATGCTTCAAATCGTCTCAGCTTTCTATGCTTAATTTCAGGGTAGGGTTAGCCTCACCTCAGATAGCATCAAATGCACAACTATGGTAATTTTCAAAATTATAATGGGGGGGGGGGGGTTGGAAATTAGGAAAAGTGCTGGATTGAATAGTTTAACTTCATATACTCTAACTGATCCATAATGCACCAAGAAAATATTCAGCATAGCCCTGCCTTACGTATTCAGGACCAAAAGCACAACTAAGCAGGGAAATATGGATATTTTAGTTCACATAATCTTATGCCCTCCTGTCTGTTCCTATTGCAATCTCATCTCTACCATCACCATATACTTTTCACCAACTGACTCCCCCTTCACTTAGACTCCTGTATACTCCTCCCCTTCTCTCCCTTCCAACTCACATTCATTCAAGTGCCACTTGGTCCTTTGCCAGGTATTCTTCTTATTTTTCAGTTTCTTACCTTATTCTGGGAGCTGCTGGTACTATGTTATTTTCACTGGAACTTTAGTTATAAATACTTAAGGGACCAACTCTTATTTAAATTTAAGGAGGATTTGAGTAACTAATTTCTTTGTTTCCTCCTTGATCACTCAGTTCAATACACAAACATCTGAAACTGATGAAAATGGAGAAGTCCCAAGGTAGGCTTGACCCACATGAGCCACCATATCAAATTGCTATTATACAATGAAGAAACAGGTGCCTCCCTAGATTGGGGCAGTAAGAGAGAATATGAAGTCCTCATCTTTGATGTTTGAGAAAGTGGAACACTCTGGCAGCCCAGCAATACAGGCCAGGTGGTGGGGGAGGAAAGGACTCAGGCAAGATTTGGGTGTCTCCATGAACACTCCCTACCAGCTCTCATGAAGAAACATATCATGATACAGCACATCCTGGGCCATTGGGAGAGAAAGCCTGTAGGATACAGTGCTCTTTGAATCCTTGCTTCTTCACTACCATAAACCAGATGTGGGAACTATCATATTTACTTGAATATAAGATGACCCCCCAGTAATTAGATTCTATATATGGAAAATTTAAGTGTTATAATCTAATTATTGGATGCTTGCCTGGAATTTATCCTCTCTTACTGTTACAACATGGGAAATTAACCTGGGGGAAGAAGGAGAGGAGAAAGAGTCAAATGGCCCTCCTCCCCACAACTTCTTCCCCCCACAGCCCCTTTCCCCCCCACTACTGTCAGACCCTATTCCCCCTGAGCACATGGAAGTGACAAGCACATTTGAAAACACTGACCTTGAAACAAACTTACCTATAGTAATTTGCATATAGCACCCATAGACCTAGTTCATCCAGAATTGATGCATTTTATGTTTTTGAAGCCACTGCAAATTTTAGCACAGATATTCCATAAGCACACTTAAGCAACACTTTTGTACCTACGTATATAGAATTAAAACTGTGCATGATATTAGTCCAAAGCCAAAAGGCTCATAGATTCATAGACTGTAGAGTCGGAAGGGACCACAATGGATCATTGTGTCTGACCCCCTGCCCATGGCAGGAAAGAGGACCCAGGTCAGATGACTCCAGCCAGGTGACTATCTAGCCTCCTCTGGAAGACCTCCAAGTTAAGTGATAGCACTACCACTCTTGGAAGCCCAAGCCAGTTTCTGGCTTGTAAAAAATTTCTTCCTAATGTCTAACCTAAATCTACTCTCCACTAGTTTGCACCCATTATTCCTAGTTACTCCCTGGGCGCTCTGGTAAATAGCGCATCACCAATTCCCTGTTGTCTTCCCTTGATAAACTTATAGGTGGCTACAAGGTCTCCCTTCAGACGTCTCATGAAGGCTGAAGAGATCCAGATCTGTCAGCCTCCCCTCATAGGTTCTTTCATGGAGGTCACTAATCATGCAAGTGGCCCTCCTCTGAACCCTCTCCAGATCCTCCGTGTCCCTCTTGAAGTGTGGTGCCCAGAACTGGACATGGTACTCCAACTGCGGCCTGACTAATGCTTCATAGAGGGGGAACATCACCTCCCTCGATCTGTCGGTCGTGCATCTGCTAATACACGACAAGGTGCAATTGGCCTTGTTGATGGCCTCATTACACTGCCGGCTCATTATTTACCACATCAGTAATTGGGCTGGGCTCCAGCAGAGTCAACAGCATTTCAAGCCATGATGACCCCAGCTCACCACTGTTTAGTAGGTGTGTGTACTCCAGATACTCCCTCTCCTCCCCCTAAAAAAAGGATCCACATGCTAGTTGGGCCCCCACTCATGACTGGAACTAGCTTTTCTTGTCAGGAGTCCTGGGATCCTTTCAAAAATGTATGTGAAGATGAGATGCAGGGCAACTTGGTCTAGTTCCACCTCATGGAGGATGATGCCACACTAGTCATATGCAACAGGCTGAGATAGGGGCAATCAGAGGGTGAACTGTTTGGGGTCCCATTTGGTGGTATGTGCCAGACATTTAAGACTGGTGAAAAAAAAAGAATAATTGGAAATGGGAAAGAAAGGTGCAATTCAGCTGTTGGAGTAAAGAGGAATTTGAGATGTATGCAATGCAGTGGCTTACCATGACTTGAAACCGTCAGTGATGAAGGGGACTGTGCTCAATGGGCATTACCATATATCTTATTCAGATGAACTGCACTAACTTATTTTTGTGGTAGTTTCCCATCAGTATACTTGCCCAATATGGGTTATGTGTTTTATAGCCATGCTCAGTGTTGGCTGCATTTAAATAAAATTCATAGTGGGTTTCCATTACTTTTGGCACCAGGCTAATGATAGACAACATATGTAATGAAGTTTCCTTGTATGTGAATGTAAGGCGAGGAGATATCCCCCTTTCCTCCCCCCATACAGATGGCTGGGGGGTGGGGAGGGAAGGAAAGTAGTTTTGTAGTCAAGTAAGTGCAGGATACACTGGCCCATATCTACAGTTTGGAAGCCAAAATTTTCAGCTGAGTTAGTTAACCTGAAGAGAAATGGCTGTTTCACCCAGCATGCTTTGGACCATCACTGTAGAATACTGCAATATGTTACAAGTGAATAATGCCTCCTTGCCTGCACGACCAATACACTTGATAGAGCCACAAATGCAGAAGTTAATTTCAAAACTGAAGAAGCTGGAAGAGGAATTGGATGACAACTCCCATCCTCAATTGCATTTGTACTAAATAAGTAACAGAGAAAAAAGGCTCACAGGGCTTGGAGCCTCTGTAATGAAACCTAAATATACCTTATGTTCAGATTGCAAAGTTCACAGTTTGCAGTGAAACATCATCAGGAATTCAGAAATTCTTAGTGGTTTGTTTTTGCTCTCTACACAACATTAAGTATATATATTAAAAAACCCAGTATGAATTGAGAGAGTTTTCTATATCTCTACTTAGCATCTCCACTCAGTCAAACTACATGAAAAATTCCCTGTTGAGCATTCCACAGTTCTTTGAGGATTCTCCACTCTATCAAATGTCATGAAATAAATACCACAAGAGCTGGAGCTGAATGAAGCTGAATTAAGGCTTGATTAACAAAATGAGGACGTACCCTATTTCAATTATTCCAATCTGCCTGCATTATTACGACTCCAAAACCAGTACTAGGGTGGGAAGAGAACTAAAATGATCACTACTTGTGGGTGATATTCCTTTTCCCTTTCCAAACAACAGCCATTTGAAAATGTCAAAAGATTATAAAAGAAATTGTCTCCAGATACTGTTTGACCTGAAGAAGAGTGAAGAGATTGATTTCCATGTCCCCAATAGGATTCATTTCTCTTCTGCAGATGTTACGATACTATTTTCTCAGTGAATGGTTTAGCCTAGGTTTCCAACAGTCAGATGAGGATTTAGCATGGAACAATCCCATGCACCATTTATAGGCTGGGGACCAAGTCTACTAATGCTGGGCTGCATTAGTAGGAACATTACCAAGAGATGGAGGGAAGTGATTATTCCCCTCTATTCGGTACTGGTGAGGCCACATCTGGAGTACTGTGTCCAGTTTTGGGTCCCCCCAGTACAGAAAGAATATGGACAAATTGGAGAGAGTCCAGCAGAAGGCAATAAAAATGGTTAGGGGGCTGGGGCAAATGACTTCTGGGGAGAGGCTGAGGGAACTATGCTTTTTAGTCTAAAGAGAAGAGAAGAATGAGTGGGGATTTAACAGCAGCCTTCAACTATCTGAAGGATGTTTCCAAGGAAGATGGAGCTAGACTCTTCTCAGTGGTAGCAAATAACAGAACAAGGAGCAATGGCCTCAGATTGAGACTAAGGGAAGTTTAGGTTAGATATTAAGAAGAACTTTCTCCCTAGGGGGGTAGTAAAGCACTGGGACAGGTTACCCAGAGAGGTTGTGGTATCCTCATCCTTGAGGGTTTTTAAGACCTGGCTAGACAAAGTTTTGGCTGGGATGATCTAGTTGCGATGATCCTGCTTTGAACAGGGGGTTGGACCAGATGACCTCCTGAGGTCCCTTCGAACCCTCATTTTCTATGATTCTATGATTTTTTTGGTTAGTAGTGTCTCACACATTTCATTAAATGAAGTGTATTTTCATGGAGGGAGATATCCTCTGAAGCCCTTTAGGTCTTAAATCACCATCTTTCCAGGAATTACTAAACACAATCACTCCTTCCAGTTTTGTCAGCAAACCCAGGAAACAGTAAGCCTAGAGGCAACAATAAAAGACAACTAGTTAAGCCATATATATGGCCAGACCTCCTCTGGAAATGATCTGGGACACTCAGAAATACCTTGGGAAATTCTACTAGAATAAAGATAAGAGATGATGTATGACCCCGTCTGAACCAGATATTGGGTGAATCTTTGGAAGGGGATCATACCATTTTATCACAGCTTGCATTTATTTCTTATTCTCATGTTTACATACACCTACAAACAGTCATCTCCCTAACACTGGCCACACATTGTAGTTCAATGCAGATTGCCAACGTCACACTTACAGACCGCTTTTTAATACGTCTACAAGCCCTCATGATGCTGAAAGATTTAAGAGCTCTAACCAAGTTAGGCATCTAAGTTCCCAATGGTGCTTCTGAAAACCTCACAGGAGTCCTAGCTGCACTTTTAGTTACCTAGATATCTTTGAAATCTGACTACGTGGCTCAGTCACAACACATCATGTTTGGGACACATAGATGTGGGTTACTGCAAGAAAAATTAGTAGAATGGAAATAAAAAAGTAAAGGGATGTTCCTAAAGAGTATTTCAGAAATAAAAACCTCATCTGTTTTCTCCTTACTTGGTGACTATTTATTCATAAGACATCTCCCTTCCCTTGACTTGGCTTTAAGTCTGGCTCTAGACAGGTGAGTAGGTTGTTTCTGTTTTGTTTGGTTATTTGTTTGTATTAATTAATCCAGTTCTAGCCATATGAACATGTTAGAATTAAAATCAGGAGAACGAGAACATCAAAGGACAGAGATGGAAGCCATTTTTCAGCTACATGTCATGGTTCCCAGACATGCCATTTTTCAGTGGAGAGACTTCTCTCAACTGCTTCAGTCTGCAGTACCAGACGTTAATTTGAGACTGATTCATTTTGTGATGTTTGAGTCTGTATAGAGATTAAGCTGGGCTCTGTTTTTTTGAAGGAAGAGACCCAAACTGCACATTGTCTACCCAGCCACAGCCTCTGAAAACTGGAATGCCAGAGCAGCAGCAGAAGGAGCAAAAAAAAGTTTCTGCAGGCCTTCAAGTTGTTTAATAGTTCACCTCTTCTCCTGGAGTTAATTGGAAACTATGAAACACATCAAGTGCTACAGAATACAACTGGATACTATCCAAAATAAGTTTGCTTGTCTAACATACGATCATAGGAAAGTCAGGTCATCTAGTGCAGACCCCTTCTCAAAATTAAACCACACCAGGCAAGTATTCATCTAAGCTGCTGTTGAAAAATTTTAGTTTCAAATTTATAAAATAAAATTAGGATCAAAGTAGTCAATGAATTGGGCCAGGATTTCCCCTGCAGAGTCAGATTCAACTGATTGACAAAGGAATTATAGGACACTTGAGAGAGGGAAGACTCTCATTTAGGGTAAAATAATCAGGAAGAAAACCTTTTCTCCAGGGACTTGTCCAGCACTTGGATCCATCCCTCCAATCTTTACTGTATCTGGGTTGAAGCATCTACTCTGGCTAGCTCTAGATCATGGGTTTTAGCTGTCCAGATAATCTCCAAGAGTGCGTATAGGGAAGGACAGACCCACTACCCTGATAGCCCTGTTTTACCCTTCTTCCTTTTTATTTCTCCTTCCTCCTCATTGTTCAAGTTCCACAAAGATGACTTGCCTTGTGTAACAGTTTACACAACTGCTGTGGGACAGATATTATGATGTATTGGCATACTCTGTTGTTGGGTCTCTTACCTCAGGACAGGTTTTTACCTAAACTACAGCCAGAGTTAGTGTACAAACACTGCTGTGCAATGCATGGACAGTCATAGAATCATAGGGTTGGATGGGACCTCAGGAGGCCATCTAGTCCAACACCCTACTCAAAGCAAGGGTGTATAAAATCAGGGTCAAATCAGGGTTTGTATTCATTACCACCAAAATTTAAATTTGGGGCTGAATTCTTGCCTGGACAAAAGTTTTTCTGAAATACAGATCACACATGAACTGGGATTGGATCAAGAGATGTAAAATTCATTCCATTTTTTTCCCCAAATTGGAAAGATTTTCAGTTCCAGGGTATTGTTGTATAGGTTGAGGCATGAAGCAGCTGAAGTGTTTGATTTCTGCCACAATCAGAGCATCAGTGCTTTTTAAAAAGCAAGGATTGTGTGCTCTTTTGCCAGATTAAGAAGAACAAAGCAAAAAAAAAAAAAAAGGTTTAAAAGAAGAGAAGTTGGAAGGAAAAAGAAAGCAAGTAGCACTGCTGATGCAGAAGTCTAGCTGGACAAGATTTTTTCCACTCCCCACTAATGTCTGCAATGGGCTGTGTGTAATCAACTGAAATAATTGCTTCTTGTCATAGGGGAGTGCTCTTAAGGCAATGTCATGTTAAGGGGATACAATGTTTCCATGGCAGTTCTGGCTCCCACAAGCCAACATAATGCAATAATGCCCCAACACATGTTGGAAGGAAACTTAGTAATGTCATCAGTCCACCTGTTGTATCTATATAACAAGACTATGTAACATATTTTTGGTCCTCTTATTTAAAAATATGACAGGCATGCATTTGAAATGAACCACTGATGCCATCTAGTGACCAGGTCAATTAATTAACTTTCGTTTTTTCAAAGACAATCCTAGGAGAAACTATAAATCATTGCCTATAATTGATCAAAATTACCCTGTATAAATTTGGATTTCTCCAGTTCTTCCTGTAACACCGACCATATTTTAACCAAATGCACAGATAATCAATATCAGCATTTCCAAATACTTTTCTGGAATAAAAGGTGCCTGATTTTAGATGCATACATTTGAAGTACAAGTGAGTAAACATCTAATTCCACCAGAGTGAATCCACAGATCTCGTCAGGTGTTTTTGCATTACCAAAAATAGATGAGTTAAAAAGTAAAGGTTTGGTGCCAGCAGCTGAACTGTTCCACTTGTAACTAGCATCCCTTCAGAAATAAAAACACGTATTCATCTACATTTCCCCCCACTGCTATCAGCAAATAAGTTCTATTCATTTTAGCTCTTATTTAGCACTACCAAATTGTTAATTACCTAAGGCCAAAGTCCAGAGCCAAGTTACTGATCCCAAAGGGCAGGGGAGGTAAAGAAGTCTGAGGGTGGAAGGAATTCTGCTAAGACAGCAGAGCAAATCCATGAGTCACAACTGCAGCCATGAAGACCCATGGCCCACAAGAGGCCACCCTCAGTGAGGAAAGGAAATAATAGTGGATTTTATTTGGTCCTAAGGACTCCAGCATCTATTCTCTAATCAGCTGAACACTGGAACACAGGAAGGTTACTCACAACAGAAAGCCAAGGTGTAAAGAAGTATGGCCACTGAATCTGCCCCCTCTTTTCTACAGAAGTGACCTGGACAGGGCAGGATAAGAATTCCCTGTATCTAAAAAAGTTAAACAAACTAAATTACCCCAACCCCACTCCACTCTTTATTTTAAAGGAGAAGAGGAATTATATTCAGACACATTTAGCTGCTGGTGAAAGCATCCTCCCTTGAGACTAAACCTCACTAGCAGCACACTCGAAAGCATACTCCTGATAATAAACCTCTATTGCACTCCAGGTGGATTGACAACATAACTTCAAACAGAAGGCAGCACCTCCCTACAATCATCTTTATGTAAGAATTGCACACAGGAAATTCTAGTGAGATTGAGAATTTTCTCCTAATTTATACTACTTGGAGAGGCAAGTCAGGACCCTAGCACTGTTTTCTGTCTCTCTCTTCCAAGATTGGAGATTCTGGTGAACTTTAGTAAAACCAATTTATTTTTATTTATTTTTCCTTTTAGAAGAACTTCAGGTTTTTCTAAGGCTCAAATGTGTTGGGAAAAGATGCTGATTAGTATATTTCTACTGAAAAAGGTCAAGAGGGTATTCTGGTGGTTTTAAAATTGGAGTTAAGAGGTGCCTTAGAGAAACCCTTAGGTGCTTGGCCAAGTATGAGTTGTTCCAAAACACACAAAAACCTGATCCAATTCAGGATCAGCTACAATGTTAAGACAAAGAAATGCATCCCCAGCACTGTAAAATTCCTACTTCATCTTTCACAATATCATAGGCTGCAAGGTCAAACACTCACAGAGATTATAAAAAACTTGTAACTGAAACTGTGAGGAGATAATTATATTGAGGTATGGATGATGTTGGTACAGTAGCTCATGTCAGAGCAAACAAGGAGATTGCAGAGATAGCAATGTAGTTATAGTTGCAATTCTCAAACAGGGTGCCATGAGATCTTTTTAAGGGTGCCACACAGTGCTGTGCAATGTTAGTGCTCCTAGGTATACAAACACCTACATGAGTCACAAGATAAAACTGAGATTTCAAACAGGAATCCATAATATCAAAAACAATCTGACCTGTTGTAGGCCTTCCCAAGCTCTTTACAATAGCAAACTGATATATTATTTTTCTACAGTCAAGAAAAAAAGAGAAAGATAAGAGTGACATTTTCTGAGGAATAACCGATAAAGTTGAGACCACTGATTTATAACAATGGCTTAAAGAAACCATGCCAGACAGCATGTGGTGACTTATTTGAACAGATGAAGTAGGCAAAATGAAATAAATGATGCCAGCACATTGTTTTAGACATAAAAATATATAGGGAAAGAACAAATCCAAACAGTAGAGTAACTATAGGCCACAGCATGTGTCAAAACAGATCCTGCATGGATTTCTCTGACAACACATCCACCCGACAACCTGAGTGCAGTGAAATGGGGGATTTGGGAACTCGAGCGGTTTAATTTCTTTTCTGGCCTGAAAAAATATTCTTTGACAAAAGTGTTTACCTTCCTAGTAGAAACATTTTTTAGATGCTCTATTCTCTTGGGCTTTTATAGTCTAGAAAGAGTCTGAGAAAACACATCTGATAACAAGGCTGACTAGTTTTTGCTGTATGTGTCTTAAAGTTCACAGGGGATCTCTGTTGGTAGCACAGTCCAGCACTGGTTACTAGGGCTGTGCAAAGCTTTGGTCCATGATTCAATTCAACAGAGATTCAGCTTGATTCAGTAGCCTAATCTCCAAATCTGAATTGAATCAGAGGACCCTTTAATCTCTCCAAATCAATCTGGAGAGATTCTGAAAGATTTGGTGATTCAGACATAGACACAGCTTTAAATGTTTTTTCTACATATCTCTAGGTAGCAGGTGGCTCGTGAATGCTGTGATGCAGGGGTACATGGAGTGTCCCACAGGAGTGCAGGGGCTCCCCAGTGCACTTGGCAGCAGACCTGGAAGTAGACCAGAAGCACTTTCAGTCCACTTCCAGGTCCACCAGAGAGTGCAGTGCCCACCCCCTGCCCTCCATGCCCTCCCCTGGCTTGGCAACTGGTGCCTCCTGGGTCTGAGGGGACACCTGGGGTCCCCCGTGGGTGACCACCAAGCTGGGAGGGGGTGCGGGGGGGCAGTGCTTCCCCCACACCCCTTCTGGGTCTGCTGCCAAGCATGTTGGGGAGCCCCCCACACTCCTGTGGGATGCTCCATCTGCCCCAGCACCATAGTGTTCACAAGCTGTGCCTGGTACCTCAAGGTATGTAGAAAAAACATTTAAAGCTGTGTCTACGTACGAATTGCTGATCCTCTGAATCAGCATCAAATCTTCAGATTCTGATTCAGCTGAATCAAATCAGGGACAGTGCTACAAATCAAATCACTGTCCCCGATTCAGGCTGAATCAGAATTAAAATCAAATAGGATCTGCTTCGCACACCCCTACTGGTTACTCCCAGAGGTGAAATGTGTTCATAAGGCAACAGTGCGCTTGTCTTGAAGAATCTAATTCTTACTTTTTGCCCATTCACCCTCACTAGGCACAGCACTTCCCTTGAATGTGTGTTAATATCTTTCTGTTTAACAGTATCCTTTTGAAAAGCACAGTGCCTGTGTTATTCTCAAAAGACCAAGCAGCTAAACTTATAGAATGATAACACGTATTTATTCAGAGAGCCTTCTTAGCCTACTCCTCTGCTGTTCCCTGTAGTTCCAGTCTGCAAACTCTAGACCAAGGTAACAACTTATACATAACACTCTTAAAAGTATCCATACATCTTCCTTCTTTACTTGTAACATATCCCCCACTTAATATTAACAATGAAAGTTTAGTTTAACCCATTGTTAAAGCACATTTTAACAAGTCTCTCTATTAGTCTTTGTGTTGGCTTTTTAGCTCTAAATGATCTCAGTTTCTCTGCATTCTCAATCCTTATTGGTTCAGTCCTTGTTTGGTTTCCTTGTTCAGATATCTCTACTTCTGTGTCATTTTTCTATCGCCTGTGTCATTTCTTGTTGCTTTGTTGTTAGCTCTGTTTCCTTTGGTGACTCTCACGATGTTGCTACTTCTCTCGCCTGTTATGGAGTTGCAAGTGTCATTTGTTCCTTCTTAATACTGCCCTTCTGGTGTGACTACTTTATAGGATCTGGGGGCTACTTGATGGGAAACTAGTGCTTTTTGATTCTACTTTCATCCATCTGAAATAACCACCATATCTTTGTTGTACAGTTGTGGTAACTCCCTGGGACCCCCGTCATAGTACCATTTTTGTTCAAGTTTGTTGAATTTTTTTAATGTTTTCATGTTTTGCTTTTCTTTCTTGCAAGCATTATCCACAAGATTTGGCAACCTGGTTTTGAGTTTCCTGTTAAACAGTATTTCTGCTGGGGACAATTCATGTTTCATAGGGGTTACCCTCTAATTTAAGAGTGACAGGTAAACATTGGGATGTGAACCTGCAGCTTTTTGCAATGATTTTTTCACTATTTGTACTCCATTTTCCACCAAAGCATTGGATTGTGGGTATTTAGGACTTGAAGCATTGTGATGGAATCCATATTTGTTTGCAAACTCTTTAAACTCAAGACAATTCTCTGTTCGTGCAATTCATGGAATCCCATTTCTAGTAAAAAACAGTTTGATGCAAGTTATGACACGGTTCACTGTTGTGTGTTTCAGCAATGCAATTTCAGGATAGTGAGAATAATAATCCAGCACTACTACATATTTTTTTCCTGCATACTTGAATAAGTCAATGCCCACTTGATACCACAGGGCTATGGGCTCTTTTCTTTGCACTGATCTGTACTTAAGCACGTTGTACAATCCTTTACAACACTAAGTCATTATTATGTTGGGTCAATATAAGGAACCTCTTGCTATTCTTTTGCATTTTTCAATGCCTAGATGCCTCTCATGTATTCTGTTTGACATGTCTTTCTTTAGCACTGCTGGAACAACAAGTTGTGAGCCCTTGAACAAAATGCTCTTCCCTGGTGGGAATGGGAAAATGCTCCCTTTTGTGTCTGCATCTTAAGCAAATGAATAAATGCATCAATCTCAAGGATCCATTTTTTCTTCTATTATGACCAGTGAACGAACCCAAGCAGTTGGTTGCTCTACTTTTTCTTATGATGTCCATGTTAGCTAATCTATCTAATTCCTTCTTCAGTTTCCCCCTTAACACAAGGGGAACATTTCTTGAGCATGTACGGCGGGAGAATTAAGAGAACCAAATTCTATCTTGTACTCAGTTGACAGTTTTCCTATGCCTTGAACGACATCATCTAACTTTTCTTCTATGTTCTTGCTTTCTAGTCCCCCAGTGGCATCCATTCTCTTAATCAAACCTAGAGTTTTACATGTTCACTACCTACTAATTGGCACTAGCTTTTCTGGGATTGTTACAGACAGAACTTTTACTATATTACCCTTGTGTCTAACATGCAGTGTACAAACACCCTTGGCTGCAATCATTTGCCCATTATATGTTCTAAGTTTCACTTTCTTATTCTCATAATTGACAGGTTTATTTTTCTAAACACCTGCTATTTCTATTATGTTGCATAATGCTCTTTTCTGCAAACTGTTGCAAAGTGATTGAATCTTTTGCATTTGTTGAAGTACTTACCAAATGCAGGGAATTACATGGGTTTGTAGTAACCCTGACAGCATCTGCAGCTGATCATTATTTCTTCAAGTGATTCTCTTTGGCCTCCACCTGCCTGCTTCATAGTGAAGTCTTCCTTTCTGTATTGTTCCTGTGTTGCCTTAGGGTTTTCGCAATCTTGTAAACCTGTCTAGTTCAGTTTTTTCTGCTTTTTTCCTTCAGCTTCTACAGCCTGGCATTTAGAATCTGCCAAGAGGCTGAGATAGCAACTGCCTTTTCCAAATTAAGCTCAGGATCCTCTAGCAATCTTTTCCTGAGGCTTGCGTCTCTTATAACTAATACTAGCTGGTTTCTGATTATGGACTCTTTTAGGTCTCCAATGTTGCATGTCTGGCTCAGCAGTCTGAGATCTTTACAAACTCCCCTATTGTCTTTCATTCTTTCTGTTGTCTCATGTGGAAATTATATCATTCAAAGGTTTCATTTTGTTTCGGTATAAAATATTCCTCAAACATTTTTATTACTTTACAATAGCTCTTCTGTTCTGCTTCTGATAGTTGTAGGCTATTATAAGGAGACAGAGCTTCTGGGCCTGCTATATTTAAAAAAAAATTAAAAAAAAATAGTGACCTTGAGTGGATCTTTCTTCTCTGTAGCTCCACTGGCCATCATATACATGGTGAAGCTCTGCTTAAATTTCTTCCAGTTTTCTGCTGCATTTCTGGACAGCTTTACTCTGGAATTCTGAGATGCTCCATTTTTCTTTGCACCCTACCCCTGGTACCATGTGTTAATCTCAAAAGACCAAGAATGATAATGCTTGTTTATTCAGAGAGCCACCTAGCCTACTACTCCTCTGCTGTTCTCTGCAGTTCCCTCCTGCAATCCTTGGGCCAATGTAACAACTTATACATAACACTCTTAAAGGTATCCACATAGTGCCCATTTGTCCATAAGAGAACCTGAGCTCATTAAAATAAGTCCTTCACATTACAAAAAGCCAAACCAAAACAAAGCACTAAGACTTAACTCCTTGGGAGGCATAATGTGGTTTTCATATATTGCTGGTCTATTTCCAAATGCTGCTGGGTCAGTCAGAGAGAGCACCGAGCATTATGTAGCCCCTATCTGTGATTGACCTCTTGGAGGCACAAGAACTTAATTCATTGTGCATGAGCTAAAGGATCTATATCAGTGGTGTTCAACCACAGTCCTTGGGTCAGCTTTGGCTTGTGAAACCGTGTGATCCAGTGCATGGGTCTCCCCAAGGGCCTGGAAATTTGACAGGACAGAGAACAGTGACAGTTAACACTGCCACCACTCCCCCACTGCCAAATTTCCAAATGCTGCAGGCCAGATGACTTGGCCCTATGTATGGGCTCCTTCTGGTATGCACAGGACCAGGGCTGGGGCTGGGTCAATGGGCCTCATCTGGTGCGTGTGAGCCCAGGACAAGGAGACCCAATTCAGCCTCGGGCAGTGCAGATTGGACCCCAGCTCTGCATACTCCAGATTGGGCCTGGGGACTGGATCCAGCCCATAGACCTACCCCACACTACTCCTCTAGCCTGGAGGGCCAAAAGTTTGGGCACCACAAATCTATATCAAAGTCACCTTCCGTTTTCAATGCACAACTGAATAGTTTGTTAACTTGCAAGTAGTTTGTGTTCAATGGCTGTCCTGAGAAACACTCATATCAGATCTTAAGCCCTAGAAAATCCTTCAGTACCCCCAGCAGACAGTCAGGTCTTTAGTTTCCTTGATCTGTGAAGCTAGAGTCACCAATCCATTGTTCAACTCTCAAATGCTAGACCATTTACAGAACAGTTTTGGTGGAAACCCCCTTTGGTATTTTTCAGAGGTCTCCACATGTCCATTGTGATTCAATTCAAGTCAAACAGATGTATTCCCTCCTCTCATAGGCACTGTCTCTAGCAGGAGGCCAGATAATATTCCACCAGAACCAAGGTGCAACAGGGCCACCCCTTATTAATCTCTAGTCATGCCCCAGACAGCATAGAGGGAGACAAAAATCTTATAAAAACAAGGATCTGGCAATATTTCTACCATTTTAATTTGGAGTGTCAGATCTAAATTTAGAGATAGTGGCTGTTAAAGTTCAGATTCTCTCTCAAGCAGTGGATTGCAAGCTTTCCTGAATCTGGACACTGTTACCTCTTGTCTAACAAACATGCTTTGCAGGTCACAGGCTGAATGGGGTCTTAGAGGTGCATTTTAAAACTTGGTGACCTGCAAATGGAAAAAAAACCAGTGTTGTATTTTTCTCATGGATCAACCATGCAGTCTCTCAAAGAAATAAAAGTGGTCTCCTTTCCAAATTCATTTGACACAATTCAGTCAATGGGACATTGACACCAAGAGTCAAAAGGAACCAAATAATGATTAAAGTCTGAGCATCTCTTGTAATGAGGATGCTTTCTTGCTCCACTTTTTACAGCTGAGCAAAGATCAAACATAATACAACATAAAACCAACACCACAATATTCATGATTACTTTGGTTAAAATTGTAAAAAAGGAGCTAAGATGTAGTTTATCCATGTTATATTATTTGGCAAAAGTAATGACAGAATGATTAGACTGCTCAAAATATTAGAGCCATATGTGTCCACTTACATTTATGTATTTTTTTCCACTTGTAAAATAATAATGGTGTTAGAGAATAAAACTGAATGAGCTGAATTTTAACTGGTGGAGCTCTGAAACCCAATTATTTTCTCATCTAAATGGCAAGAGAATTTCAAAATGCAAATAATCTTAGGGATTTATAGGCCTGACTGCAGTGTTGACATCTGGCCCACAGACCTCCTTAGCAGGCCAAGGAGAAGTACTCTTTTCCTCAGGTATCAAGTGGGCTGACTGATAGCATCAACTAAAATGTAGTGAATGATCTGAACAGAACTTCTACATTCCCATTTCCAGCTAAACTAAGAGTCCTTTGAAGTATGAGCAGCTGATTTGTTGAATGTTCAAAGCAAACTTTTGCAGGAAATGGAACCCATATGTATACTTTCTTGGGAGTTCCTTGAAAAACAATACTCAAACCTAGATATACTTATATACTTTTAAATTAAATTCTCAGGCCCATTTTATAGATACTTCTACCTCCATGGTGACATATCAAATCAATAGGGCTGTGCTTCAGGTAGCAATTTGATTTGAAGGATATTTGGCCCAATTCGGTGGCCGAATCTTCAAATCTGAATCAAATCAGGGGACCAATTTAAAGATCCAAATCAATTCAAAGCTCTCTGAATCTGAGAGCTTGATGATTCGGGCAGTCCCCACCCACTGCAGCAGAGAGCTACAACTGACTCTGAGCTGGTAAGTACAAGGAACAGGAGAAGGGACCCACTCCCAAAGCCCCCCCCATGGCTGTCCCTGCCCACCCCAGCTCAGTGCTTTAAAGAAAAGCCCCAGTGCTCACCGGGTACTGCCAGGCAGAGGGGTGATCCCTGCTGCCCCCCACCGTGCCATGTTGCATGGAGGGCTCTGCCACAAGCCCCCCAGCCCCCTCTGCTCCCCTCCCCACAGATGCCCCGTGTGGGTCAGCTCCAGCCCTTTAAGAAAAAAAAACCAAAAAAAGCCCCGGGACTCACCACTCCTGCAGTGGCCTCAGGGCTTTGGGGGGCTCATGCAGAGCCCCCTACATGGTGTGGGGCAATGGGGAGCAGCATGGATAGTCCCCCAACTGGCAGGAATGGCGAGTCCTCAGGTTTTTCATTTTTGGGGTTTTTTTTTTTAAAGGGCTGGAGCTGGCCCAGGCGGGGCATCCATGGGGGGTCTGGGGGAATGAGGGGAGAGTTTGGGGGCTTGTGCAGAGCCCCCCCATGCAGTGTGGGGCAGCAGGGATCACCCCACCACCTGGCAGCACCCAGTGAGCTGGGGCTTTTTTTTTTTTTTTTTAAACAAGTGCTGGGAACTGGGATGGGGGGTGGGCCTGGCTGATTTAGAGATTTGGAAGCAGCCCAATCTCCAAATCACATTCAGCCAGATCAAATTGGAACAGTGATTCAAATCACCAAATCAAATCACTGCCCCCCAAATCAGCCGAATCCGAAGCAAATACTAGCCGCTTTGCACAGGCCTACAAATCAAAGTGCCAAAACCTGGGCACATCTAATTTCAACAGGATTTTTGCCATTAATTTCAGAAGATATCAATTTTTTAAAATAATGCCAGTTCCCATGAGATTTACAGCCCAGCTTCTAAAAAGAGTTTGGGATCATTTTGTGATCCCAAACGAGAAAGATAAGGAGAAAAATAAGCATTGGAAGAGTTTCATTCTTTCCCTTCCATCGGAGTCAAAAGGAGCAACTGAGGTGAAGCAATGCCACTCTGACCTCTCATTAAAATAACCTGTTTGTAGATAATAGATGAAAACTAAAGCAGGTTGTCTGTTTAAAAAAATGTAACTGCCCACCTGAAACACAAGTAATCATTGTGTGGTATTAGAAAATGTGTCAAAATAAATGGAGTTCTTCAGCGGGGAGAAGGGAATCAACGTTAATAAAGGTCATTACGTGACTCCTTGATTAAACTGATGTAAATCTACAGTAGCTCCATTGTACACAACTGAAAGCGGGCTTTGGACCAACAATAGATACCCCTTTACTTAAATATCCAGTATTGGGCCAGAATTTAAGCTAATCCAAACCAGATCTTTAGTACTAGATTCCAACAGTCACTGCCTATTTGGGTATTTCAAAGATATAAATCAACAGTTGCTCACTGTCCATATATTTCTCACTGGCACTTAATGTTGGAAAAGCTAGTCTCTTCTATTGCCAAGAAGGTAACAGCAGTGAGCCAAAAAGGCTGCTTGTAGACATGGGGAAACCCCCCCCCCCCCAAGCCCCTTAAAATGTCATTTTACTTTAAATTCAGTGTGCTCCTGTGCCAAGCTCAGTGCGTGCCCAGAAGAAGCAGTGTTAGCTGCACCTGGCTTTCCCAACATCTGTATAGATTGGGTGCTTTAGTGGGGCTTTTTTGGCACTTATCTAAAAGCTGATTGACTCAGCTTTAGCAAAAAGTGCCAAAAAGCCCTGTTGAAGTACCCAATATATACCAGATGCTGTGGAGCTGGGTTGAAGTAATGTGCTGCTGCTTCTGGTAAAGTGCATTCCCTCGTGCCCGTCCCCCCCATCTGTCAGAGCCCAGAGAGCTAAAATTCTTTGATCCTTAATTGAGCAAATTTTCCATGACAGTAATACTGCAAGGACAACAAAATTTGGTCCACCATTAGCATTCACATAAGTTGCCATATTTTTTCACATACAATACCCTCTCAAATAAAACACAGACTTTGTTTTTCGAAGACCGAGTGTTAAAAAAGAGAGAGAGAGAGAGAGAAGATTTTTCTAGAGTCATGGCTCTAGAAATCCTCCTGGAACTTCTAAGTCCTCCTGGAAACAGAGTTACCCAGGCTGCCACACTTCCTGGACACACACTGTCATGCAAAGTTAGACCCCAGACCCTTGCAGAGGTAGTAACCAGTTATTTCTTGTAAGTAGTTCTTTATATAAAAGTTCCTGTAAATTAAATGTTGTTTCCACATCACAAGTTTCATCAAGATACTACTATTAGCTCACTTTTTGCTTCAAGCACAACCGATAGCATTCAGCCAACAGCTATAGCTGCGAGAGGGTTAAACACAGGACTCTGACATCTTGGCAATTGCATGGCGTGCACAGCGTCTCCAGGTTTGCTTCTTTTCCATGAAGAAAACAGCTTTCCCACTCAAAATCTGAACCCTAATTTTGGGGGGGGGGGGCTAAT
>NW_017729034.1:1126187-1129467 GCF_001723915.1 Gavialis gangeticus
GCTGTATTTTTGGGGGGGGGGGGCTAATTATTGGGTGGGGGAAGATGTGTTGTATGTGAGAAAATACAGTACTCCTATGCAGAAGTAACCAGACCCCTTTCTTTAACATCTACTACTGGATGTGCAGTTTCAACTGTTTCATAGAATTTCGTGGAGAAAACTTCTAGAGCCAACTGGTACAAGAGAGCTTCATCCAACATTAAGCCAGAAGCATGGCTGGGCAGTTTTGAATCCTGGGTAGCAGAAGTCGTGGCGCCCAGTTGGCAGCAACTGCTATACTTGTGCCTTCCTCCTGCCCCCAAGATGCACCCTGCCCTGCTCAACCCACTTAATTTTAATGCAGCAGCATTAAACCTAGACAAGAATTTTCACTCTCTCCCACCCAAGGTCTGGAAAGAACAAAGGAAAAAGTAGCCAGGAAAAGTCTATCGCAATATTGTGTTAAAAACATTGTGTGCCTGAGTGAAGAAATGAATCCCTTTGTCTTTTCCTTCATAACTGAAGTGATTTTTAACTGACAATATTTTATAAATGCCATGTCAATACAATATGGATCCTGTGGATTTTTTTAATGCTCAGAGAAAAGCACAAATACCTCCAGTTACCCTGGATGACTTGGCACTGTCTTCTGAGGATTAAGACCATTTATTTCACGTAGTCACATTTCATTATGACGAGGGATTCATTCCAACCCAAATATGGTGCAACACATAGTCAAAATTTTAGCTGAATATCAAAACGTAAATCATTCTCAACTGATTACTTTCATAAATGTCTGGATCCTTTGGGGAATTAATACAAAGGTAAAAGGGGCTGTGTAAAGCAAAAAACAGAGATTAGCCCTAAAAAGTAATGTGGTAAATATAAAGAATATAAGGAAAGAAGAATAATGGCAGAATATAAAACAATTCTTGAAGAGTGATTTATGAGGTCTGTACCAACACACAGGAAAAGATCATTCTCGTCTCAAAAAGTTAGTCTAAGCAGACAGGAGGGATGAACTTATGAACCCTTCCAAAGTGTTGCATGTTTTTACACTTCGTCTGTAATTTTGATGACTTGTATCAGACTTTTCTCTTGGATTTGGGCTGAAAAAAGAAGGGGAGGAAGGAAATTGTTTCTTATCAATATTCATCTGTTTTAATCTAATCCTTGCAAACTGATTTGTATTATGAAGTGTGTGCCCGATTTTGTATGTTTCACTTAAAAACTGCAGTATCTTTTAAATAGTTAGTTTTATTTCCCCTCTCAAACACTACCTTTCTGATCCTCTACTGTCATAGGCTACTCTTTACTACACCCACTTTCAACAACTTACATTGTTGAAACAGTATAAAAAGAAGAGTTACTGGCCACAAGCATGGACTTCATACAATCCCACAGACTATTAAAGTTCTTAGTTTTTGGCCAAAACAGTCATCTCTGGCTTTAATATTAAAGCTTAATCCCATAGAGGAGGAAAGAACTGAAATTATAGACCAGTTCTAAGCAGAGTTGCTAAATCTCTGGAATCTCAGTTAAATCCTTCACACAACTTTCACCTCAACTCCTAACACACATTTTGAAGGCACATTAGTCAGGGATAGGAAGAAGTAAGATCCCTGATTGACACAGCTGTGCCAGTAGAAGCCCCTGGTACAGTTCCAGTTATACCATCACTTGTAGTATGGGGAATAAGCAGGAGGAACTAACCCTCAGAATACCCAGTTCAGACCCAGACATAATACGGCTTACAGAAACTTGGTGGGATTCATCCCCCGACTGGGCAGTTAGCATTAGGGGCTATAGGCTTTACAGGTGGGATAGAGAAGGAAGGAAAGGTGGGGGTGTGGCACTCTATGTCAAGGAGCAGTACACATCCTTTGCCAGCAAAATGGGGTCAGAGGGGCAAGTGGAAGTGCTCTGGGTCAAGATACAAGGGGGTTGTGGGGAGAGGGATCTAATGGTGGGGGTCTACTACAGACCCCCCAACCAAGGGGAGGAGCTGGACCGGGAATTTTCAGGCCAGCTTGCAGAGGCACTTAAGGCAAGGAATGTAGTTGTCATGATGTAGTTGTCATTTAAATTACCCAGACATCTGCTGGGAGGAACAGTCATCCAGGTCGGACCGTTCTAGGAGGTTCCTGGCCAAGATACAGGACTTCCACTTAATTCAGAAAGTGCAGAGTCACACCAGAGGAAATGCCCTGTTGGACCTGGTCCTGGCCACAGGCGACGACCTGGTAAGGGGCCTCCAGGTCCTTGACCACCTGGGTGATAGTGATCATCACTTGCTGGAATTCACCATCCAGCGCAGGGTGTCAAGGGCCTGCAGCAAGGCGGTAGCCCTAGACTTCAAGAGGGCCAACTTTAATGAGCTGAGATTAGCGGGAGGCACTGGGGTTCGAGGGCAGGGGAGCTCAGTGCCCAAGATGAGTAGTCGTTCCTTAAGGAGACGATACTTAGGGCCCAAGGGGTGACCATCCCAACACGAAGCAAGGGGGGCAGGAGTGCCTGTAAGCCCGCCTGGCTCACCAAGGGCATCCGGGAACACCTGATTGCCAAAAAGGCGGCATACAACCAGTGGAAGGGGGGGTGCTATCTCCAAAGAGGAGTATACCTCCTCTGCTTGGGCCTGTAGGGAGCTGTCAGAAAAGCTAAGGTGGACATAGAGCTAGGACTTGCATCCAAACTCAAAGATAACAAAAAGTCCTTTTTCAAATATATAGGGAAGATGAAGAAAGCACCGGGAAACATGGGGCACCTGCAAGATTCTCTGGGCAATCTGGTGGTTGCGCCGGGGAAGAAAGCAGACCTCTTTAACCAATTCTTCACCTCCGTTTTCTTGGGCAGGGACTGGGACTTCCCCACCATGATGCAAGACGGACTCGAGGGGAATGCCTCCAGACCTCAGGCTGGGGAGGACCAGGTTAGAGAGCTTCTGGAGGGCCTGGACGTGTTCAAATCAGGGGGTCCAGATGCTCTCCACCCCAGGGTGTTGAGGGAGCTAGCAGGGGTTATTGCAGGGCCCTTGGCATGGCTTTATGAGCACTCGTGGTGCTCCGGCCAGGTGCCAGATGATTGGAAGATAGCCAATGTGGTCCCCATCTTTAAAAAAGGGAGGAGGGAGGCCTGTCAGTCTTACCTCAATCCTAGGGAAAATCTTTGAGAAGATCATCAAGGAGCACGTCTGTGATGGGCCGGCCTCAGAGATGATGTTGAAGGGCAACCAGCATGGTTTCATTAGGGGCAGGTCATGTCAGACCAACCTGATTGCCTTTTATGATCAGGTCACAAAAGC
>NW_017729034.1:1129966-1158206 GCF_001723915.1 Gavialis gangeticus
CTTCAGGAGGGATGTGGACAACATGGAGAGGGTCCAGAGGAGGGCCACTCGCATGATCCAGGGACAACAGGGCAGACCCTACTATGAGAGAATGCGGGACCTGAACCTGTTCAGCCTTCACAAGTGAAGCCTATGGGGGGACCTGGTGACCATCTATAAACTCACTAGGGGGGAACCAGAAGGTTTGTTTCCCCTAGCGCCACCTGGCATAACAAGGAATAACAGCCACAAGTTGTTGGAGAGTAGGTTTAGATTAGACATCCGTAAGAACTACTTCACTGTCAGGGCAGCTAGGATCTGGAACCAACTTCCAAGGGAAGTGGTGCTGGCTCCTACCCTGGGGGATCTTTAAGAGGAGGCTTGGTGCCTACCTAGGTGGGATCATTTGAGCCCAGTTTTTTCTCCTGCCCAGGCAGAGGGTCGGACTTGAAGATCTACAAGGTCCCTTCCAACCCTACTTCTATGATCACCATTGTGTTTTTACTGGGAAAGCACGTTTAGCTGGTGGAGGGGCTGGTTTACTGTACTGAGCTCTGGTATAGCTGTGACCACATGAGAAGCACTTTGCCAGTATAGTATGTAGGCATCCCTATACCAGTAAAGCGCTCCTAGTGAAGGCATAGGCTGAAATTCACCCTTTACAGAAGACCAACACAAGTCATATACACTACTCATTCCAGCCTTCTTAGAGAACTCCAATCTGCAAACACCCATAAGAAACTTTAATAATATAAAAGTTGACTTCAGGGGAGCAGGATCTGCAGGATGAGACCCTTCAAGGCTTCATTTTTCTGACTGAGATTAATGGGAATATTGCTGTAAGTTAAAGGAGTATAGCTGGGTCCTAAGCATCTCTATGTCTAGCTCTCTCAACCATAATACTGGTGCCTGTAGCTTACCTCTTTCCTTAGCCTGTTAAAAAATATTCCTTCAAAAGACTGTTAGAGAGCCCTAAGATGAAAAACAGATGAAGCCTCTTAACATCTGAAGATATGCCTAAGTCTCTTGACCCAACTTCAGCCCATGTGGGGTACCCCCTGTCAGAGAAACTCTAGAGTTTCTCCCAATGTTGAAAAATAGTCAAGATTTAATTAAATACTTCTCCCTGAATGTAGAGATAAAGAGATCAACAGAAAAAAAGAGTCAACAGAAAAACTACCTTTTTACTTTAATGTTCACCAGCAAGAGGAGCTTAAGCATAACTACAAAGATTTTGACAATGAATGCAATTTTAAAGACTACCTACATGGGATATGTACCTCCAGACTTCATAAAAAGTCAGGCATTGTTCCTTTAAGTGTCCACAGAATAATGCAACTGACACCAGTCAGAATCATTCATCCAAAGAGATTTGAGTAAGATTTTAAAAATAATATTAGTTTCAAGAACTCAAGACAAAGTTTTTAAAGTGCTATTTAAGGTCTAGACATGGAAATAGATGCCTTAATTGACAGTAGTGCAGAGAGTCTTTTAGGTCCTGCTAAACAAAAGGTATATACAAGCCCTCTAATCCTGAACTAGGTACCGCAGATTCCTATTCATTGCCTCAAAATGGGATTCACAAAAGTAAGCACATGTTGGGAAGCTGTCTAAATTCAGCATGGTGAGCAGGAAGCCACCTAGGTTTGTGAAAGAAAAGCTAAGGACAATAGAGAATCACAGACCTTGCCCTTCTCTAGGGTTTAGCTCTCTTATACTAAGCTACGGAGAAATGCATCCCTCCACTTGCAACTTACCAACCTGAACTTACCTTCTCAAGGGAGAAGGTAAGTACCTCCAAAGTCTGAGCAAGGATCAATGTTTATGCAATAGCCCAGTAATTTAAAGTACTCAGTCATGAAGTGATAGACTTAGATCTAATACCCTATTTTGCCTTAGGGGTTCAAACCCACTCCCAAGTGAGTGCCCTAACCCACAGGCTAGAGACTGCTGTGCAGCAAAGATGGGGAGGAAAACACACCTGAAGCTTTTGCAGTCTAAAAGGAATACTGGAAGATTCATTGGTCCAGAAAAACAGCACAAAAAACCCAAAACTGACCTGTATCCTAGTGGGCAAGTCACTAACCTGGAAAGAGGAGTTCATAGATTCATAGATTATAGAGTTGGAAGGGACCCAATGGATCATTGTGTCTGACCCCCTACCCCTAGCAGGAAAGAGGACTGAGGTCAGATGACCCCAGCCAGGTGGTTGTCAAGCCTCCTCTTGAAGATCTCCAAGTTAGGGGATAGTACCACCTCTCGGAGTTTGGGAATCCCCCCAGGATCAGTGGAATATATTTAGTTAATTTAAACTATAACTAGTCCTTGGAAAGGGAGCTGCCTACTGACCAATGCAGGAGCTCAACATGCACTTCAAGAATCTAAATTATGAACTCAGATGCCTGTGTTCTTCCCTTAAGGCCCACTTCAGATGCTCAAGTTTTTAGCTAGGTTCATACCCTGGCAGGAATGCCCCCAGTGTGCTCCACGAAATAGTCTCAAGCAGCTTCATTAGTGTATTTGTCCATCTCCAGCATACTTGAATGTTTCCTGTGGTCACTATCCTAGAGCAGGTCTCAGGTGAATTCCTAAGTTTGGTACATAATAGTGGGTATGGGTGGGCAGGGCTGTTCCTCCAGGACATACTGATGCCAAAGCATAGATGTACCCTTAGTAGTTCTAGCACTTAGTCACTGCCTCAAGCCTGGCCCCACTGGGCCGAGTGTTCTCAGCAAGTGAAGGCTTTGAGGTGTCCATTATTTGGTCCACTTGATCATTTTTATTGTGATGGTTTTTTCAGGTGTCACCTGCACTGGGGGCTCCTTGGTACTAGGTGTGGCCCACCATAAAGTTAACAGCAGTCCCTATTCTAGGAAGTATGATACTGGGCTGGGGTGGGGTGAATAAAATTAAGACAATTTTAATAGTTCCCACGACCAACTTCTTATCCTTTAGTTTTGTCAGCATCTTAACTTACTAATGATGAAGGCCCCAGCTCGCTAACTGTGCTACATATCGATTTGCATAGATTAGGAGGCAAGAGGAAGGGTTGATGTTCTTTCCTCCTCACTATTTGGTTTTCATTACTTTTGCCTCAAGCCTGAAATTGTGTGCATTGTCAGGCAAAGAAGGCCAATCAAAGCATGCTGTTTTATACATAGAGAATAGATTATTTCACAGGCCATCTTTAGGGTCACTCAAAACCCCACTGAAGTCAATAGAAGTCTTTGTATTGTCTGCTAGGATTGGACCAGGACCCAAGTTATCTATTCCACATTTTCCACAAGTGTTCAATGTATTTCTGGAACTGACACCACAGATTTCCTGAACCAGAGTCTTTTCCAAAATGTGGCAGCCTTTCAAAATCTAAATTCCTTCTCAGTGCCTGTTCCAGAGATGATGCAGGAGTTTGTATTGCTATTAGTACAAACCCATGGAAGTATTTCAGAACTCCTGTAAATTTTAAGTTCTTTGGGATAGGTTCTGTCTGTCTGCAGGGCTAAGTACAGACAGTCAAAAAGCCCAAGGTTGAATCAATTCAGTCTTTGCAGGTTTGTCTAAACTGCAAAGATTAAACTAACAAGTGAAAAGACATTTACCTTTTGCAACCACATGCCTGCAGTGACTCAAACAAGGCACCAGGGGGAACTACAGCTTGGATCTCTGGCACAAAGCCAGTATAGGCCATTTTTGCTTCCTCTTCCTGCTGCCCCTGAATGTCCCTAGGATTTGCAGTCCAGAATCAGAGCAAGAGGACTCTGCAGGATTGCTCATCACTTCCTCTTCCTGCTTCCAAAGTGCCTCTGGATTTGTCTGCAGTTGCAGCCAGGAGTAAGTTTAGCAGGGCAAATCTATATTCAGGGAAAGGGGGGGGAGTTAACCCCCCCCTTGGCCCCAGACCCCAGCTGAGGTTTGCCTCGGGGGGCAGTCTGGGGGACACCTCCTTCTCCCCACCAACCCTTCTCTGCTGGAGCAGGCAACCCAGCCCAGCCCAGGGCTGGAAAGCATGCTGGGGGACTCTGATTTAACTTGAAACAGGAAGGGTTCTGGGACAGAAGTTTCATAAACTGGCAAGTCTGATATTACATTCAACCAGATTTATTTTAACCAGTTTTGGCCATTTTGAAGCTGGTTTATGTGCACTGAACTTCTCTTCTGTTACAGGTTTAAACCAGTTTTTGGTCACTTAAACCAGTTTGTGTGTAACTTCTGTTCCTAGCCCAGAGCACCAGGCACCACAGGGGCTCAGTCTACCAGCATGAGTAGTAGGCACAAAAGCTATAACTAACAAAACAACAACAAAGCTTTGTTCTTTATTGTCAGTGTCAAGTAGATTTCATAAACATTAGGGCTGGAAGGGACCTCAAGAGTTCATCAGGTGAAGTCTCTGTCCAAGGGGCAGGAAGTTAGATGGGGTCAGATCACCCCAGCAAAATAAGCATCCAGCATTTCTTAAAGGTATTTAGACTAGGTGCTTGCACCACTTCTGGGTGGAGTCTATTTCAGATTCTGGAAACTCAGATGGTAAAGAAGTTTTTCCTTATATCCAGTCTAGAACAGTCTTCCAGGAGTTTGTGACCATTAGACCTTGTCTTCCCTTTGGGTACCCTGGTGAACAGATGTTCTCCCCATTTCTGATACACACCCCTTATATGCTTATAGGCTGCCACCAAGTCAACCAGTCTTTGCTTCTTCAGGCTGAAGAGTCCCATGCCTCTCAGCCTCTCCTCATAAGGCCTGTTCTCTTGACCTCTTATCATGCATGTGGCTCTCCTCTCGACTCACTCAAGTTTCTCCATATACTTTCTAAAGTATGGAGCCCAGAATTGGATGCAGTACTCCAGCTGTGGTCTCACCAAGGCTTAGTAAAGCAGGAGGATGACTTCTTGGGTCTTGCCTGAGATGCATCTCAGTAGATGCAAGCCAGTTTTATTTGTTTTGCCAGCTCTGGCATTGCATTGGTAGCTCATGTTCATCTCGTGGTCAGTCATGACCCTCCCAAGTCTCTTTCGGTCATGGTGCTAGTGAGTGTAGCACTGCCGCGCCTATAGGTATGATGTGGGTTTTTTCTCCTGGGGTGGAGCACCTTGCGTTTTTCTGTGTTGAAGGTCATCAGGTTTTGATCTGCCCACCTTGTGAGCATTTCCAGGTCAGCCTGAATTACCAACCTATCCTCTAGAGTGACCACACTTCCCCATAAATCTTGGTATGCAGTTCAATGACACTAGACTCCGTACAAGAGATGGTATCCACCTCATGGGCAAAGGAGAAGAGTTTCTTTCCATGAGAATGGCAGACTTGCTGAGGAGGGCTTTAAAATTACATAAGTCTGGGGAGTGGGGGAAGATCCAACTGCAGAGCACAAACCCACTGCTGGACATGAATCCACTGATCAAGAGGACCCAGAGAACGGTATTCGCATTGGAGACGCCCAGATTACTACCAGTGCCCAGAGACACACGCAGAGAGACAGAAAACCTGAAATGACTAAGAGTGAGCTCAGCTGTCTTTATGGGAATGACAGAAGCATGGGCAACAAACAGGACAAACTGACACTCCTTCTGGCAGACAAGGATTTTGATCTCATTCCATTGACAGAGACTTGGTGGGACAATACATATGACTGGGCAGTGAATATTGAGGGCTACAGGCTCTATAGGAAGGACAGGGATGGAAAGAAGGGTGGAGGGGTGACCCTCTATGTGAAGGAGCAGTACTCCTCCCTGCAGGTTACATTTGATGGCAGGAAGAAGTCCCTTGAGATCCTCTGGGTCAAGATACAAGGGGGCTTGGGAAAAGGGGACCTGCTTGTGTGAGTCTATTATAGGTCTCCCCACCAAGAAGAAAAGAGTGACCAGGCATTCTATAGTGAACTGACAGAAGCAGCCAATACTAAAGACTTGATTGTCGTGGGTGACTTTGACTACCCTAACATCTGTTGGGAAGATCATTCAGCCAGCTCCAGCAGATTAAATGAACTTCTTGGAGACTATAGATGACCTGTTCTTGACACAGGCTGTGGAGGGATCAACTAGGAGTAAAGCCACTCTGGACTTGGTGCTGGCCAGAGGGGAAGATGTGGTAAGTGACCTGAAGATTGGAGGTGCTGTGAGCGACAGCAATCACAGTCTGATCATATTCACCATCCACTGAAAGGCTGGGAACTCCACCAGCACAACAAAAGTCCTAGACTTCAGACAGGCAGACTTTGGTAAAACTCAGGAGTCTAGTTGGAAAGGCCCTTTGCAACCAGCGACTGGATGACTAAGGAGCTCATGAAGGATGGCACTTCCTCAAGGAGGCTATTCTTACTGCTCAAAAAGAGGCCATCCCCATGCAATCAAAAAAGAGGAAAGGGGCCAAGAGACCCATATGACTCAGAGACATTAGGGAACTTCTTAAAAAGAAAAAAGCAGCATACATCCAATGGAAAAATGGATTGGGATCCAGAGAAGAGTACACTCATGCAGTCAGGGTCTGCAGACATGAGACAAGGAAAGCCAAGGCATCCATGGAAATCAAGGTGGTGACCAATATTAAAGATAACAATAAATCCTTCTATAGGTACACATAAGGGGTCAGTGCTTGGGTCTGTGCTCTTTAACATCTTTATTAATGACCTGAGTGAGGGAGTGAAAAGTGCAATGATTAAGTTTGCAGATGATACCAAGCTGTGGGGACAAGCGGGTACATCGAAAGGCAGGTCAAGGATTCTGGAAGACCTTGGCAGGCTGGTCCTATGGGCTGCACAAAACCATATGAGGTTCAACAGGGACAAATGCCAGGTCCTTCATCTAAGTAGGAAGAACTCTCACCAAATCTATATAATGGGTGGTGATCCACTGGCTGGCACCGCATCCAAATGGGATCTAGGGGTGTCAACTGACCAGAGGATGAATATGAGCCTCCAGTGTGACAAAGCCGCCAACAGAGCAAATAAAATTCTGGTGCTCCACCCCCTCTATTCAGCATTGGTGAGGCCATAGCTGGAGTATCGTGTCCAGTTCTGGACATGGACAAGCTCAAAAGGGTGCAGAGAAGGGCCACTCACATGATCAAGGGCCTGGGTGACAAGCATTATGAGGACAGACTTTGGAATCTGTGTTTGTCCAGCCTGAGGAAAAGAAGGGCAAGAAGTGACTTTATAGCCACCTACAAATGTGTCAAGGGAGAACACCAGGATCTAGGAGAACAACTTTTCAACACCTCCCCCCCGCACCCCGGAAGACGTGGACCAATGGACACAAGCTAGTCAAGGAAAACAGTTTCAGCTGAACATAGCTACACACAGGTAACTAGAATCTGGAACACTTCCAGCAGAGGTGGTCCAGTCACCATCTCTGGTGGTCTTTAAGAGGAGGCTGAACAAATACCTTGTTGAGCTCTTGTTGACCCTTCTGGTCCTTCTTTCTACAATTCGTAGATGCTAGGATCAGAAGAGACCTCAATGGATCATCAAGTCTGACCCCCTGCCATTGGCAGGAAAAAATGCTGGGGTCATGTTACCCCAGCCAGGTACTTGTCCAGTCTTTTCTTGAAGACCCCCAAGGTAGGGGAGAGGACCACCTCCCTTGGAAGCCCATTCCAGATTCTGGCAACCCTAACCATGAAATTCTTTCTGAGGTTCAACCTGAATCTACTCTCTATCAGCTTATGGCCATTGTTCCTGGTTATTCCAAGGGTTGCCCTGGTAAACAAAGCATCTATTTCCTGCTGCCCCACGCCCCCAGTTAATTTGTATACCTCCAGATCTCCCCTCAGCTTTCTCTTGCGGAGGCTGAAGAGGTCCAGGTCCCTCAGCCTTTCCTCATAGGGCCTTCCCTGCAGGCCCCTAACCATATCAGTGGCCCTCCTCTGAATTCTCTCAAGGATGTCCACATTCTTCCTGAATTGTGGTGCCCAGAATCGGATGCAGTACTCCAGCTGTGGCCTGACCAATGCTGCAGAGGGAAAGCATCATCTCCCTGGACCCATTTGCGATACACCTACTAATGCATGACAAAGTACAGTTAGCTCTACTAATTACTTTGTCACATTGACGACTGATATTCATCTTGCAGTCAATGACCAAGAGATCTCTTTCCACTGCTGTACTGCTAAAAAGGCCATCCCCCAGCCTATAGGTTTGCTGGTGATTCCCTCTCCCTAAGTGCAGCACCTTGCACTTGTCCTTGCTGAACTGCATCCTATTGTTCTCTGCCCACTTCTCTAACCTGTCCAGGTCCACCTGGGTTCAGTTTCTTCCCATCAGTGTGTTTACCTCACCCCAAAGTTTGGTGTCATCTGTGAATTTGGACAGAGTGCTTTTCACACCCTCATCCAGGTCACTGATGAAGATACTGAACAGCACCAGCCCAAGGACCAAGCCTTGAGGGACCCCACTGCCCACATGTTTCCAGGTCTATACCAACCCATCTACCACCACTCTCTGGGTACAATCCTTAAGCCAATTTGCCACCCACATGACTGTGTAATTGTCTATGGCACAGCCATTCAATTTTTTTTTTTTTTTTTTTATTAGAACAACGCCAAGATCAGAGCCATTCAATTTGTTTCTTATTCCCCTGATAATTTGGTGTTGTCCATGAAATTAGTCTCCTTCTGACACCCCAATCCAGATCATTTATGAACATATTAAAGAGTACTGAGCCCTTGGGGATGCCACTGGTCACCATGCACCATGTTGACCCAGTTCCGTTGACTAACACTTTCTGGGTCCGACCACAGAGCCAGGTCCCCAGCCATTGGACCTAAGCTTGTCAAGGCCGCAGTTTCTCCAATTTTATCATGGAAACACCATAGAAGACCAAATCAAAGGCTTTTTTGAAATCTAAATATATGACATTAACTTCTTCTCCTTTGTCCAGGTGATAAGTCACCTGGTCACAGAAGGAAATGAGGTTGGTCATGCAAGACCAACATGCAATGAAGCCATATTGGCTCTCTCTTAGAACATTGCCTTCTGTTAATCTGTTATTGATGGTTTCTCTTAATGATTTTTTCCAAGATCTTTCCAGAGACTGAGGTCAAAACTGATTGGTTTGTATTTCCCTGGATCTTCCTTCCTTCCTTTCTTTCTTGAAGATAGACCACATTGTCTCTCTTCCAATCTTCAGGAACCTCTCCTGAGCTCCACGAGTTCTCAGATATCCTCACCATTAGTCATACTATGATGTTAGCCAACTCTTTTAGCACTCTTGGGTGCATTCTATCTGGGCCAAGCCAGCTGACTTGTGGATGTCCAGCCTCTCCAGCTGTTCCCTCACAAGATCTTCACTAATTATTGGTGTATGATCGTCCTATCAGGCAGGTGGAAAACCGACACAAAGTAATCGTTGAGGAGATAAGCTTTTTCCTGGGTGTCAGTTGTCAGCTGCCCCATTTGGTTCAGCAAGGGTCCGACGTTGCCCTTGTTTTTTTTTCTGATTTCCCACGTATTTGAAGGAGGACTTATTATCCTTGATTCCCATAGCCAGTTTGGGTTCAGTTTCAACCCTGGCTTTTCTGATCCACTCCCTACAGTTGTGGGCCAGTGCTGCATAATCCTTAGTGGTAATTCCCAACTTCCATCCCTTATAAGCTTCTCTTTTCAGATTCAGAAGTTCCATGAATTCTCTATTGAGCCAATGGGTTTCCCAGCCCTTTTGCTAATTTTCCTATGGGCCAGAATGGACTTCCCTTGTGCTTTTAGGATCATCCTTAAGGAGTGACCACTCATCGTGGATGCCCCTCCCGGTCAGATCATAGTTTCTCAGGGCCTCAACAATGAATTTCCTGAAAGTCAGCTTTCTTAAAGTTGAGGATTTCTGCATTGCAGACTGGATTTGCCAGCTTTGTGATGGATAGAGAAAGTGATCAACTTATGATCACTGTCACCATGCTTCCCTACGATCCTCAGGTCACTGACTAGATCATCCCCTTTGGCCAGTACCAGATCCAGCAGCACCTTACCTCTTGTCGGCCCGTAAACTTCTTGAGTCAAATAAATATCAATCAATGCAAGTGAGGAAGCTTCATAACCAATCAGATTTAGTTGAATGCTCCTCCCATGAGATGTCAGGGCAGTTGAAATTGACCATGCGCCAAGAGTGTACAGCCTCTACCAGTTCCCTAGTGAATTCATGGTCAAGCTCTTTCTCCTGGTTAAGAAGTCTGTAATAGACTTCTACAGTTATATCCCCTTCACCATATTCTAACCTAGAGGGTCTCCAGTCACCCTCCTTGGATGCCAATCTCTGCTTGTAGGGAAGTGTACTGTTCCTTCACATAGAGAGCTACACCCCCAACTCCTTGCAACATGATCCCTCCTGTACATGGTATAGCCATCAATACCTGTGATCCAGTCATAGGTGGAGTCCCACCCAGTCTCCATTATCACTATGAGACCGTATTCATTTTTGTTTATCAGAAGGGCCAGTTCCTCCTCTTTGTTCCCCCCATGCTCCTGGCATTTGTGTACAGGCTACTATCAGAAGCCCTGGGCTTCCCTGTCCTCTCAGAAGAGTCCCACCCTTGTGTTGGGGTAGGAGCGAGTTCCTTTGTGTTATCTGACCTGCTGATTCTGTGGTTGTCACTTCCAGGGTTTGCACTAGTGATTGTCTGCCCATCCCCCAGCAATCTTAGTTTAAGCCCTGTGAAGCAGGTCAGCCGTTCTGGAAGAGAAGAGCTTCTTTCCCATCAGAGTGAGGTGAAGACCATCCCTTCCCAACAAACTGCTGCCTCTCTCTCTGAAGTGCAGAGTGTGATTGAAGAAACCAAAGCCTTTGCAATGGCACCAATGCCACAGTCTTCTGTTGGCTTCTTCAATATGTCTCTCCCCGCTGTGCCCATGATCCATAATTGGAAGGATAGAGGAGAAAACTACCTGTATATACTAAAGAAATGGTTCCAAGTCAGTGCCAAGTTGCATGGAAATACAAAAATCACAAGGTATTCCCCAAGAAGGGTCAATCCAGCAGGAGCTGAGAAACATGACCTAGGAGTGGAGTAATAGATCAAAATGAACTTCATTCAGCAACGTGAAGTTATGGAAATTAGACAGACTTTCCAGTGTTACAACCTAAGCACCAAGAGCCAGATCCTCAAAGAAAGTAAACTAATAAAGGTCCATCATCATAAGCCCAGTGGCTTCCAGCTTAAACCAGCATTTTTAAATTAATTTTGAAGCTATTTACACTTAACATGTGCCAGACAGGCAGGCAATTTAGTTGGAGAAATATAGCATGGAAAATAAATTCTATCCCATTAAGAGGCAAGACTTATGTAGCTAGCTATGTTTGGTAAAGGGAATACAATGTCAGACTATAATTAACATGAACAAAATACCACAAAATGAAATTGGAAGGTAACAATACAGAATTCATGAGAAATTGGTTTCAGCCATTCTTCTTCTTTTTTTTTTTTTTTTGGCTGGGTGGGGTACAGAAGTATGTTTTGAATTCTCAAGTGAGACCCTTTCTTCTTGAATTTGGAGTCAAGGCAGGGAAAAGCATGCATAAAGCAAGACTTCCTTTTGAATGGAAAGCATCCTTCCAACAAAAATTGTCTGAAAGGCAAGAGGATTTTTTCAAGAAAGTGTTTTACGGGCGTTTTTTGTGTTTATTGTTTGCATATCTCCTTTGGATTGGATCTTTGGAGAAGCTGTAAAGTTGCTTAATAAAAGCTGTTAATTCAAATGCTGATTATGTACTCATTCCTTCAATTCTGACTTGGGCCAAATATCTATCCAAGTCAATGGAAACTTTGCCTACAGAAAAGTGAAAACTGGTGAGCATCTGCAAATTTGGGTTTGTTTGGTTTCTCTCTCTCCAGGGCACAACAACATGGTACAATTGCCAATTGCCTGCAGGACTCCTGAGTCAATGAAAAAAAAAAAAAATCAGGATGACCTCAGTTTAGGTAGAATGGGGGGCTGTTATGAATGAAAAAGGACAGTTTGGTTCCTGGTGTGTCAATATTTCACCCTTCTTCCCCCTTCCCCAAACTCAACATCCAAATTCAACTAACTTCCATTTTAATAACAAGACTGCAATTATATCCCTTTTGTCATATGCGATGTTATGCAATTGTCATAATCAGCACCACTTTTAAGATAGTTTCTTTTACCAGCACTTCACAGAAAGCAAATTAAAGAGGAACAATTACTACCGACAGCCTCTCAAATTATGTCATGTTGGTATTAAAGGTATTAAAGGATGGAATGCTGTACGTATTTCAACTCCTTTGAAAGCTGTAAATGTTTCCCATTCTACCCACTAGGCATGTACGTGAACTTAGGTGTCTATGTATGATTCTATTCCACCCTGCTCTAGTCTGAATATTGTTAATACAAAAGATTGTGAGCCCTCTTCCTCCTCACTGTTTTTTTTGAGATTTAAAGTTAGGGCTAAGATGACTAAGTTACAAGTTAGATACAATATAGATTTTAGGGACCTAAACAGGACATAATAGAATCACACTTAGACACTTCACCGGGGGTGGTGGTGAGGAGAAGCATATGTGCACTTGGGTGGATCTAAGGTGGTGGGGTACAGACCTCCTTGAAAAAGGGGGTCTGGCACAACACCACAAAAAACACATTTTTTCCAATTAAAGAGAAACTAGTTGCTTTACTAATATGCTTAGGGGCTAGCACTATATTGTTCAGTTTAGGATCAAAGCAAAAAATACATACAACTATTGGAACATGCACTCATTTGCTAGACTGTATATACGTTTAAATACATAAATACACACCAAACTAGGCAAAAATGGTCAACATAGTAAAATAGTGCAATTAATCCTGCAGTTGTTATAATTAAACATATGTGTCTCTTATAAAATAAAATCTATCCTTCCTAAGTGTCTGGACATTGCCTCCAGTAGTACTTCACTGTCAGTCATTTCTACACCTAAGTTAGTATTACCACACCCAAGTTAAGGACTGTAGCTACAGCTAAAATCAACCTGCAGGGCTGTGAATAGAAGAATGGCTAACAGATGGCAAATATACAGAAGAAAGAATAGTTTGAACAGTGGAACATCAAGACTGTTAAAAAGGATAGAGTGTCATTAACACTACTGAAGTGGAGAGATTAGAAGGAAGCAAGGAGAGGATAATGAACCATAAAGTCAATGGAATTTCTAGGCACTGCTTAAATAGAAATGCCACTGCCCCTCCCAGGCAATAGTTTTAAAGTTTGGGTAAAGGAGGAGTAGAAGGAGAGTGTGCTGAACACCCCCTGGATCTACCTCTGCACATGGAAATATTTGTGTATTGTGGCATAAAGGTCATGGTTTTGGAAACAAATCACTTTACATGTCTACCAACCAGACTGCCTTTGTAAATCAATCAATCAGATAGCTGTCTATGTGGTCTAAAAAGTGCAGTTATTTTTACTTACAGTTGTTATGAAGTGTAAAGCTGCAGGCAGAGCTGAAACCCTCTTATAAAAGCAAATGCTCAAACAAAACAGGGGCTTAGCAGCAAGTTGATTTACTCAAGAACTTTGTGAAAGCACAGGTGTGACAAGGGCACCTTCCAGGCCCAGTACTAGTTTGGCCCCACCCTTGTCTCTGGGCAAACCACCCACCTTGTTCATCTGCCACACCTAGTTGATAAATAATTGTGATGTTAAATAGGTGGGAGGCTGCCCTTCATGTGCCCAAATGACCATGGGCGATAAGTACATGCTCCAACCATCCGTACGTGTCCCATGCCTTGCAGATGTCACACTGTGTCATGATACTCTAGCTCAAGGCCATGCCAAACTGGACACAGTTGGATCTTGTATGTTACAAGTTAGATACAATATCCCTTTGGAGACACACACACACCAACCCCCTCTCACTGGGGCCTCTCGCCGGCTCTCATCCAGTCTCTTGCATACTGCTTATCCAGGCTACCTTCACTCCACCCTACTCAAGGAGATCCTCAAGCTTTTCTCTCCACCCCTTGGTCAGCCCTGGCGCAGTTTTTTAGGCCTCTCCCATGACCCTCATTTGAAAGGGACTGAGTGATTACTCAACTATGGGCCTACTTTGCCTTGGCCCCTCACTGGACCACTACGCCCCTCTCTCAGGCCACAACTCTGCCCTTTACACTGGGGCCTTCCACCCACTTGGGACTCAGCTGCTCCTCTGAGCTTAAGTGGCCCCACAACTCCACCATGCTACTCTCAGGGTCTGGGGTCCAACACCCCATACGACTCAGGCACTTCTCCTAAGCTTACCTGTCCCCACTACCAACTGTCCTAGTAAACCACCCAAAGGAGGGGGCAGGGGTTTAGGTGCCCCAACCTGCCTTACACTGCGAAGGTTCTCGGTCCTGGTACTGGCATGGCCCTGCTCTGCCACAGGCAGGAAGGCCTGGTGGTCCTATCCCAGCAGGGTGTGGTTTTAGGTCATGCCCAGAAACAATGAGGCCTCCTTCATCTCCACAGCTTCACCTTTACCTCCGAGTTATTCCTGAAGCAAAAGCTCCACCAGGCCATGTTACACCACTGAACATCAACTGCTCTGATCTTATAACAGAGCTCTCCAAAATGGCCACTCATCCACCACCTGCCAGCTCCCTGCTCCAGCCATTAAAGTGACAGATATCCAAAGGGGTGTTCTGTCACAACAGGGAATTCTAACTCATTGTTACCAATGGGTTATAGCCTAAATAGATGCTGTATGTGTTATAACAAATAAGTTGCAAGTAATAAGATCAAATTCCTTTGACAAGGGCCAGAGCTCTTTAAGCAGAATCCAATTCTGCTATGACTTCAGAAAAGAAACATTTTCCATTCAGGTCTCACATAAAAGTAAATTACCTGCAGGAGATTGCATTAGCTGCTGCTTTGAGTCATCTTGTTAGATCAATGCTTATTTGCTGATTGGGAGAAAACACCAGGCATTTATCAGTTCATGCATACCTACCCATTGGATTTTGGTTGACATTATATATATGCATAATAGTAAAACAGGAGGCACTACCACCTGGTCAATCAGGCATCCTGAGCTAAAGCCTGATGCCACCAGTGCATTCATAACTGGGTCCAGGAGAGAACTTTAGGTAATGAATTCAATTATGCACTGTACAGCAGTACTGGACAAGTCACAGGACAATTTATTCATCTATATTAACTGAAGCTAACACTTCAGTGCTTATAACTTTTACAGTGGACTTGAGGCCAAATCCTATAGCACTGATGCCAAGAGGACGCTGGCATTTAAATACTTTTGCAAAGGCCTTAGTTAATTTTTTCACTTTGCAGCTAGAAGTCCTGAGGATCAGCCCTAACCAATGACCCAATTGTATGTGCGGGCATATGTACATGCACACATACAATGTGGTGTGCACACATTTTCCATAGATTCTGTTTACAAGCAAGGAAGCAGGAAAAGTAATCAGGCCAGTCATTTCCAAGAAAACAGGTGAGTGATTGTCCACTTTGAGCTATCGGGAGACAGTGTTGTTCAGAAAAATTAATAGAGAGGTTCCCAAACACCACAGTAAGACATAATATATACCATATTTCCTTGAATCCAAGAAAAAGCATTTTCCCCCCATTCAACTTTGAGTACTGGGGTGGGAGGGCACAGACACGGCTCCAAATCTAGCCACAACTGCAACCCCAGAGCCAGGGCTGGAGCTGCTGTTACTGCAATTGTTATTACATGGCCAGGCAGGAGTTGAAGCCAGCTTGTGCAACTTAGGATAAGCAGCATTTTTTTCTTTTTTTTTGAGGGGGGGGGGATGACTAAGTGTCAGGAAGGGATGCAGGTACCAGGGCACACTGTGGGGCAGGGGTTCTTAACTCCATCTCCTTTCCTCCTCCCCCCTCACCAGCCAATGCTTGCAATGGTATGACGGGGATAGGGAAACAAATTTAAGATCACTCCCCCAGTAATTAGATTCTATACATGGAAAATTATAACAAATTTATACATTTCCATCTGTATCTATTTCTAATTATTGAGGGAGGTGGCCTTAAAAATTCGAAGTAATCTTGGATTCAAGTAAATATGGGAGTTCCAGAAGTCAGTGATATGTTAGGTGCTCAGCACTTTTGGGAATCATGCCACAGGTTTAGAGCCCATTTATTGATCTAAGAGTCTAACTTCAGATGCCACTATCTAGATGTATCTGGGAGATAATGTATGCATACCACAAGTTAAACATTCCCTATTGGAAGCAGAAGTGTGCTGTAAGCATGTTTAAAGTCATTTTTGTGACAAGCCTCTTAGATTTGCTAAATGCTATATAATCAGAGACAGCTGTTAGCCTTGAGCAAAATATGATTCAATAATCTTATTTTTAACATAGTGTACAATAACTTATTTTGCTTTAACTCCAAATCAAATACAGACAGCCCACTACCTTACTTCCTCTCTCACTGGTGTCAACAGCATTTTTATTTCAGACAATGGTGCAGGATTTAGTGGCCGAGCTACCATGCCTTCTCTGACCTCACCCAACATAGAAGGGCATAATCTTGATGCTATTCTGCAAGAAAAATTTTGATAAGGGCTTAGTCCAAAAAAACAAAAAAAGGAGTAAACCTGGAATGGAATTTGCAGTTACCAGTGGAACCTCCTTATACAGATAAAAATTCAGGGCTGATTCTATACCCTCGCATGTATAAACAGTTTTGCTGCCTGCAGTTGGGTTGTTCAAAGGAAAGAGTCTGCAGGATGGGCTTCAAATAACAAAACTTGATCCCACTTGGATTGAAGTCATAAACAATCATTAATCTTAAGGAAAAGCAGAGTGGGTCCCCATGCACCTTCAAAACCACACAACTTATAAACACCACTTGTTTCAAGTTAAAGCTTGTGTTGCATTTAATGCTGCTCGCTGCCCATTTTATCTGGGTTACAAAGGAGACTTACAAAAAAAATTAAATCAGATAAGTATATTTGTTTAACTCTGTGATTCTCAGCCAGTGCCAGGGCACTCTGAGGTGCAGCTAGTTCCTTAGATGCCATGATGTGAGAAGATAAACAAGATTTAAGGAGATAAGCAGATTAGTGCAGGCCCAGGCTTGTCCCTGCCATGTCGATTCCCCCCCATACCCACTACAAAAGTTAAGCATTGTAATATGTAAATTAACATTTGAACTTCAGTGTCATTTGATTCGCAAAAGTTATGGAGGGATGGCCTTGAGTCCAAAAACATTGAGAACCACTGCTTTAACTGAAAATTTGAAAAAACAAACACACACATGCTCTAGTAAATACCAGACTTATTTGGCATAGAAAGACAGAAGATGCATTTAGATTTTAAAAGGAATGTGTATATTCAATAGTAACACTAATATAAAATTATTTCATAAATACAAAGTCTTTATCAATAAGCAAAATGCATCATTGAGCATTCATTCTCTTTGAAGGTATAGAGCACCTTCAAATCCCATTGCTTTTAAAAGGACTTTTACAGGACTAATCCTCTAAGAGTTGCCATGGAGAAAGCGAGAGTAATTTTTTAAAATGACATCATCTGAAGTAGCCTGTGGTTATGGACTGGAAGGTTGGTCCTCAAATAATCTTTACTGAATGACTTTGCATACCACACTTAGTCCTCATTCTGCAAACAAATGTGGACTTGGTTTTTCAAACATAACTTCAGTGAAGTCCCTAAAGTCAGTAGAACTAGTCAGATATGGGCAAAAATCAGAACATGTGGCTAAATATTTGCAGACCGGAGGCCTGAGTTTGACATTCCTGAATGATAGCAATTCTCTTTAATTTGTGTTGAGTTTCTAAAGAAAAAAAAAAAAACCTCTGAAAATTAAAATAAGTATTTAAAACTGCAAGATTAGTTAACTTTGCATCGTATATGGATTTGTCAACCTAAAACTACAGGATTTATTCATTAGGTGTCATGCATACATCAGCAGAAAAAATAATAAAATAAAAATAAAAATTAACCAAGGTGCTTTTTAAAGTTTCTCAGTCAGCAATGCTCCCAGATTACCAAGATAGTCTTCCTACTATTTGCACATTTGATATGCATACAGGAAAGTTAAAATACCAGTGACATGCCATTCAAACATATCTATGCTGCACACTATTGTTAGCTCAGGTATGTCTATAGTGCATCATAACTGAGGTAGCTTGGGTGCCAAAACCAGACTATGCATGCAGCTCCATACAGGTTTATTTACCTTGTTTCTTAAGCAAGCACATGATCTGATGTTCCCACTTGGTTTTCTTCTTCTCCTGGGAGAAGCCGCCTGCTTCTGAGCTAGGCTAAAAGCAAATTAAAATGCCACTGGATGGACAAGCAAAAAAATCAAGGATCTGCCCATTTGCTGAAGATCCCAGCTTGAAGTGGAGCCTACAAGTTCTTACTTCCCTCTTCAAAAACACAGTCCAAGTCAAAATCTAGACATAGCTAGTTCCGGATAGAAACCACCTTCCCCTAAACCAGTCAGAGACCCCAGTCTGCCAAAACCAGTTTGCACTGTGCACATTTAATGAGCACATGCTAGAGCAGTAAAATCATCTTATGTTTGGGAACCTTCCCGTCTCTCAGATGCCTTTTCTAAATTGCCTCAGTTTTTCCACAAGAACTTCTATCCTGGTATATGTTTGTGAGGTTGCAGGGGGATTGAATTAGGTTTAGCAAAGGAAAACAAAAACAAACAAACAAAAAAAAACCACAAGTCTACCTGAGAAATGAAGGTTAGGTTTCTCCTTGGCCTACAAACAGTCCAGTATCTCTCCAGAACATAAATGTTTTAAAACAGTATTGCCCAGACTGTCTATTCTTATTTCAAAACACTCCCACTTGTTCATACATAATATTTACAGTGAAACCATAGTTGTAGTGTACCGAATAAGAAAAAGTCATGAATTTTTTTACCAACCACCCCTTTTTCCATTACATAGCAAGATCATCATTTTTATTAACTACCAGCAGAGGATTGAAACACTGATTCGACCTTCTCCAAGCTCTGCATATTCCAATTTTTTATTGATCATGCATCTGAGTTACTGCAAACTATATATCTAGTTAGATCTCAGGTAGCTTACTCATTAAGTATCATCCAGAGGCAGGTGGAGAGTCCCTCTGGAGGCAGGCAGTTCCTTGATCATGAGTTTTGAGAGAGAGCAAGTTTCAGATGGTCCAGCTTTTCTCTCTCTGAGTCTTCCTCATTGCTGCTGCCCCCTCCTCCTGGACAGTCCTTAACTTATATAGCCCTTATGACCTCATTTACCTGGTCCAATGGAGGCCAGCATCTGTTGGCTGTACGCCAACCAATTTGAAATGCATCACTAGTTGCTGAGCAGACTGGCAGTTCCTAGCTCCCCAGGGAGTCCAAGCCCCTCACCCAGGTATGTGATGCCAGTCACTAGGCAGAGGGCGCAGGTTTCCCTCCTCCCTCAGGAATGTATCCAGGTTAGGTTACCTAAAGAGATAGGGTAAGGTGTGTACCCTCTGCAGGGCCCATACTAACCAAATTGTCACAGAGCAGAATTTTTGGGGAGAAACAGAGGTGGCCTTCTGCCACACTACTTACACAAATTTCTTCAAAGAGTGCCAGATGCCTTGCCTATTCTGGGTCTCCGTCTGTGACTGGTATCCAAACCTTTATGCCCTTGTAAGACACTGCCTCACCATTCCAATGAACTCAGTGGATGCTGAGTGTGCCATCTCAGTGTACGGACAAGTGTTTATCCCACGGAGACAGAGAATGTCTCCAGCAACTGCGGCTGGGTTGCAATTAATACCTAGCATGAATGGCCCGTCTCAAGGTTAGCATTCAGTTTCAGTAAACTCCTGTTTTATAATGTCCTTTATTAAAGTGTACATACCTGGTATTAGTTAATAAAGTGTCTATATACTTGGTATAAGTTACAATGCATGTTGTGCATAGCTTTATTTTCATAAGATAAAGTTTAATTAGAGTTTAATTAAGGGATTAGCTGTTATTATTGAATAAAGTGTATATAGGCGTTATTAGTTAATAAAGTGTATATTGTTGGTAATAATTGCAATTTATGGTGTGCAAAGCTTTATAGATATTTCATTTTGGACCTTAATTAAGTGCTTAGATTGCTTAATAGTATGTCAATTAATGGCTGCTGCAGGTTTAATCCCCCAATTAAGCACATGAAAGCCATTAATTGACACATTAAGCAATCTAAGCAGTCGTTAATGGCTTCTGCAGGCTTAATCAGGGGATTAAGTACAAGGAAGCCATTAATTGATGCATTACAATCCAAGCAGTGGTTGTGTTGGCTCTGAATTTAGGACCCAGAGGCCTTGTTCTGGGGGACCCACCCTCAGACTGACCACAACTTTTCCGTTTGATAACAGGCAAATTTATTGATGTACTGTGAGAAGAGAAAAGAAAGAATACAAGCAATCAAGCAATTCTATGCATCTACCAAATCCCAGGGCTTTCAGAGTCAAAGTGCATCTGAGCAGGATGCAGTCTTCACTCTGAGGCTCTCTTAGGTGTCAGATATCAGAAACCTGAAAGTGGGATGCTGAGGCCCACACTGCCCCATGGGGGGTGAATGAGATGGGCTCCATGGTGGCCTCAGGGACCCTTCCAGGGGAACAGGGACCCTTCTTGGGGAGGAGGGATGGAAAGGAACATAGGCTGCTCCAAAGTTCTTCTTTTGTATTCTCCTTCCCTCCTGATGACTCTTCATCCGTGGCTATCACTAGATGGTTGTCATTTGTCCACATAGCTCATTACATGCACACATACTAATTTGGTCTTTCCGTGCCTTTTTCTAATTTGGTCTGTTCCCCCATAACTGGGACTCAGCACCCCCTGCTCTGGTACCTTGTTAGCTGGTGCCACCTTATCTCATGTTATGGAACAGTATGGTATATGCCTCTGTTTTCCAGACTATGTGTCCTTGTTTGTCTTGTTGTGTTAGACAGCCTGTCTGCTTCCAAGGCTCTGTGAAACTGTGCAACTGTGTGACCCAGACTCTTAGAAATCAATTAACCTCTGCTGTCCAACCTGAACCATTCTAAGCCAATAAGCATATACCTCTAAGCCAATTCCCACAAAGCAAACCTTTAAATACCATTTTCTAATCCATCAGTTTGTAGGCATCTGGCAATCTGTGAGGAGAGGTGGAATTACTAGACCCCCTTAGCCAGAGGCGTGGGGGGGAGGGGGTCTGCCACACAGCCTGAGAAAGTGGCTGCCTGCTTCAGGATCTGCCTGCAAAAATCAGCTGGCAGCTGCCTCAAGTTTGGTAGACCCCTAAATATAATTATTAACCCAGGAGATCATGGTCTACTAGATGAAGTGACTAAGTACTGGCCCCAGTAATACCATTATTCTCTTGAAGACAGGCATAGAAGGGGATGAGACCCACTTTGGCAACATGCTGTGTATGAAGGTAAACATTCATACCAGCAGGACTAAGATGAGGGATGTTGGGTTTTGCTTTTAAAATTTACAGTCAGTAAATTGACCTACTTACCTCCCCACCTTTGAAACAGACTATTAATTTTTCCTTGTAAGTTCATCATGTTCATCTCGGTGACCAAAATATCACATGCAGGATGCATCTACATATACTATTAGCACACAGCAATAAACTCCGGTGTATGGCACACCAGACTTTACTGCTCCTGGGCACCACATTTACATGTGGAAAAAACTATTAAGTGGAAATAAAGTGGAAAAAACTAGTTCATGCCTGAAATTATAACTCTGCTGTTATAATCGGTAGATGCATCTATGGTTGTGACCCCGAAGTCAAGGATGATGTTGCCCAAGTGAGAAAGAGAAACAAACTTTGCATACAACTCAAGAGGTAATCAAATAAGGAGGGAATGCAGCAGGCCATACACTACAGACAATCTCTCTCAGGAGAAGCTTCCAATGAGACATCGCTGGTCTTTAATGGGTTGAATCTACCCCTATTGAAGTCAGTGATGTAAGATCAAATCTTAAGGCTCCAATTCAGTAAAACATTTAGGCAAGTGCTAAAGGTCACATTATATCAAAGGAAATTAAGGACATACTTAAAAGCTTTGCTGAATGTGGATGGGCAGTTAACTGGGTGCATTAAATTGGTAATTCTATCATTTCCATGTACAAGATTCCAGACTTTATTTAACTACCATGTTTCCTTTGCAACATGTTGATTTACTGTAAGCAACCTACTACATTTGGGATCTTAAAATTCTGAGACCGTGAGAACTCAGAATCGTGTAACACATACACCATCTAGCGTGCAACTGCTAGCATTGCATCTCACAAAATGTTTCCCTACATTCTTGGTAGTGTTAAAAGTGATGGCAAATGCTAGAGGCAAGAATTTTTGTGGGTGTTATCATTTATTTAAAAATTAAATAAAAGTGATCGCCCACAAAAATCCTCTCTCTCTCTACTTACTTGCCATTAACAATGATTTAATTGTCTACAGTTATTTTCTACTAGAACTCACAATCATTCTTAGAGAAAACAACAACAATAGGCATTATACAATATAAGTCCTACAGTGATGATAATGCAAATCTATAATTAGATCCATAAACACATTCAAGGACAGAATGTTAGGTTGCAAAGTCAAGTACTCAAATACTAGAATGATAGTTGCTTTTGCCACCATAATTCAGTTTCCTTTTGGATATGCATGTGGCACAGCCTTTAATTACACCATCACATTCTAATAGCTGTTGACGTGCTAAACAAGTTATACTGAACAAGCAAAGAACTCAAAGAAAAGACTTGGGGACAACAGTGAACACTTCTAGACACAAATACTCTAATTAATGTGCCAACCTTAATATGCCAGCAGCCAGTGATAAAATATGAAGGGGACAGGAAACACAGAGAAATTTTAAACCCCCCCAAAAACAAACAATTACAAATGGAAGATACTAATGTCCTAGAATAAGAGTCTTGGTCTGTTAGATCGAACAATGGGTAAATTACGGCTTCGTTGGAGTTTGTGGCAAAACTCCCATTAACCTTAGTAGAACTAAGATTTTCACCAAGTAGTGATTAGCACAGGGAAGCAAGTCATTAACTTGAAACTCTCTATAATTAAGCAAATTCCTTACTTGCTCTGTGCCTCATTTAACTGATTTACAAGATATCACTTCTACCTTGCAGAAGTGTTCTCAGGCTCTAGCCTTGTAAAAATGTTAAGGCCTTTCTCTCTCCCAGCCTGTCCTTTCCTTTCCTTCTACTCCTTAGGTTTCTCTTCTCTACCGTCAGCCCAGCTGCCTGTCCTCCCTTCTCTGTATGTTCCCTGTCCCAGGGATGGCTTGAGGTACAAGGTGAGCCATCAGTACAGTGCTGTAACCAGCAGGGAAAACAACACTGGCATGCATCAACCAATGCATTTCATGTAAAACCAAGAAAGCAATTCTTCTGCTTTGCTTGGCATTGATGAGATCACAGCTGGAGCACTGCATCCAGTTCTGAGTGCCACACTTCAACAAGGATGTGGAAAAGCTTGAGAGAGCCCAAAGAGCCACCTGTGTGATCAGAGACTTGCGTGGCAAGCCATGTGAGGACTGGCTGAGGGACTTGGGCCTCTTCAGCCTAAAAAAGAGAAGGCTGAGAGGCGGCTTGGTAGCAGCCTACTGCTGCATCAGGCGAGTACATCAAGGGCTCGGTGAACAACTGTTCACCAAGGCACCCTTGGGGAAAACCAGAAGTAATGACCACAGATTCCTGGAAGACTGTTTCAGGCTCAACATTAGGAAAAACTTTTTCAATCAGGGTGTCCAGACTGTGGAATAAGCTCCCTCCAGAGGTGGTACGATCGCCTACCCTGGAAATCTTCAAGAGGAGACTGAACAGTCACCTTGCTGGGGTCACCCAACCCCCAGTTGTCTTTCCTGCTTAGCACAGTGGGGCTGGACCTGATGATCTTGTGAGGTCCCTTCCAGCCCCTTACAATCTATGACTCTGTGACTTTGTATGTCAATTCTCCTCAGGGTAACAGGAGATTCGTGTGACCCACCAAAGGGCTGACACAGGGAAGAGGGGCTACAGTGGCAAGGTACTTGCCTGCATTCTGCTAGTTGCATCTACCTCTCTCCCCAGCTGTGACCCAGCAGCAAGTGCAGTAGGCAGCTTTTTGGGTGGGAGCAGAAGCCATAGCTGCAGTCCTCTCCCCGTATTCACAGACCTTCCCAGGACTTACCTGTGGACCCTTCTGGGAGAGGGCTGCAACCGTTCCTTCTCTCTCATGAGTGCATCTGGTTGGGTTGCCCCATCTTCCTGACTCCTTTAAGCTGGAGGCTGCCTTCAAGGTAGGCAAAGGAGTGTTCAGTGTCATATACTGTCACAGTTCAAAACAAAGGGCCCATTTGTCTTTTTTACTTCAGCTACCCTCTGGAAAAGAAGGCAGAGCAAAGATGGAAGAAGAGAGCTTTAAATTGCCTGCAAAGCTTCTGTGGGCGCTCAGGCTAGCCAAGAGCTGCCTCAACCAGCTCACATAATCATCACCTAGCCACAAGGGCCTTCCAGATACTTTCCACAGTCAAAAAAAACAAAACCCTTATCCTCCCCACAAACAGAGGCTGGGTCAGAGAGTAATGAAGATTTACCCTAGCAATTCTCTACCCACTGCAGCTGCTTACATCACTCAAAAGATTTACCTACACCTATTTCAGCTGCTTTTAAGGCCTCTCAGCACTGCCACAACTATATAAAGGGGCTGAGGGGAAAGCAAAGACAAAGGTCCACATTTTGCAGTGAATATTTTGAAAGAGCATAGTACAGCACATAGAAGCATCTTCCATTACCTCAGACCACCCATAACTTCCCCTAAACTGCTCACCAAATTTATTCTCCCTTAAGAAGCTCTCAGGTACCTGAATTCCTGCTCCCTGCCTCTCCTTAATTAAGGCAGCCAGTACAAAGTGTAAGCAGAGGCTGCTGAAATATTGGTTAGCTAGAATGAAGAAATGGCCAAACACCTTAACCAGTTGATTCAAAGCTCGTATATTCTGCAGATGCAGAGCTGGCTACTCAGTTCAGATTTATAATCCAGAAACAGAGAGTGCTTGCTTCCTTTTTTCATTTTTTTCAATAATGATGTTTTCTCAGGCTTGTGAAGAAAACCTTAGGCACATGACCTGAGCATAGCTGATGCAATCATGTCATCTTTAGTTTCCGGGCAGCTTGACACAATACAGTAGCTCTGAGTGCAATGAACTATCCTGTTCAACTCAATGAGGCATTCAGTTCTGAAACTTAGATATGACCGTTGAAGTCAGCATAGTTAGCTCTTTCACTGCTCCTGATTTCAAGCATGCTTCCCTCACAAGTTTTTGTCTACTTCCTACAGCCTTCAGTAGTGCCAAAAGCCCCAAATATCCCAGCTGCTCAAGCTTTCAATACCCCTGACAATTTATGCCCTGTATTTAGGACCATTTTGCTACAAACCTCCACAGCACAATGAACACTGAAACTGTGGAGAAGAGCAAACTCATGAGAAAACACAAACAAATAGATTTTATATTAAAATGAATAAATGCAAGGGCAATTGTCCTGAGCTTTTGATTTATTTATTTAAAAAAAAACTATTAGGAAGCTGCTAAAGTATTTTAACTGGAGTGACCCACCATCACTTTTATTTCAGTATGTACATCCCCATTGGCTGCAGGGAATGAGGCCTGCATTGTAAGACAAGATTTGCAGATTTTCATCATTGTTATATGTTTATTATTCACTCTTACTTTTTCAGGTCATGGCTGTGCTGCTAGCCCCTGTACAGCTGCTAACAGTAGCGGTAACCATTTACCTAGAGCTAGTGAAATCCATTCAGGGCGGTGTTTATTATGGGATCAAGCAGCTGCCACCCCAAGTCCCACAGTATCAGGCCCTCGGACAACAAGTACCTCACATGCCATTGGGCAAAGAAGGGGTTCCAATGCAACAAATGCAGCAAATGCAACACATGGGCAAGGAGGTGCCCCACATGCAGTATGGAAAAGAATACCCTCACCTGCCTCAATATATGAAAGAAATACCACAGCTGCCACTGCTGGGCAAGGAGATGGCTTCAAAGAAAGAAAAAGGTAAATCTGTCAGAGAACTCACCTTTTCACTCCTCTCAGCTCCCCAGAGACTAACTGTGTTAGGTTTCCCAAAACATTATTTGACTGCAGACCAAAAATGGTCCTATAACATCCCTGCCAATTGCTTCAGCAGCAGGTAAGTTCACACAGCTTGCACCTCACTCCCTGAGTGATTGGCCAGGTTCCCTCCAGCGAGCAGAAGAGCATGCGGGGATGCATATTCATCGTGCATGGCTGGATATGGTCTTGTGACTGTTTTCTGAAAAAGAGGGCTGGCTTTCCTCCAAGCCAGCATGCACTTTCTGAGCAGGCCTATATTAGCATATTTGCCACCACCCTTCAGCAAGCCAGAATTTGTATCATGCCTGACGTAGGTGTGAATGAAGATATTCATGTATGCATCCACTCACCTAGACTGCAAAACCAAAGCTGCCTTCATAAAAGAAGAGTAGGAAGTCTGCATTCAGTTCCATGCTCTACCACAGATTCTATGCAGGACCATGGTCATCTGTAAAATGGAGATAACACTTCCTTACCTTATAGGGGTACTGGAAGGAAAAATATAGCAAAGCCTGTGTAACATCTGGATACTACAGTAGGAAGAATCCCATAATGAGTTGCAATATATACCTCTCATGACTAAGGAACATATAAACCATCTAGCCCCTGCCTTATCCTGTGGCTTTCCAGCATCTCTAGTAAAAATACAGTTTTTTTGCACTGAAACATTAGGTTATATCCCATCCAAAAATCTGGTGCAGCAAGAAGACAGAGAAATGCTAACTGACAAAGAATCCCATTGTTGCAAAATATCTGCTAGTCAGCTGGGGATTTCTCTGTAGACCTGCTATTTTCTCAGCAGACCCATAGAAGGGTCTGAAAGCCTGGGGAATTTTTCCATGAATACCAGTAGGCTTGGCCAGTCTGCATCTGTAACTAGCTGTAAAATTCATTTACTTCATAGGATGTCAGGAGTATTACAGGGTCTATACAGTGTTTTGAAGATACAGAGTGCTGTAGGTGACATTAGCCTTAGGTCTTTGTGACTCTGCCTGGATTTAATGGGTGTTAAGAAACTTCCTTCAACTTACAGAGCTATGCACCTGCTGGTTTTCCCCTCACACCTGCCTGTCAAGTGGTGGGCAGAGGGAGGGGGGACATAAGTTTGGCTCTATTAATGCAGTGGGTGTCAGAATTTGCTGCTAAAATATGTCAGCGCAATTAGTAATACCCACTTCTGAAGCGAGGGGAAAACAAGGTTGGAAGGGCACCATTCAGAAACACAGCACTTTCCCTGTGCTACCTTTTGGGATACTATGCTACACATTCACTCATATATAGGGTCAATAGCAAGCTATAATCTATTTTAAGCACTTTGAGACAATGAATCAATGCAGATTATTCAGTCCATTCAGATCTTTAGCATCAATATTTAGGGACACAAAGGTTGGTAGTGGGATCCAAGGAGAAAGAAGTGGGTGGTTTAAGTACCATGGGTTAGGAGAGACTCGGGGTGCCCAATTTCAGGACCATGTTGAAGACTTCACATCAGTAGCTGCATTTTCTTGGTTAAGATCAATTCTTAATATTTGACTACAGATTTTTGTGTTTGACTGGTTGGCAGCAGTGGCTTTAAAACTGCAGACTATTTATTTTTCTCAGCAGATCCCTTTCCTAAGATGCAAGCAATTAATCTGGAATATTAAATAATAAAGTGTATACTTTAAAGATATGTTTATTGAACCCCTTATCAGGGTGAAAGCATTTGAACACGATATCTTGTCCTGTTCATCAGGTCTGCCCTAGAAACTTCTGCCAACAATGATATTGATCAGCAAGGTGATTTTTTTGCAATGCTTTTATGCCAACAAGCACTTGATGTAGATGAAGTCGTTTCAGCATGAAATTGCTTTTTTCTCACTAGATTACCACGGACGTGCGCTTTGTGGTGCCTCAGAGGCTTTTGAGGCACCACAAAATGCACATGAAGCATATCAAAAGGTTCTCTGCACTGCATATTTGTGCAGAGCCAAAATTAGATACTGGGAAATCCTGGGATCTAAAAAAACGGGTTTAAAAAAAGTGCGGTGGTGCACATGGCAGCAGTGCTGGCTAGTAGGCCTGTATGAAGCGGCTAGTATTCACTTCGGATTCAGCCAATTCAGGGGACGGTGATTTGATTCGGTGAGTCGAATCACTGTCCCGATTCAATTAGGCCAAATCTGATTTGGAGTCAGGCCCATCTGAATCAGCCAGACCCATTCCCCGCCC
>NW_017729034.1:1163206-1163898 GCF_001723915.1 Gavialis gangeticus
TGATTTGGTGAGTCGAATCACTGTCCCGATTCAATTAGGCCAAATCTGATTTGGAGTCAGGCCCATCTGAATCAGCCAGACCCATTCCCCGCCCCTCTCTCAGCCCCAGCAATGGCTACCTGCCCTCCCCAGCTCCCGGCACTTGTTAAAAAAAAAGCCCCGGTGCTCACTGGGTGCTGCCAGGTGAAGAGTGATCACTGCTGCCCCCCAATACTCCACGCTGTATGGGGGTTCTGCACGAGCCCCCCAAACTCTCCCACTGCTGTCCCAACCCTCCCACGGGTGCCCCATCCAGGCCAGCTCCAGCCCTTTAAGAAAAAAAACAAACAAAAAAACCCTGGGACTCACTGCTCCTGCGGGTGGGGGGGGACATCCCCACTGCCGCCCATTGCTTCACACCATGTGGGCGGCTCTGCACAAGCCCCCGAGGCTGCTACAGGAGTGGTGAGTCCCAGGGTTTTTCTTTGCTTTGTTTTTTCTTAAAGGGCTGGAGCTGGCCTGGGCGGGGCACCCATGGTGGGGCTGGGGGAGCAGGTGGGACTGGGGGGCTCGTGGCAGACCTCCTCATGCAGCGTGGGGCAGTGGGGGGCAGTGGGGATCACCCCCCATCCCCCCGCCCAGCAGCACCCGACAAGCACCGGGGCGTTTTTTTAAGTACTGAGCTGGGAAGGGCGGGGGCAGCCATGGGGTGG
>NW_017729034.1:1164152-1179720 GCF_001723915.1 Gavialis gangeticus
GGGGGCTGGGGGAGCAGGGGGGGTTGGGGGGCTGGCAGGGGTCCTCCCATTGTCCCCTCCCCCAGCCCCCCCTCCTCTGCCCCTAGTGCATACCAGTTCGGAGTCAGCTGCAGCTCCCTGCTGCAGCCACCAGGGACTGTCTGAATCATCAAAGATCTCCAAATGTTTTCCAAAGATTTGGAGAGCTTTGAATTGATTCAGACCTTTAAATTGGTCCCATGATTCAATCTGGATTCAGAGATTCGGCCACCGAATTGGACTGAATCTCCTCTGAATCGAATCACCACCCAAAGCTTTGCACAGTCCTACTGGCTGGGCTTTGCATGCCCAGATTGCTGCTGTTTCAGCCCTGGGAAGTCCCCAGGATCCCTGGTAAGGCTGCTGGAGCAGCCCAGGTGCTGGCCCCAGCTTCCCCCTACCCCACCTGGGGCAATTTGCCATGTGCCGCAGCACACTTGCAGGGACATTCCCTGGGGACAGCTATGTATGTGCCACTGCTATTTGACCCTGGGGAAATGCACACGCACACTCATCTAGACTTACCCAGTACATCCTGTTTTGCTAATCAAACATATAAGGTAGACTAGCAATGGCACTTCTTGGCCATTATAACTTCATCTCTATTAGGAAGGCAAAATGTTTAAGTGCAGATAAGGCTATAAGAAGTCATCCCAAAATAGTGACATTTTTGCATTTCATCACACACTTGGAGGCTAACCTTATATATGACCAACTGAATAAAGGTGCAGATGACTTTTTTGTAAGAAACAAAAGAAAGGTAGGGGTGAGTGAAACCATGTAGGTAACATCTATCTGTCTGTTCTGTCTGTCTGTCTTTAAAAAAACAGAAATCCCTTTAGTCAATTTGAGAGGTGAACAAGGTCCCCCTGGTGAGCCTGGACCAAGAGGGCCACCAGGACCCCCAGGACTACCAGGCCATGGAGTGCCAGGAGCCAAAGGAAAACCAGGTCCACAAGGATATCCAGGAATTGGCAAGCCAGGATTGCCCGGAATGCCTGGAAAACCAGGAGTAATGGGGCCACCTGGGCCAAGAGGTGAGGTCGGACCAAAGGGAGAGATTGGGCCTATGGGAATACCAGGACCACAAGGACCACCAGGACCTCACGGACTTCCTGGATTAGGAAAACCAGGAGCCCCAGGATTACCAGGAAAACAGGGACCAAAGGGTGAACCTGGAATGAAAGGACTACCAGGAGCTCCTGGGATTCCAGGACCTAAAGGAGAAAAGGGCATTGGGATTCCAGGTTTACCCGGATTAAAAGGTCCACCTGGATTACCTGGACCCCCAGGAGCAGTTGGCCTTCCAGGCATAGGCAAACAAGGAATGATTGGGTTTCCAGGACCACAGGGCCCTATAGGTAAACCTGGACCTCCAGGTGAACAAGGACCACAAGGCCTTCCTGGTGTACCAGGGATTCAAGGTCCACCTGGCCTTCCAGGGGTTGGGAAACCAGGCCAAGATGGAATCCCAGGCCAGCCTGGATTCCCAGGTGGGAAAGGTGAACAAGGCTTGCCAGGTTTACCAGGACCACCTGGCTTGCCAGGGGTTGGTAAACCAGGTTTTCCTGGGCCTAAAGGTGATCGTGGCATGGGTGGTCTCCCTGGCCCACTTGGGCCTAAAGGTGAAAAGGGGCATGTGGGGCCTCCTGGCATGGGTGGGCCTCCTGGGGAGCCAGGCCAGCCTGGATTACCAGGAGTAATGGGGCCCCCTGGTGTCACTGGATTTCCGGGACCAAAAGGAGAAGGTGGAGCTGTAGGGCCTCAAGGCCCTATTGGTCCCAAAGGTGAACCAGGCCTACAGGGCTTCCCAGGAAAGCCAGGTTTTCCTGGGGAAGTGGGACCTTCAGGTCTGAGGGGGCTTCCTGGTCCAATAGGGCCAAAGGGAGAAGCTGGTCACAAAGGTTTACCAGGTCTGCCTGGTGTTCCAGGGCTTATAGGCCCTAAAGGAGAGCCTGGAATCCATGGTGCTCAGGGCCACCAAGGTCCATCTGGAATCCCTGGTATTGCAGGACCCAGTGGTCCAATTGGACCCCCTGGACTTCCAGGGCCTAAGGGAGAACCAGGTTTACCAGGCCCACCAGGCTTTCCAGGAATAGGGAAACCTGGTGTTGCAGGCCTCCAAGGACCACCAGGAAAGCCTGGGGCCCTTGGACCCCCTGGCCAGCCTGGACTCCAAGGTCCCCCAGGGCCCCCAGGTCCTCCTGGTCCTCCAGTAGTCATCCCACCCACCCCACCAGCCATTGGACAATATTTGCCGGAGGTGGGGCCAGGCCTAGATGGAGTGAAGACCCCAACTGGCTATATGGGCAAGAAAGGCAAGAACGGTGCTGCTGTCTATGAAATGCCTGCCTTCACAGCAGAACTCCTCACACCTTTCCCACGGGTTGGGGTGCCTGTGAAATTTGACAAGCTCCTCTACAATGGCAGGCAGAACTATAACCCACAGACGGGGATCTTCACTTGTGAGATCCCAGGAATTTACTACTTCGCTTACCATGTTCACTGTAAAGGGGCCAGTGTCTGGGTGGCTTTGTTCAAGAACAATGAGCCGCTGATGTACACGTATGACGAGTACAAAAAGGGCTTCCTGGACCAAGCTTCTGGAAGTGCTGTCGTTCCGCTCATGCATGGAGACAAAGTTTACGTCCAGATGCCATCTGAACAGGCAGCAGGACTCTATGCTGGGCAGTATGTTCACTCATCTTTTTCAGGGTATTTATTGTATCCCATGTAAAACAAAAAACACACAAAACCTAAACTTTTCTCTCTGCTTCAAACTTTTATACCATTGAAAGATGCATTTAAATGACTGTTTTGGACCACCTTATACAAAAAAGCAAAAAACAAAAAAAAACCAAAAAGAAAAAGTACAAAGTTTAACATTATGCACAACTAGTTATAAAATGGTGTAGTGAACATATTTAATAATGTGTATCAGGTTCATTACAGTTGTTTTGTACCCAATGGGGACATATTAGCTGTACATTATATATTTCTGTGATACCGTGCTTACTTCATTTCATTTACAGTAACGTAGTAGTAAGGTTCAAATCTAGTGTATGTCACTCACTCCTGTTGCCTACTTACATGAAACAATGATCTAAAATATGAGATGAAGAATAACTTAAAACAGAATGAGTCAGTATGAAATATAATATATAATTATATAAAGTTTGAATGAACTTTTTTTCTGAAACAGGGTTTATCTATCTACACCATAAGCAGTGACACTTCTAGCCTGAAATCTTTATTTTTCCCAATGTAAAATATCAGTTTTATATGATCCATAAGTATGAGTCTACTCGATTTGTAATTGTGTATATTTTGCAGAAACCATGAAATCTGGTATTGCCCACAAAAGCAACATAAATAAAATGGTGGCTCTCCAGGGGAACCAGTGGTCCTTGCTGCTGTAGCCCACATAGGGGGAAACTCACCAGCAGGCAGGACTGCACAAAACGCAGCGTACAAGATGATGGCTGTCCCCTTATCCTTCCTTCTTATGCTGGGGCCTCTCTGACAAACAGTATTGAGGGACAGGGCTGGTGGAGGACATCCAGGAAATATCCACAAAATTTACTGTTTATGTCATGACCAACCCATGAAAATTGTTTAGTCTCACTGCCATTTAAGTCCTGTTAGGTCCCTATATACAAAATGAGAAAGGACATTAGCACAGGGTAGCTTTAATTATTGCTAAATGAGCCCATTTTTCAACACTCACTGGAATTGAAGGGAGTCTTCTATTGCCTTCCATAGGCACTGGATAAACCCCTCGAATGCCAAAGCATTGAAGAAGCCACCATATGCATTTGCAAAGTGAAAGATGGGTCAAATTAATCTCAGACATGGTTCTAGTCCAATTACTTCATTCATCTGTTATGTCAAAGGTAGCATTTGGGCCACATCGTAGCATTTTGGCCAATTCTCGTCAGTGCAGCAGACTCATATCTATATACTCACATTTCCAGACTCATGCTCAGAACCTGTGTTCTGTTTGGCTTCAGCAGTATGTTCTTGTTATTTGGTTCATCCAAACTTACACCAGTTTATGAGCAAATGAACAACAAAGTGCTGCTGCTGTGTCTGCTAAAGAAAAAAAGTGAATAAATGGGCTTGAAGTGGTCCATTAATTATATCAATAACAAGGTTCAAGCAAACAGATTTGAAAAGTTTCATTTCACATAATAATTTCCAGCCCTTGTTATTTATTTTCATTGTGGATCATCTAAGTTTGTGTATACACAGGTTTCAAACTTGTGTATATGTGGGGAAAGCAACTTTTTGCAAGGTACTGTCTGTTAAGCAATAACGCTAGTCTCACAGCAAAAAAAAGTTAATTACTAGGATTAATTTTAAAATAATAGTGTCATCACACTATGGCATTAGTTAAAAAGCAGGTTGAACACTCTTGACTTTTGTTTTGGATAAGGCTAACACATTTAATTCAAAATGAAGTGGGATCTTCCATTAAAAAAATGGATTTACCTTGCATTACCATTATTTAAATACCGAATTTAATGCAGCATGACCATCCACAAAAGACTCAGATGACAGTAGTGAGGTGTTCAGTCCCAGATATTTTATGGAATGTTGGCAGCAATGGACAGTTTACCAGCCATTGATAACTTGGTATGTTTCCAGGATATATATGAGACATGTCAACAGCAAATAATTTTTGTATTTAAGATTTTTGTACTGATTTGAAAAAATATCTTATTAAATATCTTTAAAAAAAGGTTTCCTTCCTTTATTAACAGAAAGACTAGGAAGAAAATTTAAACCCATCATTTGGTTCATATTTTCATAGCGTGAGCACACACAGAGTCCAGGCAGGAACACAAAAGCACTAGTGTAATGAAGAGGAAGTCATCAAGACTCCAGCCCTGGGCACAGACCCTGGGGTTGACACAAAAATAGTAGCAGCTGCACTGCCAGCCTGGCCACTACTGCTGCCCATGGTGATCAAGAGTCTAGTTACACTTCTGCAAAAAAGTGTGACTACAAAAGGTATTCTTTTTGGCCAAGCTGGCTCCTATTCATAATGTGATGCTAATAGAACTGCAGCACATTTGCCAGTAGATGGTGTCTCTGGGCTTCTGAATGGACTATAGTAGTAAACATTGCTCTGAGAAAAGACTCTTGAGACTTGCATGTAGCTTTAATCCTGTATTGCCTTGCATCAGCCACAGTGGAGTGTTGGATATTATATTCCAGTGTACATGTAAATGGAGAATCTGTGTGTGTATGTGTTGGTGGTGGGGTGACTATGGTTAAGCAGGTGACACAGTCACACACCAAGTGTATGTTGCTTGTAAGCAGGCATACTGACTAAAAAGTGGGGGGCAAGCCAGGGGTGTTACAAGTGAGAGCGTAGAAGGGACGGGTCTCAAGAGAGATGTGTTCAAGTGTGATCTTCATTATTCCAGGTAAAAAGATTAACAAGCCTCCTTTTATGACTTAGTCCAAACCAGTAGGCATGGATATACTGCTAGCCATGAAACACAATCATGTCAACAGAGCTGGCAGACTGGGAATCGAGATCCAGCTTCTGTTTCTGGATCAGCCTTTGCCTTGTGTTCTGACAATGAGCAGAGTGCTTTTCATCTGTCTCAAGTCCCTCATCTGTAGAGAAGTGTACTCACATTTGAAAAGCACACTCATGAGATCAAATGCTCTCTAACCTCCCTATCACATTTTACTTCCAACTGTGTACCAATAGGCATGCACACACAACATTTTCTGCATGTGAACGGTACAAAAGCAGGCCCACAGCTGATGCAGTTCTAGAAAGGAATCATAGGGTGTGTCTACAAATGAAATTACTGTGCCTGAATTTTATTTGCAGAAAATTTAGGCTCATTCAAGTGCTCTAGAGTGCATGTCTACACATTAGCCCCTGTTGGGAGCAAACTGCACCCAAGGAGCAGCCCAATCCAGGACTGCTCCAGCCCCGCTCTGCCTCCTTGCAGCAGACAGGAAGAGCTCCAGGCTTCCCTGGGTGCCAGCCCTTGGGCTGGCAGGGTGCACAGACCCTGATCTGGATCCCCAAAGGGCCAGGAGAGTTATCCCCACTCAGTGGAGAAAATGTTATTTGGAGTGGCTAGGCCAGGGGTGGGCAAAATGCGGCCCGGGGGCTGGATGCAGGCTGCCAGCCATTTTATCCAGCCGTGGGGCCCCTAAAAAATTTAGAAAATGAACATTAATCTGCCCTGTGCTGTCTGTCATGTGGCCCTCAATGGCTTGCCGAAACTCAGTAAGCGGCCCTCTGCCCAAAATAATTGCCTGCCCCTGGGCTAGGTAGTGCAGAGCACACCTGCCTGACCCCCCTCCTCCCCCCCGGTAGGGCCATTGCAGGGGCCAGCGCATGCTGGTGCTATACACACTGTGGTGGCGGAATGCACGGTGGGAGTGCTGGGCACGGTGCTGTGGCGGCAGGGGGTGGCAGTGGCATTTTCTCTGGCTGCTGCAAAATTAGTGTGGGAGGGCTAAGCCCCATTAGCCCTGGTCTTCCACTGCCTGTGTCAGTGGAGACTCTGCCTGCCAACCATGTGGAGTTTGGGAGGGTCAGGACCTGATCTCCACATGACTGGGGATGCAACAGTCCCAGCTGCTGGCACAGATCCCCCCCTCCCCAGCAAGGGACTTAGCAGACAGCAACAGGCCCCCTGCTGCCTGAGCTGACCAGAAGCAAATTGTTCCCAGTAAGTGTCTACACATATGCACTAAGCAGTAGCTAATGCATTGTTAATCTAGTACCTGTATTTCCTGGTACTAGCAAACAGCTTATTAGCCTATTTTTCTGTGCATAAATTTCTATGCATGTGTAGATAGTGACACTTTACTGGGCATTAGTCTAATGTGCAGTAAAGCATCTTGTGTAGATGTGCCTATTGGGTCCAACCCATCACTTACTCTTTGATATTGCTGTGCTATTTGCTGCTCAGTAAAACAGCTATGGTAATCAAAAAAATTGCAGGTCAACATAGGTAAATACCGTCTTCCTACCTCACATTACATGGTTGGGTAAGCAGGGGCAAGGAGTTGAACTGGCATGGGGTAGGCAGAAATTTTCTGACAATATAGAGCAGGAGCAAATGCTCTGTTCTTTGACTGCTTTGGCCATGACTATGGAATGACTTGTAATTCCATGGATATGTCTAGGCCAGGAGTGTGCAAAATCCAACTGCCAGTTGATTGTATCCAGCCTCCAACTACCCCCACAGTGCTCCACATAAGGCTGAGCCCCACCTACTTCGACCTGGGGCAGCCCGTGCCAGGCTCCACCCACACCAGCCCTGCACCAGCTGATGGCACCACCCCTGTCCCGGCCCCGGCCCCGGCCCCAGCCTGTGTATACAGCTTCCCAGTGGGACTGCCTTCCACCCACTCAGCTGCTGACAGGTGGCCTGCTCATCATTACACCGGGTGGGCAGAGTGGGTGGAAGGCAGCCAAGAACTGGAACAGTTGCCCCATGTGATGCGGCAGGAGCTGCCCGGATACAGCTTCCCTATCACCTGGCTGGACATTTGGTGCCTGGTATGCATCCCTAAGGCTGCCCCTGCTTCCCTGCATTGCCTGCTGCCTGGAGCAATGCAGCAGGGGCAGGAAAAGGAGGGGGAGCCACTGGAGGGAGGGGGAGCCAAGCAGTACCCCGGAGGCTTCAGCAGCAGCAGAAGCAGTCCTGCCAGGAAGCTGTGTATGCTGGCTGGGCCCAGAGACATCAGGGAGTGCAGGACATGTGCAGACCAGAACATGGCATGGGCTGCCGCAGGTGGGAGTGGGCAGGGCTCAGCCTCATGCAGAACACTTCAGGGGCAGCCACAGGCTGGATAAGGCAGGGGCAGGGGGAAGGTGAAACTCACCTGGCACCCTGCAGTGCACCACCTGGGTAAGCTCTGCTTCTTGCACCCCCCAGACCCCCCCCCAGCACACTATATAAAAGTAAGACATATATCAGACAAAATTATGTTTTGAAATAAAATTAAAATGTTATAGCAGATGTTTGATTTTTAGTACATGATTGATTTTTTTTACCTATAATTTGATAAAATTATACCTTCTGAAAGATTTTGTGTGCACGGCCCTCAACAGCCCACCAAAATATGGTAAGTGTCCTGCCAACCAAAATAATTGCCCACCCCTGGTTTAGACCAGCATTTCTCAACCCATGGGTCTCGACCTATAAGTGGGTCACAAGAATATACGAAAGAGTTGCAAACAAGCTTTAAAAATAGATTCTTCTTTAAAGAAAAAAAAATGTGGGCTTTTCCCTTGCAGGCTGGCAGAGTTCCAGTCTGCAAGGTGCTGCTTGAGGCTGCTTGAGTCCACTCGTCCATTCCCCCCCACCACCACTGTGGGGTTGGGGCCTGGGGTTACAGGGCAGCAGGTTGGGAGTGAGGGGCACTGGGTCAGGACTGGCCATCAATGTTTACAAATGGATCCTGGTACAAAAAATGTTGAGAATCACTGGTCTAGAGTCTAGACAGTGCCAGAGAGCACTGCTGTAGTAATACACATCCCTGACTTGCTCCTGCTCCATACTTGCTATATGCTGAAAAAAACTCATGCACTCTCACAAGCATGCCTGAGGGTGGTGTAGCACCATCAAGCAGGTAGGAGATGTTTATATGGCATTCAGTATATGAACAAGAAAGTCGGGTGTTTTTTCAATATGGTGTTGGAGAATTTTAAAAGGGTGTAGACATGTCCTAAGAGTAATAATTCCCCTCCAGTCCTCTCCAGGACAGCCTGCACAATGTTGCCCTAAAGGCCAATACTAAAATGAATGTAACTACATATTCAATCATGGTGGAATTTCAGTTTTATCACGGGGCCAGGCTCAGGGACCTAGAAGCCACGTCCTTGACACCTAGACCTGCAATTTCTTTAGAGAGCAATATTCCCCCCTTCCCACGCCCCACTCAAAAAAGTAAGTAAATGCCATTTCTTCTCAAACTGGTATTCATGGAAACAAGAGAAACCCAATCTGATGCATAACCGTACGTTCCTTCACTATTTCTCTCTGTGTCTTTCTTCCAGGGCCTGAGAGAAAAGCTTCTTCTACTGTTAAGCCCTTCCTGTTGCATTCTTGTTTAAAGCCCCATTATTAAAAACCCATGCAAATATTTCAGTCAGCAGAATTTCCCTTTTGATTCACAACTTCCCCTCATGAAACCATGACACAATTTTGCTTTTACTCAGCATAGAGCTGTTTGAAACTTGATGTGCAAAAAGTGGAACCATTTCCCAAGACAGTGATTCCTTTCTGCCTCTCAGCTTTGAAGCGCATTTGTACACATAATGGGGTTTAATCCTCATTAAATTAAATAGGTTTATAAAATTTAAAATAGTTTATTTTAGAACGTTTTGTTTGAACATAATGGCTGCATCTACACACCACGAGAGCTGCCCTTTAAGGTGCTGCAACTGTGTGTCTGTTTGAAGGAGTGGGATTTCCTGCCGCTTTAAAAGTCTTTTCAGCGCATTAAAGTAAAACTGCTGGGACATAATTTAGTTTGCGTTTCTGCCAATTACATCGCCGCATCTATGGATTTGTTGCGTGTAAACACAAAAGCACTCAAAGACGTGTAATGAACCTCTTGTGATGCCTTGGATACCTGGCCAGGCAATATCTGAGCAGCTGTGCATGGAGCTTTGTCTAATTTTGGGATGGCTATAGCCTCTCCCCCCCCACCTTGGACCCAGACCTACTGGTAGGATGTACAGCATGGTGCGTGTTCAGCATAGTACAGCATCACAGCATGTCCACAAATAACTCTATAAAATTGACTCCTTTATTTTCTTAATGAAAATATTCTTCTGACTGTACTTGGACATAGCATTAATATAATTAAATAATAAAATAGCTCCAAACCTATATTACCTATATGTTTATAATATAGCTCCAAAACTATATATATTAGCCCCAAACCCAGAAAAGAGCCTTGCCCTGCACTAGCTCAGGTTTGAAGCAGGGGTGTGTGCTATGTCTCAAGAGCTACCATTAACACTTCAAGGTCTAAGGCAGGCATCAAACAATCAAGACCTCTTGCAACAAGTGTCTGTATTCAACCCACACCCGGTTTTGTAATGGGTCTTCATTAACACCCAGGCTACATTTGTCCAGCTAGTTGAGTATTGCAGACTCCTGTGCCCTGCTCTCCTCTCCTAACCTGCTATTTTGATTTCGGCACCTCCCTCCCCTCATCTAACCAGAAATGAATCAGTCATTCATTGCAAGAAAAGCAACTCTAGTATGCAAGCAACAGAGCAGGAGGCATAGGCAAGTGGCACTGTTTGGACAAAACAGTCAACCTAGATATATTTTCTTAGTTAAGCGTAATTTCAATATACAGCATACGTGTATAACTTCAAGGTGTTCTGTACCTGTAGCTGTACTCTTCTTTGCATACAGATTTTGGCTCTGGAGAGCCAAGAGACAGAAGCCCTTTGTGAAGCTTTGCAACGTCACACTTTGTGAAACTTTTTAAAATTTCACATAAAAAGATGGTCAGCAACTATTGCAGTCCTCTGCCTTTCCAGATCTGGGCTCTGGGGAGTTGGTTTGATGATAAGAACCTTTACTAACCTCAGTGACCCATTGACCAGGCCCCTGGTGCCAGTGACCCCTGCCTGACCCTTCCCCTCCACCACCATCAAGCATGCACACACCTGCCCCATCCCTGGCATTTACAAAGAATGAAGGCTCTGTATGTATGACCTGGTCAAAGTACATTTGTAGGGTCAGGTCAAAGAACAGGGCTCATGTTTTATCTACACACAGTTTAGGGGCCCTGAGAGAAAAGGATAGACAAAAGAAACAAAGTTTGCGGGATGGCACCAGCATGTCTGCGGTACAAAGCTTTTGCATCAGAAAGGGTGGAGGGGGGGTGAAATGTTCCTTATTCCTACGGTTTTTGTAAAAAAGGTCCTGTAATTAAAGTTGTTACATATGCCTGAGGTTTAGAAATGTGAAGAGTACTGCTCCTTAATAATGGTTACCTTGAATAACGCGTAAGGGTTGGTTGCTTGTTTATGTAAGTTGGGCTTAATTATGTGCACCCCCATGACCCTTATAACACCCACCCATGCAGCAGGAGGTGGATGCACGTGACACAGGTGGTAAATTTGCTACTGAGGGAGCATGCCCTGGCACGTTATCATGTTAGTGGTAACTTGCACTGCTCCTTAAAATTACAATTGCCTTCCAGGAACCCTATGCGCAGTGGACTTGTGATCCCAGACCCCTCCCCCGGGATATGCTGCTGCCAATCTCCAAGCAACAAGCAGCAACAGCATGGCATGGCACATGGCGGGCAGGGGGGCGGGGGCAGGGGGTAAAGGAGTTTTATGGGTGGTGAGTGATGGGCACTGCCAGGGCCAAGGGTGCCTAGATTGTGAATTAAGGCAAGCAGGATGAGGTGAGACTGTGTAATTGTGACTGGCACAGCAGTGCAAGGGTCCATGCTGATTATGAGCTGGCTCCACTCAGTGCTAGGAGCAGACAGGGACCAGTTGCTATGACAGCATCTCACCTGCTGCCATGAGTCTGACTTGGTGGGGAGGGGGCTGACCTTCTGCAATCATGAATGGTGCGGCAGGCAACACAAAAAGGCAGCTATGGGCTAAATGCACTCATAGCTGTGAGAAGCCGTGCACCATTTATTCAGTCTTCCAACTAAAGTCAAATGAAAGCAATCCATGACACCCCCTGTAGACATACAAGCAGTTCATTTCTAAACTGAACCTGAGGCAGACTGTGTGTTAATGGTGCTGTTCTCATTAAGGGCTGCTGGCTGCCATGGGTCTGGCTGTTGGGTGATCTTGTGCAATGGCAAATGGTGCGGCAGCCGGCACAAGAAAAAAAAAGCAGCAGCTACGGGTTACGTTCAGTCAGGGGCAGATAACGGGGTGATGGCACCACTGTCACCCTGGCCAGGGCATGGCTGGGATGAGAGTGGTGGAGGTGCGGGGGTCCATACAGGAGAATGAACGTTGATTCATGTTGGGCTGGGTGGACCACACCATCTGGTATGCAACACCTAGCATCCAAAGAAACACATTAGACAGTTATCCAAACAGGGCAGCTAACCTTATGCATTAGTACTACCTCAAGTATTTGAGTGCATTTCTGTTTGCACATAATGAAACCATGAACGTGACGCTTTAATTCATGATCCAAACTAAACTATGTCTGGATGAGTTTTACTTCAGTGCACCAGAAAGACTTCTAAAGCATCAGGAAAGCCCATATGTGCAAATGGTAACACCACTGGAACACAAGAAAGGGCAAAAATCATGAAGTGTACATGAGTCCAAAGAGGCAAAAAAGGCACTAATTCTCATAGAACATAACATTTTTGCACCATGCTCAAGGAATGAGAAAACTAAGACATTTCCTCCCAGCTCCTCTGCCCACCAAGTCTGCTCTGAAACTTGGCATCTCACTTGCTAACTTAATGATAGGCCCACAGTACCTGGTTTACTAAGCGCTGTAATGGATCTGGCTTGTGTAGCATTAAACTTCCTAAAACAAACCTGAAAAGATCAGTATTTTTAAATTTTATTGTATGGAAAATAATCTCTTTACAATCTGCAATACTTTAACACTCCATTGTAAACAACAGTTAGTAGGCAACTGTTGATCCTCTGGATGATGGTGCACATGTAACAGGTCTAGTCATATGTCTAATGAATCCATTTGTGGCTGACAAGCCCAATTTGAGAGCAACAGAACTTGTTACAAGTTTCACAGATCCATATGTTGTCCGAGCTGGAGTCCAAGTTTACAGCATATGCTGCTTTCTTCTTTCTCATTTTGCCTCCATCCTTTGGATCAAAGGTGTTGAGTTGTACCTAGTGCCAGATGTTCCCTCCAGATTGGACAGGATTCTGTGTGCTCCTCCCAGCTTTCTACACTGATGTTGAACAACTTCATATTAGTTTTGCATACATTGTAGCCCCACCACAGAGGGTGACTCCACTTTCTAGAGCTGTCTTGAACTTCGCTATACAAAATATTCTTGGGGATACGGTCTTTTGTTCTCCTGATGTAGCCAATCCCTTGCAACCTCTGGTTCTTGATAGTGGTTTCTAAGTGGGCCAGCCCTGTACACTCCAGTACCTCTGTGTTTGGTATTCTGTCTTTTCATTTCCCAACAGTTAGCTTACCTTCAAAACATAACTTGTACTCAAAGGCTTATTACATTCAAACCGAGTAACAAATAAAATTGCCAAATATATCCTTCAACACAAATCCCATTGTTTTTCTCATGCTCTTAAAAAGTACACACTTTCTGTAAAAAAACAAACCACAAGTATTTTAGGTGAAGAAACATTTTAAATGCCCTTTTAAGGGGATTTAAGATGAACGGGAAAAATACATTGTCTATATAGAAAACACGACATATTACACACTAATACTTTTTTCATCATTCTATAGTAGAGTTAATACAGAGTCATTTGAAAGATAAAGGTAATCCACTAGTGCTCATTAGACACTCATGGATTCATCCTTAACACATTAACTCAAAACCCTCTTCCTTTGTAGGATCCCAGCATCTCCCACACTTGCCACAGCAAAAGAAATTAGGAGGAACTTCTATAACGGAAAAAAACTGGTCTGAACATGAAGAAGGGCCTGTTGTTGACTTTAACTGGGCTAAGATTGGGATGTTCAGTCCAAACTGGTCAGTGGAATATGCCACTGCGTTTTAAAAAGTTATGCATTAAATGCAAGATACTAAAATAAATTAGCTATCCCACACATGAGAAAACAGGAAATGGGAGGAAAAAAGAATGAGACCTTTAAAGTGGCGTTGCAGTTGACAGAAGGAAAATCCAGATTAAATGTACTTGTATCCTTCACTGTTATGCTGCTGCTGTATGTGGGAATACAGTTTGAAACACCCCAGAATTCATATAATAAATGCCTTTGCAACTAAGGAAATAAAAAGCAGCTTTTAAAAGACTGGTGAGCATAGATATGGAGTCAAGACCCAATGGAAATGAAATATGCTCTCAGAAAAGCTGGCCTCATTGTTCAGGATTTCTTTAAAGGAGAAAAACATCTCAAGGCATGTTGGAAGTAATGCTGGTTTATGATGACCTTTAAATGTATGTCATATTTAAATCAGACTGCATAGTTGTAATCCTTTACTGTTTGACACCTATTGTGGTTATTTGCAGCTGTGCAAATTTCATGTTAAATGCTACTATGCCCATTTGAAATCAAGCTGTACTGACTTTGAATAGGTGTAGAAATAAATGACTTACAAGATGCATGGCAGCAGGGAATTAGAACTGTTGCATACATCATCCTTTCAAACGTACCAGTGAAATAAAGCTGTACCAATGATTTTATTACCTAGTATCACAGATAGAATTGTATACCAGTGGATGATACCTTCTGAAGATATATACCTCCTCCCCCCACCAACACCACATATAGCATGCCTATGAGACTTCTGCAGATCTAATCTTTCTCCTTATATCCCTTCACTGTCATTTCACCTTCTCCAGTTGTCAACCTTTGGCAAAATGAGAGTATAACCAAGAGTGCTGCAGTGCCCATACGTCAATTTTTTGGCTGAAATCTAACTTTATAAGATATCAAACAAAATAAAAGTAAATAACAATAACAACCCCAAATAAAACAACCCCAAAGCCCTGAACATGGCAGGAACTCCGAGAGATGGAGGGATGAGGGTACCTTTATGAAAGATTTTTATTTGAAGAACTAAAGCAGAGGAATGCATTCTATATAGATGCTTTGATGCTCATGATGTTGGACCAGCCAGAATGTTTCGAGCTTTATAGGGTGGATTTTCCTACTTTGACCTATTAGGCCTACGCTAAGCACTTTTTGAGAACTGCACCCATAGGTTCTTCTGTAATTGCCATCTATCAATGGCTCTCCCACATAAAAATTATCAGTGTGGCTCTGGTTGCCAGAAGTTGCCACTTTCTTTAAACAAACTTTTTCAATGAAGGGAAATGCATAAATGCCAGCCAGTGTAGAAAGTTTTTGCAAAAAAATTATATACTCAATTCAAGTCCAAATTTGAAGCAAAGCTTCCCTCAAAAGGATGGGAATGTGTACATGAGAAAAAATAGTAGAGACATGATTCACTAAGATGGAGCACTGACAACAATGGAAAAAAGAATTTGGAGTCCTTAGACTCCCCATGTTCTTGCAGTTTCCTGTGATATGCTTCTTTCACAAGGGCCTAGGTCCAATTAATCCAACAAAACTAAATCAGAATGCAGTCATTTATAGTCTTGTACCAGAATCAAGTATCTAAAAAATGGCAACACCCACCCAAATATGCTTACGTATTTGTAACACTTGTGAAATAGAAAATATTAGGTTTCTCCACTGTTATTTGCCCAATGATTTGCTTATTAAGTTTATGTCAAGGGAGACTGATTAATGCTCTATAGCAATCTTCAATCATGTGTTTTATGTTCTCTTTTAAAAACAAAACAAAACAACAACCTGCCTGGTATACACTTCTATTTATATATATATATATATATATATAT
>NW_017729034.1:1179956-1183992 GCF_001723915.1 Gavialis gangeticus
TATATATATATATATATATATATATATATATATATGCGCTGCTTTAGAATACTCAGCAATAGAGGCATTTTTACAATGCATTTATTGTAAAAATCACCAGCAGATTATTTTACATACTTTCAAAATAGCTCTGATGCAGACTTCTTGGTGATTTATCTAGAATATGGGCTCAAATGACCAATACAGAACAATAAATTGCCAGAAACCTGGGATGACTAGAATGGTATTTACTTCCCATTCCATCTTGACAGCGATGTATGTCATGCAGATTACACGTAAAGCAGTGATGCTCAACCTCTCTAGCCCCCACCCCTGGGCCAGATGACTGATGCAGGGCTGGACTGTGATTCCTGCGTGCCAGGTCAGTCTGCAGGCCGGATCCAGCACAGAGTCAGTGCACAGGCATCATCTTGTGTGTGGAGTCACGTCTTCCTCACCACAGGTCTCCCCAAAGGCCAGAAATTTGACAGTGGGGGAGTGGTAGCAGAATTAACTGCCACACTCTGAGAGCAATTAATGCTGCTATCGCTTTCCTGCCACCAAATTTCCAGGGAACCCTATGGGCCAAACCCACAGGGAACCCTATGGGCCAAATGACATGTCTCTGTGGGCTGATTTCAGCCTATAGGCCAGAACTTTAACACCACTTAAAGCTTTCACAGACAAATTGGAGACAATTAATTCATGACCTGACTGTCCAACCAAATATGTTCCAGCAAAATATCCTGAGTAAAGTCTTCAAGAGTATTTGAAGGTCTATTTATATCGTATAATGAAGTGCCACACTGAGATGCCCCAGGCATCTCTGAAACAGCTAGCTAAAGTATCGGAAGCAGGATAGTTGCATTCACTCAGCACTGTTTCCAGGCTACTACCCTGCTTCTCAGCCAGGGGTCTACACGGCACAATGTTATGCTGTGTAGAGATATTCAAACTAGCTCTAAACAAGTAAGCTCTCATGTTGTTAAGTAGCATAACGGCCTTCTACTTCTCAGCAGAGCTAAATGTCAAGTGGCCAACATGCTACTGTAGCTAAATTGATTCCAGGACCTAAGCTACCTAACGTATCTCTGCACTGCACTGCATTAGACAGACTTTAAATGAATATGGAGCCTAAATACTAAATCACTTCTGAACTTGGAGTTTAAGTCACTGAGATGTAGGCGCCTGCGTCCTTTATGAAAATAAAATTTAAGAACGTAACTGTGACGTTCTAAAAAAATGTAACCCTTCTTTCAGCTCCCCCCTCACCGTCTCTCAGTTCTGCGTCTGCATGTGTGTACATCCAGAAATATCTGCTTAAAAATAAACACTTAAAAAAAAAAATCAGGGAAAAAAAAAGGGGAGAGGAAGACAAAGGACATCAAGCCATTGACAAGCTAAACTATAATTCCCTGGATTGCTTGATGCAGGGTCTCAAAAACTCCTTTGTATATAAGATCAAGAAAAATGGAAAATGCTTGTGGTGACGATTGCTCCCTTGAGACCCTCCATAACAGTGGGGAAGAAGGTGTAGGTTTGTGGGCAGGCAGAGAGGAAGCAAGGCAAGGAAATCATACTGATTTGGAAAATGTATCTTAATCCTTTGAGAACAGAAAAGTATCACTACCCCCTGACAGGAGGATCAAGGTATTCAGTAAGTATTATCTTAGAGAAACAGTAATTTGCACACTCATGATTCTGCATTTCCACTCATCTGTGCTGAATACTGAAACATTGTCATTTGGGGTTCTTTTGAAACAGGTTGACAGTTGTGACAAGATGACTCCCATCTTTAAAATTATTTAAATTATTCCACATTTTAAAGGACATTATACTTAATTCTTTTCAAAGAGTATTTACCCACTTGTACATCGCCAGTGATGGAAAGTACTGGGAACTATCAACCCCAGTGCTTTGCACATTAGATACAGCATAAGCAGCATCAGTGTGACTTTTACACTCTCTGGCCAATGCAGTCTTCAACCTAGGTGTATACAGAATACATTCAATGAATGCTGTCCAGTTTATGAGCTGTTGAGCTAGCCTTAAAAACAAAGTGTCGACTTCTGTGAATAATCATGGCATTTTCTAATACGCGAACAGCTGACCTTCACATACTATCATATTTATCCTTTGCAGTAACAATTATCAAGTGCTGCCATTCTAAATCATTTTCAGACCCAAAATCGAGAAATCAAAGACTTGGTATCCCTTTACTGATTACCTCAGGATCTTGCAGCTCTGTGGACATCATATATAATTCTTGAGGGTGATGATGTAGGAAAGGAAGATAGTAAAGAGAAATTATTTGAAAAAAGAATTCTTATTGTTAAATAAAGGTTGTGCATTATATTCTTATATATCCCTGATATTTTTAGCTGAAGGTTGCAGTTTTTTTCATAATTAAATAAATTCACAGAAATCAGTTCAGTCTGGTTGTATGCCATGAGAGAGAAGAGTTACTGTCCTCAGTCTTGGTTAGGGGCTGTCTGCCACTGTCACCTTTGAGGCTTCTGTGTTTCTTTTAAATATCTCAATAAACAGACACAGCGCTTAAAAAATAAAAATACAGTACAAAAAATAAAATTATTTCTTGCTGAACATAGTGATTGCTCTTCAGTTCTCTTTATGTCAGGTTGACCACAAAGTTCTTGTCTCTGAGCATTTTCAAAAACCTTTGCTCAGCACTGATGTTGTGGTATTCATTCTAAAGGGGAGGGAGGAAACAAAAACAGATGAAAATGAAAACATTACTATAAGCAACACAGATACTAATTTCCAACAATCAGATGGGTTATTTAGAGAGTGCTATAGTCAGAAAACTGTGGAAATAACTCATTTGTTAGGCTGGGTGGAATAGTTTCCCAAACCCTACTGCTACTGACCTGTAACAATGCCCTAGACTCTGTTTTAAAGCAAATACTACAAGAAAGAATCCCTCAGTAGCAGAGAGGTAGCCTGGATGACCATATACATACTTTCCATGACTCACTCCCAGGATTCTAAACTATGCTGCTGAGAACAATTAATACACACACTCTTAGAATATTTCTTTTTAAAAAGGGAATCCAGAGATCAATTTATTTTCAAAGCCCTACTTGATTCACTTCTCCAGCCTGGAAGACAGAGGTGGGAAAGAAATGAACCCACTGGCAATGTCTCCTTTTGTAAGGCCTGGGGATAAGGAGAAGACTTTGGTGCTCCATTAAAAGAAATGGAGAACAAATTGAGCCCCTAGGAATGCAGAGAGCTGAGGGGAGCAGAGAGACAGGGGCATACATGAAAAACTGGAAGAAGAAAGTCACTGAAAGTGGGCAAGACCCTTCCTGCATAGCTGGAGGAGAAGCAGGTCCCACAGTTAATCAATTATTTGCCCCCTACCTCCACAGAATCATACATAAGCATAATTATACTTCATTGCTCCTCAAACAATTGACCACATTCCTCCTGTCTCTTTCTGCGGCTTTTCACCTTTTGATACCTTTCTACCTCTCTCTTTCCCTCCTCTCTCCCTGCATTGAAATTCAAGAACATGTTTATGAAATTTGGCAGTTTTCCAAATTATGCAATTTTTGCCAGAAAAGCAGATTAGTGAAAATGTGAGCACTGCAGGCTACTGCTCAGAAAACTGTCCGTTGATATGCCACGGTGACAGGAACACTGGGTTCTGAGAGCAAAACCAAAGCAAAACAGTGCAGGTAAGAGACTAAACGCAAGAACTACAGAAGATGAAGCCATGATTATCTTTCAAAAATTTATAATAATATTAAGCATTTATATATCCACTAGCCAATTAGCCCTCTTAACCCCATGTGAAGTAGACATGTATTAGTATTTCTGTTTTGCAGAGAGGAAAATTAAGGAAAAAATGAAGTGATTTGTTGAGGTCAAATCTTCACTTAATGGTAGCACTAGAATGGAACTCAGGACTTTTTCACCCCAATCCAAGTACATTCCTTCAGAATACTCTGCCTCCTAACTTGTTATCAAAAGATATATACTTTTTTCTTAAACATTTCTGTAAAAAAAAAAAAAAAAAAAAAAAAAAAAAAAA
>NW_017729034.1:1184083-1196821 GCF_001723915.1 Gavialis gangeticus
AAAAAAAAAAAAAAAAAAAAAAAGAACAGTACATTACCTCAATCATTAGAGACATAGTCTCATTGCCATAATAGTGCAAAGAACTGTTTCTATCAGTGAAGTCATACTTAAATCCTGCCAGGTGAACTTCATGGCAAATGTGAAATGCCAAAGAAATGGCAATTAGTCCCGTTGTAGGATGCTTGGGTTTCTAAAAAAAGAAAAAGAGGACACACAAATTATAATTCTCATCTTGACAGACAATGAAAACCTGAAAATGAGGGTCTTAATAATAACAATTACCACTAATGACTCTGCAGTACCAACAGCTGGCAAAACTACTGGAAGTAGCTTGGAGCTTTTTTGGAGTAGAAGAATTTCAGAAAGAAAAAAATTACTTCATCTGAAGAAGAGGTTAGAGGGGAAATGTTTTATTTCTTACATCAAAAAACCCAGCAATAAATATCCACTTATCTTACAAGATATCACTTCATGCAAAGAGTATCTAGTGATTAACTGCACTGCTACCAGAAATGAAGTTTTAAATTAAGTGTATTACCAAAGCTGTCCTATTACTATATGTCCTATCAACTACTACATGGCTAGTTCATATCCATCTCAAAGCATGCAAACACTAAAGCAGTTCAGTCAAAGTTAAGCTACGGCATAACTGTTTTGGTGCAGCACAGCCAGAACACTCATCTCCCAGGCCTTTGGGAACAAAATTGGTCCACACGGTAGCAAACAATTCTTCACAGGAAGGGAGATAGACTGGATAATGTAACTGCTTTTTCTCCTCTCCTGGTTCAATGGCTCTAGAACAAGTTGGATTCAGTGAACCGAATGGTTACACCATCATGTAGCACATCACAGTGGCATATTTTGATTCCTTGAGCATTTGGTTGAGGGTAAGAATTGACCAACACCCCCCTCCCCCCAGCCCCACTTTTTCTGCTTTATAAGATCAGAACTAATGGTAATTTCTTTGAGAGGATATCACAATTATTTAATCACCTTTGGGGATTTTTACATCTTTATAAGAATCACAGTGTACCTTGTAAATAACATTAACCAAACACATACAGAGTATTTGGCTGAGAGGCCCCACAGATTACCAAGATAGCGTTCTGCCTTTGAATATCTAGGGCATGAGGAGTTCAGTGGTGTGATCCTAACCCCTGCTTGCTATCTACCTCTCATGTTGCCTGCACCATGTGACACAACTGTCACAATGTTCTGAGGAGGACCCAGATAGATATGACAGGAATGCTGCAAATCAGGACTGAGGTGACCCAAAAGGTGTCTGGCAAATATTCCATAGAATTTCACTGAGTTATGTTTGGTGCTCTTTGCTTTTGACTTTTATGGGCAGGAAATCCAACTAAGATCAGCATATTGTTAAAGCATAAATCATATACTGTCATGCATGTAAAATGCTCTCACTGCCCAGATATACATGAGGGAAATGAAGAACTGGTATGACTCAGCTGTACAAAGAGCAATCCTTCCATAAGTAAAACTTTCCTGTGGACTTCACCTAGCTACAAATTTTGTCAGTTAAATGGCAAGGCTTAGAATCTGACCTCCACCGTAACAACGCTCAGGAAATTCTTGAGAGATTCTAGACTTTGTTAACGAAGTCCACGGAGATCGAAACATTTAATGGGAAAAGATATGTAGCCTCTGGGTGACCTGTAATAATTCTGCTTTACTGCTGACAAGGCAGTCATGCAGAGAGAATACACATGGTTTCAAAAATGATGTTCCCAGAACTGAGCTAACACTGAGGGGTGACACTGATAAACAAACTTGTTGGAACGTCCAAAAAGAAAAAGAGGGAATGCAATGATGGCTTAATGGAAAATTCAAAGCTCATTCAACATGAACACCAACAAAAAAGGGACTAAAAAACCGGACAGTTAGAGCCCAGATCACTCCCTGTTGTGGAGGTACCAAGGGAAGAAGGCCTGCCTGTGGGACAGAACACTCCAGGGGAAGTCACCAAAGAGTTGTCCTTGGACCATTTTGTCAGAGATGAAGGGTACATATGTTTACTCTCTTAGAAATCAAGTCTGTGTTCAGACCCAATGGAACCTTTTGGGATCCATGGAAGACATGGGCCTTTTGTGCAGAAGATATGGGTCTCCATATCACCTCCAAGATATCACCCACATTTGTTTAATTGGAGCACGTCTTTACCAGTGCTTCAGCTATTGCTTCTTTCCCTGAGCCTTGTCGGGAGGGAAGGGTACGGTAGGGGAGGGGATTTCCTATCATGGAGAGTATAAGGCTGTAACAGGGGCTGACTGGAAGCCCCAGCTACGGACAGTAGAAGCTGGCCAAATTGGGAGGAAACTTACTTGAGCTCAAGGGAGTCACAAGGCCACTGGTGCACCCGGAAAACAGGTCTGGAAACAAACCCCAGGGAGAAGACATACTTCCAGGAGCACGTGGTCATGTGCCAGGGGGAGCTCGCCCTCACTGGCTCAGAACACTGACAAGTAGCAGAAGGGAGAGCTGTAAGATGGCCAGATATCAGTGTGGGAGGGAACCTTTGCCCGCCATTCAAAGGGCCTGAGCAGGCAGAAAAGGCAGCCGGCAGGTGGCCACACTCCCCAATCAGGAGTCGCATGGCCAGCAAGAGACTACCTGATTGGGGAAGAGGGCTCAGTTGCTAGAAATAAAAGCAGGCTTGAGCAGTAAAGCCCGCAGCAGTTGCTGCAAACAGCTGGAGGCAGAACACCGCCTGTTTGGCACTGCTGGTGAGGAACACCCAGAGGACAGGGTAGGAACTATGCAAAGAGCACAAAGGTCCTGGTCCTGGGGAATGACCTAAAACTACACCCTGCTGGGGTTGGATGGTGTGGTGGGGCTGCTTCTGGCAGGGAAACTTCCAGGAAATGCCACACCTGTGCTTCCTCAGTGAAGGGCGAGTATGGGGCGCCAAAAAGCCTCAGCCCCCACTGCCTTGTGGTTTACCCTGTGAAGGGGAAAACACCTCTGAACAGAAAAGCATTGCAAGGGGCCTGAGGCAGGGTCCAGGTAAGTCGACAGATGCCCAAGGCCCAAAGGGGCTTAATGCCCAGAAGGGTCCAGGTATGCTTACAGATGCCTGAGGCCTGAATAGCTGAAGGCTGAGTTAGGGGGGCCCAGGTAAGTCATCAGATGCCTGATGCCCAGAGGCCCTAATGATGGGTTAGAGTTGTAGGGACCCTGCTGCTGTGTCCAGTAGGGCCTAAGACAGTCCAAAGGGCTGCACAGGTGCTGACTAGTGTAGCTGGAATAGAAGCCCCAGTGAGGGGCAGGAGTTAAAGGCCCAGGCATGTCCAAAGATGCCGAAGGCCTGCTTGGACCAGAGGCCACAGCAGCACAGAAAGGCGCCCGGGGAAGTAGTGGAAAATCTGGGTGCCCTCTGTGAGGCAAAGGACACACTGTAAGGGAGGTTTGAAGCTGTGTAATATACCCTTGGCATTGGGCTTTAAAATGGGCAGCCTCCTGCTTTAAAAATAAACAACTTATTATTTACATCAAGGTGCAGCAGGAGTGTGTAGGTGGGCAGACTGCCCAGACAGGGAGGTAGGCCAGCATGGTATTTGGCCCCAACAGTTACCCTGTTACAATCAGCCTTCTGACAGAGAGGGGAAAATACAGGAGAGCCAGGAAGCTGTACAGTCTACGTGGAGGTGCAGGGCCCAGATGCCCAAGCCAGGGTGTGAGAATTGAGACTGGGACTCAAGGAGGATCTGAATGGAGGCAGAAGAGAAAGGTACATGAAGAGGGCTGCCGGGATAGTAAGGGCAGGGCCAACAGTACCATGGATGGGAGGAGATGAGTGCCACATCTCGAGGCACCTGATGACTGCACTGTGATTGTAAATGCAGGGTGAAAGTATGTTACTGCATGAGAAGGGAATGAGCTCATCAGGGGATTGATTTGGGAAAGAAGGAATGAATGAATTTATGGGTATTAATCAAGAAATGAGAAGCAGATGAATTTGTAGATGTTTATGTTGAGAAATAAGTGAATTAATTTACGGACATTCTGAATGAATTTATATGACTGATTAAGCAATAAGAAGTTAATTGATTGGTGGATATTCTGGAGGAATCTGAATGATCAATTGAGAGATAAGGAGTGACTTAATTCATAGATATTTGTTTAGTGGAACAAGGAATGAGTGAGGTCGAATGATGAATTGAGAAATCCAAAGGAGACCAAGACGGGCTTAAAGTGGAAACATGAACATGTGACTGGTGTGAGTCATACACCACAGACTTGAGAGGAAAGGGGCACGGTGTAGGGAAAGTGAAGTTCTGTAAAAAAAAAAATAGGCAGTCCAGCAAAACAGACCTTCTCCCTGAGAGCCAAACCTCCCCCAGAGAATTGGAACAAGGCATGGTGAGCGAGCGAGGGGACAGGGCAGAGAATGGACACGTTCCAAGAGAGTGGTGGCTTGAGAATTCTTGCCTGTTCATAGAAGCCCACGGACTTTTTGTGCGCGGTTCAAGGATCTTTGGGCTCTCATCTCTACCTGCCCCTTTTTCTCCCACTTGACATCTTATAACTCTTTTGTCACACACTGCAGGCTTTTCCAAAGCAGCCAGTTGAAGTACCATGCCCAAACTATGATTTGACATGGGAGAAAATGCAGAGGAGCAGATACATTTTTTTTTCGTGAAAGTCAAACCTGCTTTGTAAGGGCAATTAAGAAGGTCAAATTAGACAAATGTGGTAGCTGATTTATAAAGAATATCTGTGAATAATATCCAAGGAGTGGCAGCTGCACTTTCAAGATAAAGCACTCCTGTGTAACAGCTGTGATCTGGTAAATAGCCTAATTTTCTGCACCTGGCATTACATTTGCCTGGGCTGCCTATGTAGTATTTTGGCTATACAGAAAAGATCTACATGTTAAAATCTACATTTCCCTCAGGGTGTTCTTTAGTAGGAAACTAACAATTTATATATAAATAGCAGCCTGGTCCACATAAAACACTCTGTGTATCCATTTGCAAATAAGGCCACTAGACATTGCCATTTTCACTAGAATGTCAAATGGCTACTGGAAAAGTGGAATTTGAAAAATTTCCTTGTGGCAGGACAGCACCCCAAATTTAAAATGACCATATTTTATTGCATACCACATGGTACCTTTCCCCAATAAATCAGCTCTCCAAAACTGAAGCGAGTGTCTCAAGTGTGGAAGCTGATTTTCTGTGCTGGGACAGAGGCATGGACATGTTATAAAATTCCTTTCCCCCTGACAGCCTCATAGGGAAGGAGCAAAGTTCATCCTTCAGGGTCACAGCTATGTGTTAACTCTTTCACAGCTGCTGCAGAATTGGCAATAGCTTTTGGCTAAGCAGCTAACCCAGGGGTGAACAAAATACAGCCTGTGGGCCAGATCTGGCCTGCCAACTGATTGAATCTGGCCTGTAGGTGGGCACCTGCCAACTGACTGGATCTGGCTCATGGCTGCCCCTGCAGTGCTCCACATAGGGCCAAGCCCTGTCCACTCCCACCTGGCAGGGGCAGCCTGCACCATGCTCATGTCTGCACCTGCTGGAAGATCCAGCCCCAGCCAGCATGCACAGCTTCCTGGTGGGGCTGGCTCTGGTGCAACTGCAGTTGCCCAGGTACTGCTCAGTTCCCTCTGCCTCCAGCAGCTCATCCCCTTCCTCCTGTTCTGGAGCACCACATTGGGCAGCAGGTAATGCAGGGAAGCCATGGGGATGTGTGCCCAGCAGCAGATGCCCAGCCAAGTTGGGGGGGAGGGAAGGTGCAGCCAAGGGGCTCTTGCCCAAGTGCATGGGGCTCCAGTTCCAGGCTGCCTTCCACCCACCCCACCCACCTGGCACTATGAGCAGTTACCTGTGGGCAGTCAAGTGGGTGGATGGCCACTGGGAGCTGGAGCCCTCTGCACTGAGGCAGGAGCCACCTGGCTTCAGCTCCCCCGTTTGGCTGGGCATATGCTGCCCAACATGCATCTCCATGGCTTCCCCATACTGCCTGCTGTCAGAGTGAACCAGCAGGGGCAGGTGGAGTAGGAGTCACTGGAGGCAGGGGGGAGTAAAGCAGTGTCCAGCCAGCTGCAGCTGCACTGGGAACAGCCCCACCAGAAAGCTGTCCATGCTGGCTGGGGCTGCAGCCATTGGTGAGTATGGGCAGGGCTCAGTCCCATGTGGAGTGCTGTGGGGACCATCATGGGCTGGATGGGGGGCGGGGGGGGCACAGACCATACCTGTACCTACACTTGCCCTGGAGTGCTCTGCTACTTGCATGCCCTGTCCTCCACTCCCACCCCCCAGCCAGCCCCACAAACATGTGCATAACCACTCTGCCCCAACCCCCACACCTACACCAACACCCCCCTACTCTCCTACAGCTCCCCCCACACACATTATACAAAAGTAGACCTTATTTTAAACTGTCATGGAATCCCCTCTATATACACTACTCAAAAAATATATAAATCAGGACAAAAAATAGTTTTGTGATATTACATTTAAATATGTTATATAGTAGATATTTGATTTTTAGTATTTGATTTGTTTTTTTTTATCTATAATTTGGTAAAATTATACCTTCTGAAATATTTTGTGTGTGTAGCCCATGACAGCTCACCAAAACTCGTTAAGTGGCCCTCCAGCCAAAATAATTGCTCATCACTGAGCTAACCACTGCTGGCAATTCACTAGTGACTGTGAGAAGGTTATCACTTTAATTTTTGCCTGAGCAGCACAGGTCAGGATTCAGCCCTGTAGTCAGGATCCTCTGCAGTCAGAATTCAGTCGTGAATCCAGAAAAATATTTTTTTCTTCACTCTGCTTTCCCAAAACAAAGGTGTGTGTCTTATTTAAGGGCTTGCAGTATGTGACAAAATACAGTACAGGTTTCCTTTGCCAACCACTGGGGTTAGGTTCCTGAAAGTTCCCGTCATTGGCAAAACCATGGTTGGCAAGACAAAAGGCTTATGGGAAAAAATGGCAAGTGGAGGGCTGATGCCCGGCCATGGAAAACCATGGTTACTCAAAACTATATACCGTAGTAGCCAAAATGGTATATAGAATATTAAGCATGGATACTCAAAACTGTGGTTGGGAAAACCATGGTTGGTGAAGGAAACCTGTACTCACTTTACATTGTGCTTAAATCATGCATCCAAATTTTGGCCTGGTTTAGCAATGCTCTGCGTTGCTCAGTCCGATGTACAAGAGATGAAATCTTTCTAATGCCACTGGCTATGATGTGTTCAGTCTGCATTGCAGACAACATGTATTTTAGAAAATTTTTAAGCAATACACCCTCCCCTCCCCCATTTTTCATATTTCTTCTGCCCAAAAAGCTTTAGAGCCATGGATCTTACCAGGAAAAAGGGAAAACAAACAGAGTTTTTTGCAAATTCTGCATAATTCTCTAGGTAGCTCTTCCCTATCATGCCTGGAAGGTGTGATATAGTATCAAGGAACCTTTTGGAGCTGAAGGGTATCCTATGTCCCACTGAGAAGCTAGGGTAAAGGCAATGGCATAATACTTTTTCTCTAGTCATATGATAATGTTTTGTGTTCAGTCATGAGATGAAGTATAATGCTTCCTATCTAGTCATGAGATCTTAAAACCATAATTTATCTAGGGTAGAATATTATCTTGTTCCAGTGGCTAATGAAGTCACCTCATAGTTATTACCAGAACATTTTTATAACCCTTCTGTACTCAAACACTTTTGTCTCCGTAGATACATACTCAATGAATACATGTGCACAAATGGAGCATCTTCACTCTATGATTAAATGTCTTTTCATCATGTTAGCTAATGCTGTTGGGCTCACCAGTTAACACATGTTAAAAGTACAATTTACCTTGTCTACACTAGAATTTTAGTATGTGCTAATTAAGATGCCTTAGCTAAACATATTAAATTATCTGTTTTTCTCTAGTAAAGACAAGACCACATAGTACAAAGTATGGACAGTACCTACATTAAAATATCATAAAGAAGCACTCGAGAGTTAAGAGATTTAGTCTCACCTACAGAAATTTTCAACACACCAAACCAAGATTCCTATTTAAAAAAAAAAAGATATATAATGCAAATCTAAGTGCTTCAATATAGTTAAATACAATAAAAAGATGATGGTAACCATTTCCTATAGTCTGCAAATGAATAAAATGTTAACAACAAAAATACTTACTTCCTTTTTGAAATATCTTGTAGGGAAATGAAGCCATTCATGTGCAGTTTTTCTGATAATACTAGGATCAAGTATCCTGATTTGGTTAGTCTTATATATCATGTTCAAGGCTGGTTCTTTCCAAAAACTTTTAGCATTCTGCAATAGTCAAATACATATTTAGTTAATTTTGCTTTCATAGCCTTCCTAATGCTAACTAGGAAATGAAAGCTGGGGGCACAGTGATTCAGTGGGAGTATTGTATGAAAAGCTGAAGTGGAGGTGACAGGAGATGAAATGATGAGAGAGAGAGAAATGCTTCCTGGAAACCAAGATCAAAAACTAAACTGGTTTAGTTCAACCATTTGTTTTAGGTCAAGGACTGATTAGCTGTGGGAAAAGAAAACAACACTGATCTGAGTTTACAGTGGGGTCAGTAAGAACCGTAACCTGATTAACTAGGAGAGCTGCTGCTTTTCCCAGCTGGGGGAAGTAATAGAAGGTAAACATTCCCTTCTCCAGCCATCCAGCTCTGATTTACATTTAATCAAAATGACCTAAATTCACAGACTATGCAAATCTAGGCCCTGCTGTTTGCTCCCACAGACTACTGGGAGGGATATGCTTATCCTCGACTAAGCATTCAAATACAGATACCGCTTACTTTGGTATAAGTCAGGAATCATGCTAAAAAGTCCACAGAGTTAAATTAAGATTTTTTTTTTAAATAAATGAAACCAGTGGAACCATTGTGACCATGTAGTCCATCTTCTTGTATAATCCAGTAATTACAGAATTACACTGCCCTCCATCTATGACACCACAACTCCCTTTAAAGCAATTATCATATACCCTATTAAAAAAATCTCTCTCTCAATCTGTAGTGTACTTATTCCTTGATATAAAGTATGAATCAAAAGAATTCTCATTTATTACATTTTACAGGGGGAGCAGAAAACAGATGGTGATGAACACTTAAGGAAATCCAAGACCACATGTATAGATTACAAGCGATGTACAATTGTGCAGGAAGGAACTGGAGTGCATGACAAGAGTATTCTAAAAATATATGTGACAGCTAGAATCATCCCAAGTCATACATTTTGCCCCATGGAAATTTCTGATGTCCTGTTGACTTCAGTTATGCTGATTAATACCAGCTAAGGGTCTGAATTATAATATTTTCTGAAGTTTTTCTTCAGGTGTGGGTTGCTCTCCAACTATACTGCAGAAATGCAGCAAACACTGTGCTCACACCAGCAGGAAGCTCCTGTAGACCATCAGTTCTATTTCCTAAAAATATCTGTTCCACTCCTTCGATTTGTTACAGCATGTTATATCTGAGATGATTAGGAAAAGCATGGTACACATGCTCAGCTATGACAGGCAGTCAGGACAATTTGACAAAACACAATAAATAAATAAAACTTACTACTTTCTGACCGCCCAGTAAGCTCCAGAGCCACTTTAAATCATGTGGTTTGAAAACGACAAGAACAACAGTAGTATTAGGATCATAGTGAATTGGGTCTGAAAAAACCGATTCTGGATAAAAAAGTCGGAAATCTGTCTTCCTCCCAACATCGTCTTCATACCCTATTATGGGACCATTATTCATTCTGTGGAGGGTAAAAAGAGATATTAAGGGCATCGTCATAAATCCATTGTGTGCTATGACTGTCATGTCTAGAATTCTGCAGGGCAAATGGCATAGCTGTAGAGTAAACAGCATGACTTGTATTCATACTAAATTAATGGGAAAGAGACAGTTAGGTGATGGGTCCTGGGCTGACAATTTACCACAGGGACTTCAAACTTGCAAGGACATTTTGTCAAACTGTTCAAAATAAAAGTGCAATATTGCCTAACTTGCAGCCTTATCTCCCACTGACTTTGGTCCCTAAACACATGATCAGCCAGGATCCTGGTTTTTCCTGATTTAAAAAAAAAAATCACAAATTCTTTGATAAAAAAATCCAAAATCTGTGCGATTCCACCCCCCCCCCCGCCCGGCTCGGGGCCCCCCCCCCCCCCCGGCCCTGCTAGTGCCCCTCACGCCCCCCGGCAGTCTCCCCAGTCCTACTCATGCCCCTTACTACCCCCACAACAGCACTCCAGCCCCACACATGCAGGGACAGGCACACAGATAAACACACAGACATACACCCCCCCAAAAGCTAGGTGTGTGTGGGGAGATGGGGGGAAACTAAGGGGTTGGGAGCGCAGACTGAGAATGGGGGGAGTGCATCTCTGTGCCTGCTCGGGGGGGGAGGGGGCAAGAGCACGGGTGCCCCTCTGTGGGCCATACATGCGCCACCCAGCCAGGGAGCAGGGGAAGCTGGCTGTGGTCTGAGGAAGCAAGGATGTGTTGGGGGAAGACATGGAGTGCCTGCCAGCCAGCACCATTCTTGGTGGGGTTTCCCCAACACTTGCCCCTCAGCCCAGGCACACAGGTGGGCAGGCGGGGAGAGGGGGGGAAGAAAATGCACCCCCGGGGCACAGTGGTGGAGGGGCACTGCCAGCCCCCCACCTCAGCTCACTCTGTGGCCACTCCCAGGAGCAGGGCCAGGGGGGCGAGGGCAGCAGTGCCCTTCTGCAGGCCACACACTGCTGCCCAGCCAGGGGTGGAGGGGGAGGGGGAACTTGCATGCAGCAGCCACTGCCACCACTACACTGCCACTGCTGCACCTTGCGCCACTGGCCTGCGATGTGAGGTGGGGTGCAAGGAACATGGGGTGCAGTGGCAGCCTCTGCTCCCTCTTGGCTGGGCAGGCATGTGCAGCTCGCACAGGGACACTGCTGCCCTCACCCCCCTGGCCCTGCTCCGGGCAAGTGGCACGGTGGCGGCAATGCAGTGACGCTGGCACACAGTGGCCACCATACCACTGCTGACGGCCGCCACTGCACCATCGTCTGCAGCTGCCCCCACACCGCACCTTTGCTCACGTGGAGGTGGCCACCAGCACCACTGCACCACCACCGCTGTGCCCTGTGCCGCTTGCCCAGAGCACAGGTGAAGGCAGCAGTGCCCCTCTGCAGGCCTCACATGCCTGCTTGGCTGGGGGTGGGGGTTCAGGCTTGCACACAGCAGCCACCACCGTACCCCACATCCCATGCAGCTTTCCCACTGCCAGTCGCAGGCAAGCTACGTGCAAGCTCCCCCTTCCCCCCGGCTGGCCAGCACACATATAGCCTGCAAAGGGGCTCTGCTGCCCTCATTTCCCCGGCCCTGTTCCTGGGAGTGGGCACAGAGTGAGCTGAGGTGGGGGGCCAGCAGTGCCCCTTGCCCCTCCGCCCTGTTCCCCCCCATCTCCCTGCCTGCCTGGGCTGAGGGAGGGGAAAGTGTTGGGGAAAGCCCCACCAGGAGTGCTTGCCTGCTAGCAGGCACTCCATGTCTTTCCCCTGGCTACCTCAGCCCCCAGCCAGCTTCCCCAACCACCCTGCCCCACAACCCCCAAGCCCCACTTACCTCCAGGAACAAAGAAAACTGATTCTCTTCCTGCAGCAGCCTTCAGTAAGTGATTGCATAAGGTCCTGCCCTTTCTCCCTCTTCCTCCCCCTCCAGGCAGGACTGGGGCTTTTCTGCCCCTTTTGCAAACACCCCTTGCAGGCTGGAACTCAGCCAGCCTGCAGAATTCTTTCCAAAAGGGGGAAATCCATGAGTTTCCCTGCTAAAAGGGAAAATCTGCATTTTCTCCAATTAAAATGGGAAATCTGGGGTTTTCTCCGTTTTTCCGTGGGAAACGGAAAACCCGGATCCCTGGTGATCAGCCTACCCCATACTCACGTGGCTCCTGAAACACACTGAAAGCACCCTAAGAAGGCCCAGGTTCCTGTTACCTGTATCTAAATGTTGGGTGCAGTTTATGTGCTTCTGTGGCTTGCTGCTGTTAAGGTTCAGATTATGTCTGTTCACCTAGTTTTAAACTAATCTAGTTATATGCAACCTTTCCTCTCTTAGACCATGCTGAAGGACTGCTGCTTTGAGAGCCACAGTTAAAAGAAAGATGGTCAGGTGGGATATTGGGGACTGTCTTCTGCCCTGATCCATGTCAGCAGAAGCAGTATGAATTGCATTCTCACTTTCTGTGGTTTGTAGCTGTTCTGCCTTCCTTTGGAACAATCTGGCACCCCCATCTGTAAATAACATTTCCTCTCTTCCTTGAAATCCAATGTTTCCATGAAATCACTGCTTTGAAAAAAGATGATCCCCTCCCACACCATTTCATACACTCTCTGAAACTTTATCACATTTCTCAGAGTTATTTCTGTAAGTTCCTAGGCACTAAGCTTCATCAAGTGCTTTCAATATTTTTTCATCAAGAAACTATACAGATGGTTCCTGCATTCAAGGGAACAGTCTGTAGTGATACATGGCCATTCATTTCTGACCCCAGAAGAAGAGCAAACTGAATAAAAATGTATATGCTGCAGTATCTATTATGACTTTAAACCTTTATTGATATTAAAAATCTCCCCAGGGACTTAGCTCATCAGTAGCAGAAAGGAAGTAACACCATAGTAACCCAAACCTGTTCTTTCCATCTCCACCATTTATTTATTTATTTATTTATTGGGGGGGGGGGGG
>NW_017729034.1:1196856-1206562 GCF_001723915.1 Gavialis gangeticus
TTTTTTTTTTTGGGGGGGGGGGGGTGTTACTGTGGTGTTTCTTCCTTTCTGCTAGTCCTCTTGTCTCACCTCTTTTGTTTTCTGTCTGTGTTCTAGCTTTGTGCCTTTTTTCTTGCTCTTAGTACTTAGGACACTTTCTGTCAGAGCTTTTAGAGCAGTCTTTGCCCAGCCCCACCACCTCTACTTCAAATATCTCGTCACAGGTTAGTTTTTCCTGGAATTCTGCAGCTCTCCTTCCCACCAATATCATCTCCTGGGGCCTCTTTCCCTGAATTCCTGCCCTGTGTCTGGTTTTGTGCTTCCCAGGGTCCAATCTTAAACATTTGTTCCCAATCTAATTATCCCTACTACAGTAGGTCCAATTTCTTCTGAAGGGATTCACTATTATAGTAATAAGTAGTGGACCTTATTTGAAATTGAGAGCCTCTGTTAAGGCCTGAATTTATCAAAACCTGAATCTGTTTAATCATTTAAATAAAAATAATATGCTGTTATCAATATGCAAGGAAATCTAGAGCAAGATAATGAAGTGAACCTGAAATTCACAGTAGAGGGAAGCAGTGCTCATCTGATACTACCTTTGCCAAAGACTTAGCCACTGTGCTGTATATTGCAACAGTGCTGGGCAAATAGGAACATAAACTATGTTCATTTGCCCTAAAGAGCTCATAATCTAATGTATTTTGCAAATATTTGCTATAAGTTTATTCTTGAAAAGAAAGCACCGTGTAAGTTAAATTAAAAGAATAATTAAAACATCATTTTTATCCACTCTGGATTTCAGATATTGTGGAAAAACTGTTCACTCTTACACTGATTAAATATGGAATGGGCTTTGCATATTATATGTTGGCAATATTTTGTCTGTGTGAATAAAATATCCCCTTGCGTTATCATTCACTGCTGCCCTTGGCTGTCACAGGGACTCAGTCTGTCTCATAAGAGCTTCCTATACTTGTCTCTACCCTCCCAGGGTTGGTTCTTTTGGTGTCTTTTACCTGGTTTACTCTGGCAAGCTGATAAACTTCATGAGCTTACCATCGAGGGTAGGGCTGCCAGCAGCAAAGCTGAGCACTGTTCAATTTAGACTTTCCCCAAAGACAAATGATTTTTTTCATCCTTACAGATGATTGCAGTGGCCAAAAGAAAGTAACATTTTGGCACTTGCTAGTTGCTCGGACATTTTGAGACTAGTTGTCACACACCAGAAAGTTACAAGCTTTGGCCATATACTCTATTTTAGCAGAGATGGGGGACCTAGGAGGGGGAAGCACAGCAGCAGCATGTGCCCTACTGCTGTGCAACTGCTGGGGATGGTGTCCAACTTGCAGAAGAGGGCATGACATATTCTGGTAAGTGGATGATGATGCTGGCTCCTCTAGAGAGACTTTGCCTGTCAGCATTAAATCATCATTTGCACTGTCAAAGACAGCCTTGATGATAAGCTCAGCAATATAAAAACGGAAGGGCTTAATGAATGGACTACATGAGCCAGACTGGTTGATCTGTTTGTGAGAGGGAGAATGAAGTCACTTTAAGGGTGTACATTGTGAACAACTGTACAGGTGACATGCAGATGAGAGGCAATGCTAAAAACACTTCCTTTTGCTTCTTATTTTCATCCTATCTAAACATTTTGTGAAGTGACCTGGGTCCTAATGTAATCCTAGATTTCACTCAACGGTAATACAATTTATGTTTAGAGAAAGGTAGTTATCTGTGTTAGTCTGAAGTCAGGCAGAAAGCAGCAAAGGTGCCATCTTATAGATAATTCAGAGAAGCACAAGCTTCTGTAAGCAACAACATACTTCATCAGATTTTATAAAAGCTTATGTATCCCTGAATTAGCCTATAAGGTGCCCCTTCATCCTGCCTTCTACAATTTATGTTCATTAATCACACAATAAAATATCATACAATTTACTGTTTGAAATAAGGAGTATCCAAGCAACCATGTTGTTAAATCAAAGGTTTGATCTATTTTCATTTATAACCACTGAACTATTCAGGGGGAACTTTGTCATAAATGAGAAAAGAATACAGCTTACCTTATTACTACATGATAGGAGTTAATCTTTTCCCCTAGTGTCTTGTTTCGAAGCACTCCTCCATTACCAACAACAATGCACTTTTTACAGGGCTCACTGTTGAACAGATATTAAAGATTTATACATTTCAAAACATGATGAGTTTATGATTTTTCATTTAAGTTTGTTCCTGTCTCATGAATGCTTAGTTTCAGAAAAACAGTGTCCTGGGGTGGGATTCACTGTTCAGATCTCACTGTTTGGTTCAGTATGTAGCCATTAGCATCCAAAGCTATATTAGACATTCCATATCATATTACAAACATTCCTAACCCTAGCTGACAGTTTCTGAATTAATACAAAGCTTTGAAACAATTACTTTTTTTTATAGAACACTACACTTACATAAATCGTATTTCACCTACAAATTGCAAAGAACTTTGCAAAGATGGTTCTTGGAGTTGGTGTTGTGCAATCCCAAGGCACTCCCTTACCCACAAAGGATAAATGAATCATGTGAGTGATTCATGAGTATTAGGAAACCCTAAGATGAGTCAAGATTCCTGCAGGTTATAACAAAAATTCGTTATATGCGAGGTAAATTCACTCTTATGCGATTGCTGTGGTAGAAGCCTGCAGTCAGCTGTTTTGTGCAGTGCACTGTGGGAGTGACGTGCACCAACATACAGTCTTCTGTGTGGATCTGTACTCCTTGCTCATTGTCTGTGACATGTTTCTGTACCTGCCATCCCCATTATGATAGTGCCCTGTGCTTGTGTGTACCATCTGCTGTTGGTGAGTCCCAAAACTGTCTTGTAAACGTGGTAGAAATGGGTCTGGGTGTCAGTACAGTCGAGTTCTTGGAAGGTATCCCTATTTGTTACATTGTAAAGTGGGTTCCCTTTACGCAAATTTGAGTTATGCACCGTTTTCCAGGAATGAATGTACAGCATAAAGCGAGGGAAACCTGTACTAAATCAGGAAACGTGAAACAAAAATAAGTGCTATGACCTTCAGGACTTCCTCAAGAAGTCATTATGGTCACATTTCAAAATAAATTCTGGCCTGCAGGCTTCTCAGCAATAGCTCTGTGACCACATCTGTACTAAAACATACCCTTTCTTTACCAACAGATTCTTGCTTAGCCTGTTGAAGGGCTAAAAGATCATTACACAGGTGCCTAACAAAATTAAACTGGAAGTGAGAAGGAAAGGGCTAGAATACCACTCCAGCACTTATCAGGTGAATTCAAGAGTTTTTCTTACAGAGCCTAAACTCTTATTAAAGAAAAAAGCAAAGTTTTCATTCCTGATGGTTTTACGGGGAAATTTCCTGAGTGTGAACTGATTCACGATCACTTCAATCAGTTTGCAGAAAGATATTATGAATTTTAAGTGGTGACCAGCCTCATCCATTTTAATTGGCATGGGATGAGAAGACTAATAATTATTTTCAAATATTCATAATATTACCTCTCTCATGGCTGAGCCTTTCAAGCAGGAACATCCACTTTTGCAGCACAGATGGATATCACAAAAGTTGAAAGTGAACTAGACATGTTTAACTATTTTACTCATCTCCTCCAAGTCTACTTCAGGATTGCTCTCCAGGCTAATTTTTCTACCATTTTTCTAATCTAGTGTAAAGATGTTTTGAAGCAAGAGAGTGTAATCTGAATTTTCTTCCAGATTCTTCTGGATTTCTTTACATACTCTTCTAGACTCCTTTGAATATGCCAGTCTTCTCTCTTGTACTTCCTCAGATGCCTCCACTACCTTCACCTCAATACTTACATCAGAGGATCAGTGAAGGTAGTGGAGGCATCTGAGGAAGTACAAGAGAGAAGACTGGCATGTTATAGGTGTGTTCAAAGGAGGCTGGAAGAAAATGTGGGAAAAGAAGTTACCAGAATGGCACTACCAGGGAGAAAGAGGAGGAAGACTGAAGATAAGATGGAGAGATATAGTGGGGAGGCACATGAGATGGGAGTTGAAAGAAGATTTGTATGACCAAAGCCAGTAGAGAGCCCTGATCTACAACAACAGTCCCATTTAGATGGGACAAGCGAGGAAAAAAGAAAAGTGCAATCTGAGTTTGACAGATTGACAGAAACTTTGAGAAGGGAAAGTGAGGCCACAGCTGGAGTACTGCATTCAGTTCTGGGCTCCACAATTTTAAAAGGATGTGGAGAAGCTTGAGAGAGTCCAGAGGAGAGCCATGCTCATGATTAAAGGGCAAGAGAACAGGCCCTATGATGACAGGCTGAGAGCCATGGGACTCTTCAGCCTGGAAAAGCACAGGCTTAGGGATGACTTAGTGGCTGCCTATAAAGGTGTACATCAGGATGTGGGGGAATGCCTGTTTACCAGAGCTCCCCAAGGGATGACAAGGTCCAACGGTCACGAACTCCTCCAAGACTGTTTCAGGCTGGACATAAAAAAAAAAGTCTTTACTGTCAGAGCCCCCAAGGCCAGGAACAGACTTTCCCCCAGAGGTGGTGCAGGCACCTACACTGGACTCTTTTAAGAAATGTTTGGACACCTATCTTGCTGGAATCCCTTGACCCCAGCTGACTTCCTGCCCTTGGGGCGGGGGCTGGACTCGATCTTCCGAGGTCCCTTCCAGCCCTAATGTGTATGAAATCTATTAAAATGAATTCCTTTTTCTCTGCCCCACTGCTCCTCATTAGGGTTCAAGGTGAGAATCTAGGTGGTGAGAGAACAGTAACCAAGGGGGGAGGTGAAAGGAAACAAATGCAGGTCTTGACAGCGTGAAAGGAAGGGAAAAAATATCCAAAAGGGGAGCAGGTTAAAGAGGAAGGTGAAAAGGAAGGAGACAAGAAAGGGGCACAGCAAGGGAAGTGTATGTAGATTTCCACTTATTGTTCTTTCCTTTAACTGCAAGCAGCACTAGCCACACAAAAACAGTTTTAAAACAATTCATCAAATAATCCATTCTTCAGTCATGTTTTTTCAACAGTCAACTGCAGCCAGGTGTCTTCCAGAAACAACTGCCACTACCATGACACAAGTGGGTGAATGTTGCATGAGAAACGTGGCCAGCAGCATGGGCAGGAGGATAAGAGCTACTTTTCCCATTGCTGTGTTTTGCCATGCTGGTTTTCCAAACTTATCACCACTCAGAATCCTGACTCGTACAATTCTGGCTGCTCCCCCCCCTCGATCACTTAGCTACTGATCATCTTTTGACCACAGTACTAGGTTTCGTGTCTTTACGTTTCATGGCTTTACTCTTTATTTTCTTGGGTTGTTTGATGTGAAGATGTAAGAATTAGAGACCTCTGTCTCTGTCCTGTTAGTTGCTTCATACTGCTCTGATGGTGAGGAGGAGCCCTGGACCACACTTGATCTGCCTGCAGCCAATCAATTCTTCTCACATAAATTCTCTAATGATCTGGAGCCACCTAATGATTTCCAGTCTACCCACTTTCCAGTGTTTGAGGGGTTATGGCCAGGACACTTTTTCACCCGAGCCATCCCTGATTGCTGAAATTATGTTAAATGGGCTGGTGTGAAATTAAAACAGCCCTTAGGGCTGCTCTTCTTTACACTATGGCACTGTGTACTGTCAGACTTGGGGGGATGGGAAGCTGACTTTGTAGTTTGGCTACAGCTCAGGAAGCAAACTGATGTGGCTAGATAGTCTGAAAGATTATTACATACTCCTTCATATCACCGACATTCTGAGAGCATCTCAAATTCTAAACTAGGAAAGCTTGATTTTAGTTCACATACGTTATTTATTATAAACAGATACTTTAAGCTGTCCCATTTGCAAATACATATATTAAAATAAAAGTGAGGACTTCAAATGCCTTATGAGAAGGTCCTTTCCTCAGCAAGGTATTCAAAACAAAGGGAGGACATTCCTTTCTTAAGAAAAAAAAATTCTCTAAACAGGAGGCTGTTGAAAAAATTATATGATTTTCTTTAATGCTATATTCCTCTACCAGGAAACAGTGGAGAAGAAACTTTCCGTTTATCCATTACTGCATATTGCATTTACTGCAGTTACTTGTAATACTAGTGTAAGTCAAAATTTGATTAGAGATTTCCAAGAACATCATGAGCTTTACTGAAGAAATGGAATATTTGCTAGGATGTGCAACAAAGCATTCCAGTGCTAGCACCCAGTTTTGTGAATCTCTCTCTTGTAAATAATTTCTTTGATTCTGATGGAAACACTCACTTGAGAAAGTTTCCAAAATTGAGCCTTTACACTATATGCACCCTATGTTGGAGTGAGTCTGAAAACTGTATCACTAATAACCCCCCAACCCAAATTTCCATTGGTTTACCCTATGTAGTTTTACTGGCACCCCATATAATGTGGCTATTTTATGCCATTTACAGGTGTGCATAGCTTAATGGTCCTGAAAACTTTAAGCTTACTTAGGTCTCAACTAGAATGGGAAAGGTTATAGAAAAAATATACCCTTTGTGCCCTACACAGTTATCAAGACTTGACTGTAGACTAGCAAAACTAAGTAACTTAATGGATGTACAATACAGGGTTTTTACAAGAATTCTTTCAGACAGCATTTACTATTGTAAAACGCATCTTGAGAGTGTATTTTTATACATTTACCCAAACACACACACACACACACACACGCACACAGAGTTTCTAGGTATTTCAGTGACTCATACTCGATAAATAAGTGCCACACAAATCAAACCAAATTATCACAATTCAAGTCTTTTAAACTATTGCTTGTAATTTAACAATACTACTCACTTCTTTCACACTACCAAATATACATTTCTGCTGCAAAAATGTGGTATTAGTTATCAGAACAATGTAAAAAAATATATATGTATGTACAACACCCATTGTATTTTGAGTGGAGCACCTGCATTCAAAGGATGAACAATTATCTCATTCTTGGTCTAGAGGAAGAACTGTAAAATCTAAAAACTTCCCGCGCTTTATTACAAGTTTCTGCCCTGATACCAGTATCGTTAAAATGCTAATAAAACATCTGCAGCAGACAGAATTGATTAAAATAATTTTCTGAAACAACATCTTCAGCCTGACATCAGATTAACACTGTTAACCACAGCATCTGTAGGTCTACCAACTACAAACCTCCAATCTGCAGTAGCATGGTCTTTCAGAGTGCTCAGAGAGTACTGCCACTGAATAACTAGGACTCCTCTACAATTCAGACACATCAACTGGTCTCTATTTTCTCATCTCCTCCTCCATGACCCAAGATCTCTGGATGCTGGCAAGAACAGGGGATGGATTATTTTTTTAATTGAGAGTTCCATGGAACTTTCCAGAGGTGAAAAGTGTTGGGAGAGAGAGAAAAAACAGGTACCTTGGCCCAACATACGAAAACCAACCACTCAGAAAATTATAGGAAAACAATAGGTCCTAGAACAAGCTAAAGCTTGGTCTTAAACTCCAATCTCTTCAGTAGGGAGTCCACGATCAATAAATAAATAAATGCAGTTTGTTAAAAATAAGGCCAAGCACAATAATTTCTATTTGGATTTCCTCAAGGATAAGGGATGGCATACTGTGCGGCAAATTTTACAAGGCAATTTGCATGTGAGCTATGCTATCCATACCACTTATCTGTTTAACAGGCACATTTTTTTTTAATGGTACTTGGTAATTTGGTACTATTGTCAACTTGCAAAACATGCTACCTAACAAAGAAACTGCTACCTAACAAAGAAACTGAAGGCCAAGGAAAGGTAGCTTCCACCTGGAAAACTGGTGCCTATGCTTTCTAGCCCTGTGAACTGGACGAATGATGCAGAACCAGTTCACAGGTCAAACCCAAGTTCACAGGCTTGATTCAGTACAGAATTGGCATGCAAGGTTGGTCTGCAGGTGCAACCCCATGCACTTGTTCAACCCTGCATATCAGATCTAGCTGTGGAGTGACTGTTTGCCAACATGACCTGGCGTACAGGGTTATGTCATCTGGATCATAGGACTCCACATGGGTCTGGAAATCCAGTGCCAAGGGAACCATGGCTGCATTAACTGCCACAGCTCTGGGAGCAATTAATGCTACTTTTCCACTGCCCTCAAATTTCTGGACCCATGAAGAGCCTGACAGGCCAGATGAAATGTCTCTGTAGGTTGGATCTGGCCTGCAGGCTGGAGGATGAGCACCACTGATCTAGAAGGTACCAAAGGACTACACCTAACATACCGCAATCAGTGTACAATGCAGGGTACACTCCACATACCCTGTAAACTATAAGTTTATCAAGGATAATATTTTATAGCTTAACTGCCAAACTGGATCAGAGGAAAATTCCAGTCACATAAACATGAAATTGGATCTACATTACGGGATTTTTGCTTTTTTAAAGATATTCCAAGCATAGAAAAGTACACCAAACAGATGAAAGCTCCTCTCAAGCACATCTTCTGAAACAGGATTACAATCAATTTAGCCTGATTTACAGTAGTGTTGATTGTCAAAAAGGTTTTGGGGGTATCCACAGTTTATTAAGGTCCTCAGGACTTTACTGGGGAAAGGGGCTGGACTTGTAAAGCACTCAGCCTTCTTCAGGAAAAAAACAAGACTCTAAATTCATCCATAGGATGATCATTGAACTGTGATCCTACATATATTTAACACTGGGATAAATTATACTTTGGGATCACTTACATAGTTCTTTTTGACAGACTGGGTCAGATTCTCACTTTGGTTGCATTTGTGCAAATGCAGGATAATTCTGCATATCTCCTTTTCTGAATATTTAAATTAATTTTAAAACAGTAATTACATTTTAAAGCATGATGACTGTAATAGGAACAAGCAAACAACCTCACCCATCATCTTTATGGAAGAGATCACAGCTTTCCAGTCTTGAAAGGGCTAGGTGAAAATTATTCTCTGAAAAGCAAGCAGCAAGAAGAGGATTTGAAATGAAAACATTTAGTGTTTCATGGTGCAAAAATAGAAGTGCCACTTTGAATATAGCATTTTTAGCAACAAAGAAAAGCTTTTATCCATTTACATTTTCTTCCTAGAAAACAAGTTATAGCCATGTTGAGATTTCAGAACCATACGTTAGTCAGCAATCAAACTAAATCAGTCTTATTATAGCTTCTTGAAAATTACCAGCTGCCTTATCCCTCCCACACATGCCTTGGTCTGAGATCAGAACAAGTCATGTTCAGACATTATTGGTCTGAGACATGCACTGCTACAGTAATACAGTGAACCACTGTTGTACCAAATGGAGCTGGCATTAGTTATTTTATCTGTCCACCTTAGGCACTTATCATTACTCCCTATTACTGTAATACCTGGGTGCCTTGGTCTATTCTTTAAGATTCTGATCCACTGAGATAACAGCATTTCCCCATCTCACAAATGGGGAGTGAGGGGCTGAAAGAAACTAAAACCAAGATTATAAACTTAGTGCCATGCAGGACAACACCTATAAGGCCAAAGGACCCTACGGAACCTAAGGAAATGTCTACACAAAGCCTTGACTTCAACAGGTCGTTTAGGCACTTAGGAACCCAAGACCATGTCTGGACTAGGAGTGTAGTCCTGGTATAGGAGTAGCATGATACTATCCCTACAAAGTGCTTCTTGTGTGGATGCAGGTATACAGACAAAACTGCTAGTTCTTCATCTCCTTCTCATGGAAAAAAGTGGTAACCAGCCAAACTGTGAT
>NW_017729034.1:1211562-1216387 GCF_001723915.1 Gavialis gangeticus
TGAAAGAAACTAAAACCAAGATTATAAACTTAGTGCCATGCAGGACAACACCTATAAGGCCAAAGGACCCTACGGAACCTAAGGAAATGTCTACACAAAGCCTTGACTTCAACAGGTCGTTTAGGCACTTAGGAACCCAAGACCATGTCTGGACTAGGAGTGTAGTCCTGGTATAGGAGTAGCATGATACTATCCCTACAAAGTGCTTCTTGTGTGGATGCAGGTATACAGACAAAACTGCTAGTTCTTCATCTCCTTCTCATGGAAAAAAGTGGTAACCAGCCAAACTGTGATTCTTCTGGTATAAGCTGTGCCTGTGCTGGGAGTTTTTGTCAAAAGAGCTTAACTGGTCACAGATTGCCCATCTTCGCCCCAGACCTGACACAACACTGCAAACATTGATATAGCTTTAGTTCCAATAATGGTGCAGGCAAAAATGTAGCTCCCTGCTGTAACTGAGAATGCTTTGCAGGAAGTGCACCGAGTGACAACAATCCTCTGAAACAAACAGAAGTTCACTGTTAGCTGCAGCCTGCAGCTGGTTTCCCCTAGCAAGGGCCCCTGCTCCCTGCAAGGTTGCAAAGTTTTCAGAATGGGAGGGCAGGAAAGGGAGCAGAGGGAGCTTGTTCTAGGGTTTCCGCAGCTAGCACTGGTGGGTTGGGTGGGTGAATTGGAAGACCTCACACCTCGGGGGGGGGGAGAAGAAGGGCAGCTCCAATACACCCACCCCACCCTCCAGCGAGGGCTGAAAACCCCCCGGACTGATTCCCTCCACTCCCTTTACCCTCTCCCATTCTGAAAACAGCTCAAGGCTGGCAGGCAGCACAGACAGAAGTTACAGAAGATGCTCTTTTTTTAAACCTCTCCATTAAGGGGTTACTGTTATGCATAGATTCATAGACATTTGGGCTGGAAAGGACCTCGAAAGATCATTGAGTCCAGCCCCCTGCCCAAGGGCAGGAAGTCAGCAGGGGCCATAGGATCCCAGCAAGATAGACATCCAAATGTCTCCTGAAGGCGCTCAAAGTAGGTGCTTGAACCACCTCTGGCGGCAGTCTTTTCCAAACCATGGGGGCTCGGACAGTAAAGAAGTTCTTCCTTATGTCCAGCGTGAAACAGTCATGGAGGAGTTTGCAACCATTCAATCTTGTCATCCCTTGGGGCGCTCTGGTGAACAGACGTTCCCCCAGATCCTGACAAGCACCCCTGATAAACTTATAGGTGGCCACCAGATCACCCCTGAGCCTGCACTTTTCCAGGCTGAAGAGCCCCATAGCTTGCAATGAGGGGGTCAGATATTCACCCAACCAGCCATTTTCCAGGATGTCTGCAGTCATGCACTTGTGTTTGGTCACAGCTATAAACTGCGTTCTGTGGCCAGGTTGGGTGAAAATTGTCACTACTGTCTGCGCCCTCTGACCTGACTCCTATATATCACTTGTGCATTGTACTGGAGAGCAAAGTAATGCCTAAAAATCTGGGTTTATGTGAACTGCTCAATTTCACAGGGCAAGTATGGGGCAAAGCCAAGATTAGAACTCAACATCTCTCAGGTCCTAGCTCTCTACAGCATGTCTCCTCTCTGTTAATAATAGATTAAAACCAGGTAGTACTCCTGAGTAAAAAAGAGAAAGATACATGTAGTAATTGACCATAAGAGGTAGCTTTCATTTAAAACCTGACACATCCTTAATACTGACCTGCTCTCTTTATACCATACGGTAATTCAAATTTATCACTTCCATGGAATGCTGCCACTTTTAAGAAGTCATTAGAGCACAGGAATGGATATATTTTATTAGCACTGAGGGGAGAAAACAAAGTTGACAGTTAATATTTAAAAAAACTCCCTGAAACTATGGCACATTTGAATCATGCAACAGTTCCTGAAATGTCTTTTAACTTTTTAATCTTACTTGAAATAATAGGCAGCATCAGTTTTGAAATGAACACATGGAAACAGTACAGCCCAAGACAAGCATTTTGCAATATAATTATATCAAGTGTTCAGAAAAAGGAACAAACTCCCTGCTGGTGTAAGCTAACAACGTTCATTAAAACTAACAAGAATGGGAAAGTTTATTGCAGCATGGAATTTGACCCAAACTTTGAAAGATTCTTTAAGATTGTGAGACAACCACAACTACTAGTTTGAAAAGTAATTATTAATCACATTTGTGGGGGGAGAGGGGGGATGGGATGGGACAAAGGAAACCTAACAAAAATTTTGAAAAGAAAGAGAAAAAAAAAAAAAGAGACAGGCCGGGTTCTAAAAGAGGAACTGGATGCTATGGTTTGACAGACAAGTTGTCTTTCAATTCCTTTTAATACATGTGAAAGATGCTCAGATTCCAGGGTGAGAGAGACAGCATATGAATCCAGATTGAGGAGGCATATTAACTACTCACATTGAAATTCACTTAACTTCTAGAGGTACACCAATATATCAGTTGCATATCGAATCAGCACTGATAAAAGGGAAATCTATATTATAGGCTAAAGGCTTTTTTTGGCTGGTGTAATCCATAATGTTCATCAATAAATATAATTAATTATGCCTTCTGACTGGGGTCCCTGGACCCTGCATGCATGTGTGTGACAGTATGTATGCATGTGGCCAGATACACAGCTGGGCAGCCAGGAGAGCAGCTCCCTGCAAGTAAGTCTGTGGAGGGGAAGGGGCATGGGGGCGGGGGCAGATTGGGGCCCCCACGGTTGTGGGGGGAGTGGGGCAGGGGCTGGGGCAGCTACTCAGCCAGGGCAACGAATGGGACCCAAGGCCAAGGCGGAGAGTAGGATGAAGCCGCAACAGCGCATAGAGGGGGCATGGGAGGGGCAGCTCCCCGCTGCTGCATGCACCCTTGAAGGAGGCATGGTGGGGGCATGTGTCCCCCCAGATTTGTGCACAGAATGGATGTAGGTTGCTTGCTGTGAGCTTGGGGCTCTCTGCCATGCTGCCTTTGCCTTGGGAGCCCTGCACTGGCTGTGTGCCCCCTGCCCACCCTGCAGCACTGGGGGTGGCAAGTTGTGCCTCATGCTGCCTGGTGGGCAGGGGATGCATGGGCAGCACAGTGCTCCCTGGGCAAAGGCAGCAGAGTGGGGAGCCCCAAGCCCACCATGGGCAGCCTGCATCCGCCCTCGCCCCGTTGGGTTCTGCTCCGGTTAAAATCATCCCTGTTCTTAAAAATGATGGCAGTGGTGCTTGAACTAAAGCTCATTTGGTGAGCGCCAGGACACTGATCTCCTCCCACGTTCCCTGGATGAGCCACCCATGGCTCCATCCCACTCCACGCCCCAGCCTCAGGTCCCAATTCACCACCCTGGCTGGGCAGCACCCCCAAGCCCCTGCCCCTGCCTCACTTCCTCCCTTATCGTAGGGGCCTCAATCTGCACCCCCAGCCACGCCCTTTCCCCTCCACAGACTTACCTGCAGGGAACTACTCTCCATGCTGCCTGTCTGTGTTCCTGTAAATCAGTTATTGGATCGGCATCAACCAATACAGCTAGTTAATAATCAGCTATCGGTACTGGCCAAGAAAATCTTTATTGGTGCACCCCTAATAACTTCAAATGAGAATTAGTCTCCCTATGGGAAGGGACTCTCTGAAAAAAGCTGCCACATCCAATCAGATGAACACATTGCAAATCTAAGTCTGTAATATCCACTGACTCCCGTGCACCTGATTTTACTTCAAGGACTAGTTTGACTTCAGTAAGAACTGAGGATACTCAGCACCTTACATAAAACTCATTGAACGTGTTAAAGTACTAATAGGGAAATGATTTGTGAAATCATTATACTTGGGTTTAAGTGCATTCATGGGAACATTGTTTTAATGCTAGTCAATAAAATGACTAAAAAACAAATATTTCACTTTTCACAGCATCCTGAGTCAACACTGCTACCTCCGGAAACAAATACCTCACACACTAAATTAAATATGTACTCAACGGATTATACTAACAATACACAGAAAACTGGTTAATTCTAATAAGCCACCAAATATGAAAATCAATATGAATAACTGCTTTAGTAACCTTCCTTGGTGTCAGAGTCAGATGATAACCTTAACTAAGATAAGGCATTTGGGTCTTAATTGGGTAATAAAAATGTGTCCTTAATTTGTCCCTCTGTAAGTTGGAAGGTGCCTGGTTCCCTTGTTTGTAACCCAAAGGTACAGTGTACTGTACCTTTGGATTACAAATTCTTTCACCCTCCCCCACACCCAGCAAAGGTACCATCAACCTGTAAGGGCTAGATCTTCATCCAGAAGATCAACCTGTAAGGGCCAGATCTTCATCTTCATTCCATAATGGGGCTAAGGTCAACCATTGGTCTAGTACCACAGTTATTCTCCTCTTGTACCTCTCAGGCTACAACCAAGTGAGACTACATGTACAAAAACAGGAAATGGGAAATTTTGTGTTATGCTTGAAGTTGGAGCTATTCAAAGTAATGTCCACAAAGGGGGCATAAGGATATCATCCATGGTAAAGATGTCATTAGGAGAAAGAGGTATTTGGCTCTGTTAGTATGACATCAGGCAGAAGGGAGGGTAGATTTACACCTAATTAAATTACAGATGTATGAACTTTCATAACCAGCAGCCTGCTTCATCAGTCAATATAAAGATGCCATTACCCTTCTTGACTGACGATCTTTGAACATTGTTTTTAAATTAACAGGACTGAATCAAACTCTGATTTCCCTGTAGAAGGAATGAAACAGAAGACTTGTTTCTTGGCATGTGGCTCTCTAAGCCTTGAACAATTAAGACTTAGCATAAAAATCTCTAGGCTTTTTTTTTTTTTCCAAGGGCCATGC
>NW_017729034.1:1216460-1216745 GCF_001723915.1 Gavialis gangeticus
AGGGCCATGCTCTCAATGGTTGTTCAGACCATGCCCTTGACTTTTTGCTCCTTCTCTGCCTCTTTTAGTGTATTTCTTCAGTGCTTCTCTCTCACAGACACATGCTTCTACTAAAAGCATACTCTGCAAAACATGTGTCCCTGCCCCAGATATGCCTTTATTTTGGGTGGAAGCTCTGCTTGTTCCAGTTACCTGCTTTCACAAAGGAACTTAATAACTTCTATTATAAATAGGATGACCATACTGCTGGCTGCTTACAGATTTGGGGGGGGGGGGGGGGGGGGG
>NW_017729034.1:1221745-1224816 GCF_001723915.1 Gavialis gangeticus
TTCAGGGGAGTTTCCAAGGGGGCGGCGTAGCACTTTACTTTCAGCTTGGTGCACCCTTGCACCAAGCACAGCACATGCTCAGAAAAGGAATTACATCAATATGACCTGGCTCACCCAGTGTCTATATAGCTCACATGCTTCAGCTGGGCTTTTTGGCACCTTTATCTAATAGCTGATTGAATCAGCTATTAGATAAAGGTGCCAAAAAGCCCAGCTGAATTGTGCAAGCTATATAGATGCTAGAGTGGATCCAACTGACATGATTCCTTTTCCAGTAAAGCACTGTTTTATTTTTTCCCCATGCTTGTCACAGGAAAAAAACTAATAATGTGCCCATTATTATTAAGGAAATCCACGACACTGCTTCCTGCCTAGTGTGCCCCCACCCCCATGCCACTCTGCCTCCCCACTGGACAGCAGCAGAAGTGGGGACTACCCGTGGAGAAATGGGGTGAGTGATGCCAGGAAAACAGGTAGCTGGTGCTCTGCTGGGCAAGAAATCAGGAGGAGGGCTGAGCTGGAGGCTCCTGCTGAGCAGGGAGAAAGTTGAGTAGATTTGAGACTTACAGTCATTTATTGGCAGTAGGTTTTCCAGGATAGCTAATGCAAATCAGCTAAAGATGTGAATTTAAGGGGCATAAGTTAAAGCACAAGAAGCACTCAGATGGTTGCTCTCATTCAGATGCAAGGTTAATCTACAGCCAGTAGCCTATTTTCTATAATACGGGCAGTATCCACACATAGGTAACAAGTTTGGGGAAATTCTGAGTAACAATTTACCCAGCAAATTGCATTTGTTTTTATTTGTAACTCTATGGGTTAATCACAGACAGCCCTCTCCAAGTACTCACTATCTATCCGGGGCAGGCAATTATTTTGGGCGGAGGGCCACTTACTGAGTTTTGGCAAGCCATTGAGGGCCGTATGACAGGCAGCCAGGAGCAGATAAATACTAATTTTCTAAATTTTTTAGGGGCCTCCTGGGTTGGATAGAATGGCCTGGCGGACCGCATTTTGCCCAGCCCTGATCTACCCATTTCCTAAAGCCTGAGCTGTGCACAAGGCAGTTCTGACTACCCATCAAGTTTATTTCTGTTTCTTAATCGGATAAGCATATTTGTGACCTTTAAAATAGACAAAATTACATGGAATAGCAAGAATTATTTTTTAAAACATTATACTGTCTCACAGTATTAGGCCTTTACAAACTAAAGTAATGTCAACTCACTGAACTCAATGGCAATATTCCCACTGACTTCAGGCCCTGAATGCACAAGATTGCCCTGGCTTACTGTATGTGTAACAGCACAGATCAAATTCTGCCCTCAGATATACCTGTGAAATCTCACTTCAGTGAGGATAGAATTGCTGGAGAAATGTCAATTTTAGTATATAGGAGCTTGATTTTCAGAGATGCTGAGGTCTGTAGTTTCTGCAGAAGCACTAAATTGTGAAAATAGGATCCTCGAGTCCCTGAATGAAAAAGTTTTAGACATGCACTACATAAAGCCTCGATTTCCTGTACAAACCTGAAAAATGGTATGTGCAGCCTCCCTTGAAGATAAATTCATTATTACTTAATAATATACAATTACAATAGCTACGTATAAAATATACATATCCTCATTTACTCACTACAGATACATATGGGAGCTCCTGCTGCTTTGTACTGCCCTGATGGAAAGCAGCCAGAAAGCTGCTTTTTACTGTCAGAACAGTGTGAAGCAGCTGGAATATATTGAAGAAGCTGAACCCAAATGTGAGATCCGTTCTACTGGAGAAGAAAAAGGAGAAATAACTCACAAATAGTTTAAAACCCAGCTCCAACTCCACCTTGGGTGGGTAATAAACACTTACACAACTAGCTTTAGCTGCATTTGAGACTGCTTCCATGGATTTTAACTCCTAGTCCTCACTGTATAACTTACATTGTCCTTCTAAGCAAGTTCAGAAGGAATCCACTCCAGCCACTTATGCTCTCTTGCAGTCCCATTCTACTCATGAAGGTATGCAACTTCACTTAAGTCCCTGAAATACCACTTTTCTGAGACCTGATGATGCCAGAGGAGGAGGAGACAATACCCCACAACTATATCATGGAAAAAGCAAAAACACTACTGGGGCCAGTGGCATGAAGCAAGGTTGAAAACCCAACATACTCCCCTTTCCAGGCATTGTTACTCAGTCAGAGAGCCTGGCTCACTCTTACTTGCTCTCTCTTTACATTCACATAGCTTCCCTTGATTGTCTAGTGGTTAGTTCTACTTCTCTGACTAAAGTGGAGTAGAATTTGGGCCTAAATGTGTAGATAACTAAGAACTCTCCTATAATTAACACATCCCCCACAGCCTCAACACACACCTTGGACTTACTTCAATAGTGATGCAAAGGCTGGCTTCCGCAAACAAGTGGTTAGTACATTTTTTCTTTCCATTGTCCTATATGAGAGCCTGAAAGAAGAGAATTTTAAAGAATCAGTAAGTGAATCAAGCATCTAAAAGAGGTGGCACCAACCCTGTTGCTACAGAAATATTTTGACATAAACTACTAAGTTCTAATAGCCTGTCAATAGATCCTGCAAGTGAATGAAGTAACCCTTCATTACTGCTTACATGTGCATGACAATTGGAACCCCTACTTGCTTTTGTGTTCATTTTGCTATGCATTACTGGCAGCGCACTTATTATGCAGCACAGCTCCAAGATATCCATCACTATCACCTGCTAGCTATTAAAGCATCTATAACTAAAAATCCTGCACTAGACCTCTCTCTGAGAAAGCAGAACATCTCTCTGATGCCAACTGGAAGCTTGCTTAGGTGGATCTTTTTAGGTCAATCCAAAGGCCAACACTGAGTCCTTCTGAGAGAAAAGAGTAAATGAGATCTTATGGAGAAATCACCCTCCAGATTTAAGCTTAAGAGCTAAGGCTTCTACTCATAAGCTCATTCCCACCTTCCATTTGTCTAAGAAAGGCAATAAGCTCTGGAGTTTATTCACGTGCAGCACACTGAGCTGGGTCGGAACAACACTAACTGGCGGGGGGGGGGGGGTCAGTCTGCCAACCTGGGG
>NW_017729034.1:1225080-1262353 GCF_001723915.1 Gavialis gangeticus
CCTCCCAGTTCAACATGCTGCAGAGGGCTGGCTGGGGCACAAAGGTGCTTCAGTGCAGGGCTAGCCAGCAGGCAGCCCCCACATTGAAGCAACCTTATGTCCCAGTCCGCCGGGGCAGTGTCTCCATACGCACTGCTGCGGAGTTTTTCATTCTGCAGTGGAATAGTACTTGTGTTTACAAGTACTATCCTGCTGCAGAGTAAATTAGTTTACTCCAGCCTAATAGGGGTGTACCTGTAGAGGCACAACGTTTACTACACATTAAATGTCTCATGTAGATGCAGCCAATAGGTAGTGGGGTCAGAGAGATGTCATAACTTTAATGATCATGGAACATACACGAAGCAAGGTATGTTTGGACCAACAAAGACCAGAGATTACTCTTACCAGTAGTCATTTGTCTTCCACACATTTGTGTGAAGCACGGCATACATAAGAACAGCTACCAGGATAACCACCAGCAGGAACCGTTTCATGACTGGCAGACAAGAAATACAAAAAGAAAACAACAACAACAAACTTAGCTTTCAGTTCCAGACTTACTTCCACAAACTTATCCCAAGATGGAAAGGGAAGTGCTCATTATCACAGCTTGATCACAATGGTTGCTCTAGCCTTAATATCCCCAGATAAGGTACCCCAGTCTCTTTCAGTGAGTCATTCAAGATGTCAGTGACAACTGAACACTATGCTGCTTTGCATTTATAAATACACACATTTGGTTGGGTCAATTTTATATGTAACCCTGGGCATGACACTTCCCGTGCCTTCACCGGAATAATGGGATGCTGGGGTACCTGGTATCCAGTGGCTCCGCCCAGATCCCTGGGTAGCTGCTGTAGGGTCTCTGAGCAGAGAGCCTCCCCTTACAATCAAACAACCTTGCAGACTGTTATAAACTGTTTACAGGATTTAGTCATTTACAAGGTAACATATAACCAGTGCAATAGAACAAATGTTACACTGCATGACCTGGTGATGGTGGCTTAAAGGTTAATGCTTCTTGGATACACATTACACAAGGGGGAAGGTATACAAATTACCCACAGTAAATAAAGAACCAATACATAAATACATTGATACTCCAACTAATAAACCATTAAGAACTTATTTACGGAGTCTGTAACTTGTACACAGGTTACTGAGGACCCTGTCTGCACTGCCTCTGGCTGGGTGTCTCAGGGAGCACAACTGAATCCGTGTCCCAAGCACAGGATCTGTGGGTGGTCCCTGGTGCTGGCATCCCTCGTGCAGGATCTGTGGGTGGTCCCTGGTGCAGCAGGCGGTGGCTCCTCCCCTGCAGTCCCCGCAAGAGAGCAGATTCCTGCCCACACCCCTTCCCTGGCTCTGCAGGGAGTAGTGTCTAGGCTGCAGGTTGTAACACTTTCCCCTGCCCAGCACAGCCTCACAGCATCTGGCAAAATGCAGCCCCCCCCCCGGGCCCTGCCTGCCCCAGGGCTTATGGTGGCTGGAACAGTCCCTGTCCTTCTAGCCCAAGTCTCCCTCCAGCACCTGAGCCTGCCCCTTAGGGCTGTGCAAAATTTCACCAGGTGTTTCATTTTGAAGCTGCTTCGATGCATTTCAAGCTCAAAACAGTGAAATCGAAATGAAGCAAAAGGCTTCAAAACAGCTTCAAAATGGAGTAAGGGCACTGGAAACGTTTTGAAAGTTTTGAAACGTTTCAAGTTTCAAAGTCGGGCTTACTTGGCTTCAGCACCGGTCCCAGGTGGCAGTGGCAGCCTCCTGTCATCCAGCAAGCAGATCTGGGGGCTCGCAACCCTGGGAAGGTTGCAGAGCTGTGCTGGACACCTCCCAGGAGTGCGAGCCCCCAGATCTGTGCACTGGATGACAGGAGACTGTCACTGCCATCTGGGACCAGCAGCAGCAGCAATCTTCCCAGGCACTGGGAGTGGGCTGAGCCCAGCGCCAGTCCCAGGCAGCAGCCTCAGCCTCCTGTCATCTGACACGGATCCAGGGGCTCACACCCCCAGAAAGAGTCCAGCACAGCCCGGCAGCCCTCCCAGGGCTGCGAGCCCCTGGATCTGCGCCCCAGTGAGATGAAGCTCAGCCTGCTTGTCCCACCTGGGACCGGCATCCCCCACTCGCCTCCCTGTCCAGCCCCAGGCCACCACATGACTCCAGCCCCCCCACCTCTGCAGCTTATCAGCATCAGCAGCCATGCTCTTGGCCCCCTGCATGGTGGGTATCTGCCGCCTCTGCCACAGCATGCTGCTGCTGCTGCCCAGCTCCGGTCAGCACAGTGCAGCATGGGGCCGTGTGCTTTTGGGCAGCTCCTAGCTGTCACTCGAGGCTGCATATCAGTCGTGGGGACTGCTGGCCACACTGGCCTGGGTCCTATGCACATGAGCCCTGTGAATCGCTTCTGTGCACAAGCAGCCTGAGCCTCCTCTCATGGGAGCACCAGATGACAGGAGGCTCAGGCTGCCACCTGGGACTGGTGCTGGGGGCAGCCTGCACCCAGTGCTGGGGAAGATTGCTGCTGCCACTGGTCCCAGGTGGCAGCGACAGCCTCCTGTCATCCAGCACACAGATCCAGAGGCTCGCAACCCTGGGAGGAGTCCAGCACAGCCCCACAGCCCTCCCGGGGATGCAAGCCCCTGGATGTGTGCACTGGATGACAGGAGGCTGCCGCTGCCGGCAAGTGTTAGGACTTTTGGCTTGATCACTTTGAAGTGCAGTTTCCCAGAAATCCCTACACCTATCTCCTTGAAACCTGACAGGCTTCATGCCCTCAGAAGGGGCTACCACCCTTGCAATTTTCATCCAAATCAGGCAAGAAATGACAACGTTTTAGGCATTGTCATGATTCCCCATTACAGCCCCTGGGCGAAACGTCGAAACACGTCAAAACAGCGAAAGTTTCAACGAAACAAAATGGGACAGTGCTCTGAAATTAAATGAAACAAAACACTGTTCCTTTGAAACATTGAACCAGACGTCAAAATTAAACGATGGTGTTTTGCAGAGCCCTACTGCCCTTCCCCAGTGCCTTCTCACACAGAGGAAAAACCAAGGCAGTCTCAAGCAGTCTCTGCATGGCCCTGCATCCTCCTCCCTTCCTGCGCTCTCGCAGCCACACAGGGGCTTGCAGAAGGGTCTTCCCAGGCTTGGAGTCTCCTCACAGGCAGCTCCTCTCTTGTCTTGCCCCAGCAGGGCTAAGGGAAGGGTGGGATAACGGACACAGTGTGGCCTCTCGCCATGTAGTACTCTCGGTGCAGCCTCTGCTGCTACTTCTGCAAGGCTCTGCCAGGGGCTCTCAGGGGAGACAGCCATGGGGAAATCCTTTCCCTGGTCTCCAGCCTGTCTCTCAACCCTTCTCTCTGTCCTTTGTTCTCCCCACCGGGAAAACTGCTCCCCTCTTTTAACCAAGCCTCTCAGCCAATCCCAGGCCAGGACTCTTTCCAGGCTATTGCTAATGTGTCTCATTCATACCCTGCTGGGTTCCACCACCCGTCCCACTTCCAAGAGGGCTACCTCCAAAACAGTTTCACTCACCCTCACGATAAACAGTGTCCCTACTGGGACAAACTCTGTCTCTTCGCACTCTGTCCCTCTGCAGGGCAGCCCTTCCTAGTCCTTCAGGTGGGTCCATTTTTAATGCTGCTACATGTATTTGTGTAGCTAAACAAACAAGTTATTTTTCTGGAAAATATATACTGGTTGATAGGATCTCTGATTCCTCACTTTTAATCAATAGAGTCTTTCACCATCCTTTTTCACTGTTATATGTTACTAATGTTGGACTCTGAACAATGGAGGATTCTAAAGTGCATTATATCTGACTATGTATACCTTTTTGAAGGCATGTCACACTGATGCTCTATTTCCCAAGGGTATATGGAACAAATGGTTGAACAAAACAAAAATATATGCTAACAAGCAATTGTGTCAGGAGAAAAGAAGTGCTGGAGGAAAAAAATGATAGTTTCAAATTGCCCCCTCTCTAGCACACCAAGCTGCCTTTTCCATAGTTATGAATGAACTGCCAGTTATTATACCCTATGAAAGTTTAAAATACTTCTTCCTGCCACAAACTGACAGGGAAATTTGAGAGGAAGTTATATATCCTTTCATTAATTTTACTTATCTCTCCACTATGCAAAATACTTCTTTGCAGGCAGATATGCTGCATATCCTCCCTACCACCGTTTTAAAGATACCTTTTTCAAAAGAAAATTTAACTTCACTGGCCACAGGGTGAGAGAGGTGTATCACACAAAACCAAAAACACTAGTATATCTCCCCATGTAATTGAAAGCAATTACCTTTGGCTGGTTTTTTGTGCCAACTGTTGACTAAATACAGTGTGTTATGGCTTATTTGCAGCGGATGTTTTTAAGCAGCCTTACTCTTAAACCACTAAGCAAAAAGACCAAGACATCTGAAGTTAGCTCTCATGCCCCGCCACAAACATAAGACAGGTGACTTTACAACAGTAAGGCATATAACTACTGCACCTCATTCCCATATCCAGATTAACACACGATAAAACAACATGAAGCTGCTTCACTGTTAAATTTAAATCACAGTCTTGCCATCTGATCCTCAATGACTGACCCATGCACCTGCTTAGAGTCCTATTGATTTCAAGGTACTTCTGCATGGATCTAATTTCAGGGAATTAAAGTCAGCATATGCAAAATAAGGGACAATCCACAAATGACAAAATAACACTATAAACATTATACATTCACGGTACTTTCAATGTTCTGTTACAAGACAGCTATAGCACTGTAAAGCTCCTATAAGGTCATTCCAACCTCAGCCTCTTACACTTTCTCTTCCTCTAATGTGTTCTTCACCAATTTAGCTTGATTGACACCGCACACTTTTTTGCATGTCTCATTGGGGCAGACAGTGAAACTCAGCTGATCTGCACAACCCCTTCCTTAACACCTCAGAAAACCTATCACCAACATAGTCTGTTTGCCAACAATGCTTGGTCTTGACAAAAGAATGTCAGGTATGGGACCTCTTTGCAAGTAAGTGGACACCCAGTCAAACCAGAGGCTCCCTATGCCCATGCATTGCAGAAGACAATGGCACGTGGATCTACAGTGTATAAATGAAAAGTTGAATTCTTCCCAGTTTGACCACTCCCAAGCAGGAGTGAAGATTATAAGGAACATCATCAAACAGAATAATTGCCTAAATTGATTTTACTTATTTCAGTGGAGCTCTGCCAGGTTACATCTGAGAATCTGGTTCAATAATCACCACAGCATAAAAGCAGTGCAACTAGAAGGCAAATCAGACCTCTCAATACTTCTGTCCAAGCAGCCAATGTTTTCTTAAACTGAGAATTAACTTTAGTATGTTTAAAGAACACAAACTGGGGGTAAATTATACATTTTCTGTTGCTTAAAATGTAAACAAAGCTTTTGCCCAGCTACTCATTATCTCCTTGCCCTTACAAAGAAATTCACCCTTACAAAAGAATGTAACTCATTTCATTTTTCAAGTCAAAGACCAGGGTTATGGTATTTTTGTTGTTACTGTTAGTATTTTAATCCATGTAAAATTCTCTATTGAAAAAAAATTAAGCTTGCATGAGCAGTCAGAAGTAGAGGCTGCTCATGTAACTGTAACCTTGTTCTGTGTGTACGTATTTTGATACTATCTTTAATGACATGACTATATTTTCCTTCCTCCTCTTGTTCCTGACTTCACTCAGTGAATATCATGGGCAGTTAATAAGAGAGGTCTGTATAGTGAATACTGCTGTCCCCTGGAGGAGTATTACCTCATTTTCTGGAGAAATCAAGAGGAATATTTTTAACACTGATGGCTTTTGCGGATTTCCGTCCCCTCCCCTCCACCCTCCTCCATCTGACCTTCTTGTCAGCCTCAAGAGGGGCCGGAAAACACCCAGGATAAAACAGGGCCTGGTACCATTCAGTCAGTTTTGTTCAGCGTGCCTGAAGATTGAAATGTTGTGACCTATTAGCTGAGTAAATGGAGGGCACTGATAGTAAAATCCAAAGTTTACAAGCATTTAAAAAGGTCCCTAAGGCCTGAAACAAAATGTAATAAACCAAGATCTGCCACTTTTTGAATTAATTGGTTACAGTCCTTTGTCAAGTGTGGTTCAGCCACAAAGAGAGAATCACAAGAACTTTTTAATAGGAGCTTAACCAATCCTTTAAAGATGAATTTAACATCCTATCTAAGTTTAGTTGAACACTGCAGGTCAGCTCCCACCAGTTTCAATCACAGATACATTCAGGGTGTATCATATACTATACTCAGTAAGGAGGTAGGGCTGTCCCTGGGGGAAGAGGGGGGGCCAAATCAGGGCAACTGCCCCATACCCTGCGCTCTGGGGCGCCCCGCAGAGCTGGGCGGAGTGGTGCGGCGATTCTGCGCTGCAGCCGGTTTTACATCTGGCCACTTGGCACCCTCCCCCCGCCGCTGAATCTGCCACAGCTCCCTTGCTTCCAGGGGTGGGACCCTGCACAGGCTGATTTGCCCTGGGCCCCATACCCTGCTCAGGTCATCTCTGTAAGGAGGAATCGTGTAAGCATTTTGGCTACCCTTCCTCCTTGAGAGGGTGGATCAGTATCTCTGCTGGAGTCACATCTTAGCCTTGGCTTTGCTACTTCACTAAATACAGCACCAGAAGTGCGCAGCTATTTCATGACAACTATGCAACAATTCATGCATACTGACACTAATTTACATATACAGTGGTGATAACCCCTTGTACAGAAGGATGCAGGAACAGCTATATTAACAAAATTGAATAAGAGCATGATTTGGTGGCAATCATCCTGTTCCTTCCTCAACCCTTTTCCCCTTGTACACATTTATTACCCTTATTCATCTAATTATATCTCTACTTAGGTGGCAACATGCACATGGGATAGAAGTCTTTTGCCTTCTATCCTATTTGTTCTGTAAAGCACCTTTGTGTGCTATTAAAGAATAATACCAGCGGTACCAACTCTCTTGATACTATCATGGTTTTTGTGATGTTTGTGTTCCTTCAGACTCTGCAATTAAGAGACTGTCTGAAGCATCTCAGACAAATCTCTTCTTGAAAAACTAAAGCCCTTGGGATGGATCCCACTTACCCGATTAGGTCCCTAAGTGGACTTGGTGGACTTATATGCTGATCAAGTCCCCAGGGGGAAAAAACCCAAAAGGTGGGTAAGTTTACTGCTTTTTTTGTGGATTAGTTTTAAAGTGAAGGGGACAGCATGTTACAAAAGTAAGCCAAGTCAGTTTTTCAAGGACTTGGCTCAGGCTGGAACAGGATCATACAGGCACCTAATAGGTGGAAAGGGATTAGGCAGCTTGTGGGTTTGGAGATTGATCTTGAAAATATGAAAGGAGCTACCCTAAAAAAAAATATCAATAATACCGCTTTAAAATATTTTTGAGAGACCTGACTCATGACTGTTTTTAAAATGTGTGGGGTTGGCAACACTTTGACACAAAACTATGTCTTGTTTGTTTATGGTCAGAACTTCAGTAAATTTCCAGTTGGCCTATTGAACATTAGGGTAGCAAATCCAGGAAGCACCAATACTAGGATTTACTGACATTCAAAATAAAACCCCAAACACTTCCTCTTATAGGAGATTTAAAAGGATATTTATACTGCCTTATCAATGCACTGTGTTATTGCTAACATTCTTTTGATAACTGCTGCAAACTGTCTTTGACCAGTTTAGTATTTTCTATCTATTCCAAGAAGAAAACACCATGTTGAGCACAGCAAAATAGAACTGTGCTAGACTTAACTTACTAATTTTGGGTGTGTACAGAAGTGCTCCACGCACATTTTATAGTGCTGTAATTTATAGCACTTTTTATAGCACTATACAGTTACAACATCCTTAAACATGGCAGAAGTGCAGCGTTTCATGTGGGTAAGAGGGAACTCTGAGAATCCATGCGCTTTCTAGGCTAGGAAGCAGAAGGCGCTCCACAGAGAAGCAGCTCTGGGCAGGCTTCAGCATACACAAGTTAATTTAAAGTGCTACAGGTGGCTAAAGTGCTATAAACTACAGTGCTTCAAATTTAATACCTCATTTAACAAGGGTTAAAGTGCGGTACCCATTTTTAAATGTGTTGTAAAGCTATGCACTTTTGTTAGTCATGACAGTACAGCACTTTAAATGGCGAAAAAAGCAACTTCTGTACATACACTTTACATTTAGCCTTGTCGTATATTCTTTCCTCTTTTTTGCTTTCAGTGCCATTTCCAAAGTTCATTTAGCAAGAGACAAAAGGCTTTTTAAAAAAATTTATAGTCAAATGAAGCTGGCAGATGAACTAGATATTACAGTGTGAATGGAAGAGAAAAAGCCCGATTGAACTCAATGCAGCCAGAGACCCACCTGTTGTGCCGAAGCGAGCAATGCTGAAAGAACAAAGGGCACCACGGAAACCTCAGACTACCCCATAGCTGTGCAGATATTTCAAGCCCACCGCCAAGAATGGCGGAGGAGCAAAACTGGCTGCAGGAGGAAGATGAGTGGCAGCAGCATGAAGATGGAGAAGAGGCTCCGGGGGTCAGGGAGCAGGCTGTGTGCCTGTGTGGAAGCTCCAAGGAGCTCCAGTGAGCCAAGAGACACTTGTACTGAGCCCACCGCAGGAAAAGCAGCAGGAGATGGCAGGAAGCTTCGTAGGGAGACGAGCCAGCCATGGGAGAAGTGGCTGCGCTCAGTTAAGATTCTGGGTTTTCTTTTTTTTTTTTTTCTTCTTCATGGGGGTGTTACTCAGGGGGCAGCTAGCTAACCTGGACCCTGACCCCTGGAACTAAAAAGGGGAAAGAACAGACTGCAAGCCACAGGAAAAATTAAAGATACTGACTGGATGCCAGGCACAAGTGTGTGGATGCCTATAACCTGGCAAGGCCAGAAAAAGGCCCATGTACCAGGGGCTCGGACCCAGCTAGGAGACATCAGTCCAGCACAGAAGCCCCAGGGCTGGAGGGATCCTCTGCACGCTGGCAAGACAAAGCAAGTCCACCCTGGATTCCTTTATTCTCTTTATCCAGAGAGGATGGGCCCTACGAGGAGAGGGGAGATGTCTGCACCCTCTGAGCCTGAGAGAACTGTGGTAGATAAACTCCACTGGTAAGCTGCAGGGTCCCAAAGTTTCAAGAAACTTACCTGAGTTCAAAGTAAAAATCCTGAGTTCTTCTTTATTTCTTTTGACCACTATCTTCTGCCAGGGGATTATGCGGAGCCAGTGGTCCATTTTAACAAGGGAAATGGGATTGAGATGACCACAAGCCTATAAAGCCAAAGAAAAAAGAAAGACGTAGCCTGTCAAGAACCAAGGGCGAGACCGACGCTGCAACATCTGGGTGGCACATGGATGGGGTATAGGTGAGGTTGAAGCTCTAGAAGAAGGATCTAGCCTGTTGCTTCCTTGGCCAGCCATGGCTAAACTAAATACCTCCTGATCAAAAACATCACCTAACATCAAGATATGGTACATGAGAGTTGGGTAGCTTCACAGCAAGGCTAAGGCAAGTGTATTTGTGCCCCACAGCCCAGTCCGATCAGGCACAGGGCTGCCAGGCCCTGCAGTCCTATCCTATACTGCGCCAATGACATATAGTTACCATATTTCATGGTGTATAGGTTGACCATGATTTTCCAATGTGAAAAGTTAAGATTTTCATAGGAACAGTATATCAGTCAGGGCTGGGTTCAGCATTTGGTTGGTGCGGCCCCATCCCCTGCAAGTGGCAATGCCTGGGCTGTGCCAGCCAAATGCCAACCCTGGTGCCACTCGCAGGGCACAATGATATAGTGTATAAGTTGAGGTTGAATGTTAAGAGCTAAAGACTGTGCTTCAAACCATGACTTATACAGTGTGAAGTGTGGTAAATGCTTCTGAATTAAAATTGCATTTTGTGAATCAGGGGCACAGGAAGACAAAGTTTTATTGCTCCCCAACTGCGCAGGTCTTATTTTGACTAACTTATAAAATATTTCTAAAATGAAACACAATAACCCTTGTAGAACTCTTTACCCTGGGTGTTCTATAACAATCCAAGACCACTGGAAGGGGCAGTTTAGTTTGTAAAAATGTTTTTGTCTGCTTGTTTGCTAAATATTCCCCTAATTAATTGTTCCCCAAACATTCAGCTTTCACCAAAGAAAGCATATGTTCTCTCTGGAGAGGGTTTTTTGCAGGGTAATTTCTCCTAGGGACATATCTGTTTAGTCATTTATTTTGCAGAAATGGAGTGCAGTGCTTGGGAAGATTTCTTAATGAGGTGCTACCCATGGGTACTTTCCTCTCCTTCCCCACAACCAGCAGTGGGATGCAGGTCTACAAGAAAATTGCCAGGTGTGGGGCAGACAATTTCCTTCTTACATTTCATTTGCTCTCATCATCAGTAGCTTAACTGCTTCCTCTGTTTAGCTGCGCAGTGCATCTGGACCACTCCAGAAAGGACAGCAGAGCACAGGTCTAACCTCAAGTTGCCCTGCCCAGCGCGGCAAGCGGGGGAGCCGCAGCTGCTGCCACCACAGAGCAGCCCTGATGGGTGAGCCCAGAGGCAGTGCGGGGCCCAGGCTGGCCGTGGGGGCGGGTTACAAGCTGGTGCTGAGCATGGGAAAAGCGGCCCCTTGCCCACCTGGTGGCTGGCGCCCTGCGCTGTGGATGCTTACAGCCCATGTGGGGCTGCCTGTGCCTGCTCAGGACAGCCCCGTGCAGGCTGCGAGTGGCTGCAGCAGAGAGGGGAGGGAAGGGGCCACTTTTCCCTGTGCTCAGCACCAGCTCATTCCCTGCTGGGGAGCAGAGGGTTGGAGCTGCACGCTGCCCCCTGGCCTATACCACAGGGCTGGGGGGGCACTAGGAGTGAGCGGGTGCACGGGACCCACACCAGTGTCTCAGAGCCAGCGCTGGCAGGGCCCAAAGCAGGGCAGCAGGGGTACAAGGGTCCCGGCCAGCAGGGGCTCTATGGAGCCGAGCCAGCTCCCCTCTCTCCCTACTGGTGCAGCCCAACCCAGCTCCACAGACCCAGCCTGTGCCCCGTTCTGGGCCCCACCAGTGCTGGCCCTGAGACACTGGTCCCAAGACATTGGGACATTGGTCCCAAGATGGTGACCAGGGGACAGGGCACCTGTCAAGAGGCAGGGCTACCCATGTGGCCCGACAGCTTTCCAAAACTGGGTAAGCGGCCCTCCACCCAAAATAACTGCCCGCCCCTGCTCTAAATTGTCAGTTTCAACTAGCTTGAACTAGGGTAAGACTTAAAAAATGCTTATATTCTAGGTTTCAGAAGCATGTGATGTAAAAATATACAAAGACTTACAGGATATAAATCTATATAAGTATGGACCTGCCTCCCCCACTATGTCAGGACTAATTTTCTCCCCCTCCAGCCTGCCTCCTTCTTCCTTAGCCACTATTCCCCCAAAGCCTTGGAGAATTAACAAGCTTTGCCACATGCTCTGGAGGTCAGGGTTCAAGTCAGTTCAACATTTTTTCATAATTTGGCATGCAACAAGAAAGCAAGCCCTAGTCCATTTCAGAAGGTTTTGTCTCTGAATCAATTGGCATTTTTAAGAGAAAAAATAGGATACAACAGAATAAGTGCAAGTCCCAGAAGCGGATTATTTATTCACACATATTTACGATAAAAAGCTGGTCTGTAGAGCAATTGGCACTTTGGAAGAAGGAAAATGCTCTTAATAAAAGGGCAGAGTTGAACCTCCAGTTCAAACAAGCGGCACCTCTGCTGTTCCAGGGGTAGGCACTAAAGGGGAATACTACACTGAACCCAGCTGAAACTAGTTTCGTTTCACCCTGTTCGGGGTCATAAACCATACAAATGCTCTACACTTCCACCACAAATCACAAATCTACTGGAGTTCGCTCAGAAAATTCTGGACCCAGGTACTTCTGCCTGATTCCCATGTGGATGTTGCTAGGACTGTGGGAAAGAAATAGACAAACTGATTTGAAAGAGGACTGTAAAGTTTCTCTTTAACTATATCTATAGCTGGAAATGTTTTTAAGAGGGTCAAGGGATTTAGACACAGAGCTCTCACTGATTTTAATGGGAGCTGGGCATCTAGCTTCAGCCCTCCTTAAAAGGAATCTGAAAGATGTGGCTCAATCTCCAACTCAACTTCAAATGTCAATTAGAAATCGTATTTGAAACTAAAACAAGAGTAGTGTTAATTTACTTGCCTCTCACTAGCAGGCAAGAAGGTCAACATTGCTCAGCAGCATCAGTACATCAGAGATAATCCCCTTCTCAGGTATAACAATCCAGGATAACTGCATTAGCTTCAGCAGAGTTATCCAGATATACACTGGTACAATTAAGAATTTGGTCCAAAATATAGGTTCTGATCCTTTCTCCAGTAGCACCTGGAGGCCGCAGTCTAGGTCAGGGTCCTAAAACAGTAGTGCATGCTCCAAATGCATATGATGCCAGGTCCTCTTTTGCAGGGAATGTATAGTCCAAGTTTAAATAGGGACATGTTATGCTTTGTTAATTCTGACAGGATAAACTGGCTCTAAGTCAGATGTACTAACATAACTCTCTTTCTGTACAATATTAACCTTTCAAGTGGGGTTAACAGGCCTTCACTCAGAGACCTTGGCTGCTGCCATTCCACAACAAACAAACAGGGACATTCATGCAAGGTTAATCCATACATTTCTCAAACAAGAGAAAAAGAATCAAATAAAAAACAAAGGATTTTGCGGTTGAAATTGCAAGGTTATGCAACATAAAACACAAGACCTATTTGATTTCCTTTGATAGAGAAAGGGTGTTTAGTTCAACTGTCTTATGCTTACCAAGCCATTCTTCCCCATGTGAAAGAAAGGGTTGGTCCTGGCACTGATTTTTGAGCATTTTGCTGTAAGCAAGATGATCTTTTTTTGCCTGCTTTTGATAAAACAAGTGGAAGCAAAAGGGGAGGAAAAACAGTGTAATAAAAAGTGGGGGACAGTATGGCTTTACGTTGGTATGTTGCTCTGACCCTAGCTCACTTTTCTGGTCTGAAACATTACCTGGCAGAAACTCCCTATTTTTCACTGGTTATTTTCAGGCTCAGCAGACTGGATAACCTACTATTAGGAGTAGATGAAAAGACAAAGGATGAGAGAAACATATTAAAAAAAAATTTAGGAAAGCCAAAACTCCTGTTGAGATCCCTGCTGGTGATAATCAGGCATCTTCACTGGTATGCTGGTCTAGACTGGAGCTTACCGGAGGAGAGAATCCTTTACCTGGAGCAGAGATCTACCAGCCTTTTCCCTGGTCCTTCTTTTTAAAGCTCTGACGGGGTGGCAATCACAAGAGACTATGCCCTTCTTCAACAATGAGGCCTAATTTTGCAGTCCAATAATTTTGTTCCATTTTACAGGTTTCCCTCACTTTTTGCGGGTTCTGTATGTGCAAATTCATTCTTATGCAAAGATTCTTTTTATACCAAAAATTCATTATGCGCAAGGTAAATTCACTCTTAGGTGATTGGTGTGGTAGAAGCCTGCAGCCAGCTGCTTTGTGCGGTGCACTGTGGGAGTGACGTGCACCAAAACATAGTCATTTGTAGAAGTACACTGATACATCAGTTCAATATCAGATCACTACCAATATCAAGAAAAACATCTATATCAGATATTGGCCTGCTAGGGCTGATAAATGCTTGTGCTGCATCTAGTTACAGCCCAGCACAGAGCAGAAACCGCAGCATGGAGAGTTGCCTCCAGCTGGTAAGTCAGAAGGGAAGGGGTGGAAGGAAGAGGTGTAGGGGGGCAGATTAACGCCCCCTGGGCAGGTGGCAGGGAAAGGTGCTGCCCAGTGGGGCACTGGAGAGGGAAAGGCATGCAGGACACAGGTATAGCTCATGGGGTGGGGGCAGCTCCCACTGCTGCTTGCACTGATCTGTGTGGTGCAGGTTGGGCTGTAGCTGTGTGGTGGAGCCAGAGCCAGCACTGCACAGCTCTTCTTGGCACGTGCTGGGCTCAGAGCAGGCTCTGGCAGCACTGGGAAGAGGCTGTAGCCACCCCAAATTTTCCTGCAGCTCTTCTCCCAGCCCCATGCCACCACCTGGCATAGCCCCGGCTTTTCCCAGGATTTGGGTGGAGGTGGGGTGGTCAGCTGGGGCTGCGTCACATGGCGGTGCAGATCTGGTAGTGGAAAAATTTGGAGTGGCTGCAGCCTCCTCCCAGTACCACCGGAACCTACTATGAGCCCAGCTCCCAGCAAGCAAAGCCCCGCGCAGCACCAACTCCACCCCGCAGGTGCAGCCCACCCTGTACCGCACAGATCCAGGGGCACATGCCCCCCCATCCCTGACCTCCTGGGGTGCAAGCAGTGGTGGGAGCCACCCCTACCCTATGAGCCAAGCCTCCATCCTGTGCCCCCAGCTGGGCAGTGCCTGCCCCTGACCCCTCCCTCAACGCAGGGGGCATTGATTTGCCTCCCATGCCCCTTCCCTCCCCTCCCCTCTCCCCTTCCACCACGCTGGACTTACCATCTGATGGCAGCTGTATCGGATATCAGATCAGTATCAGCCAATATGCCTCCTTAAATACTGGATATCAGCATCAGCCCCCAAAATATCTATTGGTGCACCCCTAGTCTCCTGTGTGGATCTGTGCTCCTCGCTTGTTGCCTGTGACATGTGTTTCTGTAGTTGCCATCCCCATTAGGGTAGCACCAGCCAATTGCCCATCAAGAATGATGGAGGGAGTAGGCAGGAACGGAGTCCCGTGTCCCCCCACCATCCAAGCCTGCTTCCCACTTCCCACCTGCTGCTTGGGGTCCGGGCCCACTCTGTCACTATGGGCAGATGTGGGGGGTGTGGCGGAGGACTGGGCCCAAGGATGGGGAGAAGCTGACCTGCCACGCTGGTGGGCTACGGGGAAGAGAGCAGACTGCTCCACACCCGCAGGCCTGCTCCCCGCTCTACCTGCATCGGGCCCAAGCCCCACTCCTCCCCTCCCCACTGCCATACCAGCCCGTGTCAGGCCTGCAGGTGGTGGCGATGGAAGAGGGGAGGGGCGGGCCGAGACCAGTGCTGGTGGCCTTGCCTGTGCCCACCTTGTGGCATCCTAACCCCATTCCCCCCCATGCCACTGCCACCACCTCCAAGGAGCAATGGGGAATGGGGGTGAGGCCAACTCCAGTGGCCTCACTTCCCCACGCCATTCTATCGTCACCACTTCCAGGGAGCAGGGCAGGGGGGATGAAGCAAATAAAGCATTATGGGCAGACAGATTAAGCCTTTTATAATATTAGAATTCATCACCACCCTGTGCTTGTGTATACTATCTGCTGTTGATGAGTACCAAAATTGTCTTGTAAAAGTGCTAGAAATGGGTCTGTGGGTCAGTACAGTCAAGGTCTTGGAATGTATCCCTATTTGTTACATTGTAAAGTGGGTTCCCTTTATGCAAAAATCGAGCTATGTGCCATTTTCACACATGTACAGCATAAAGCAAGGGAAACCTGTACTCTCTTCTCATTTATTAGATAGGATTTTAACAGAGTCCTGGGGCTGTACTAGTAGACATAAGTGCTAGCAAAAAAACCACAATTTTTTTGGTCTTTATTTGCCTCTTCTGTCTGCGTTCATTGTTACTGTAATATCTTCTGATCTCTCCTCTACTTCCAACAGCTGAGCTCACAGTTATGGTAGATTTATAGACCTCGACTATTATAACAATATCCCTTTTTTTTCAGCCAATTCTGATTAGCATCAAGTTCTCTGGAGTAGGTTTGAAGTAGAAGTGTTTTAGCAGAAACACTACAAGGAGACCATACATTTGGCACCTAGGGAAGGCTGGCACACATGAAGATTCTTTTAAATTTGCACTGCTGTGATACAAGAAAAGAAGTCTCTCAGACATGCCTGTTTTAGAGGTTATGGAGTGCCAGCAAATTTACAATTAAAAAACTCTGTGAAAGACAACAACAGATAGTGTCAAGATGGCCACACCTATACAGGGGCAAACAGGTTCCTTTTTCACAGGTTTGGGTTATCTGATCAGCTTAACCTAACAAGTCATAGCCGCTTGTTGCCAGGCTTTTGAATGGACAAATCAAGCCTGTTAAATCTGGAGGGATAACGGAAACCATTCTTGCATGCATTTAGTGAGCCAATCCCAGTGAGCAGCAGTAGGCAACCACCAGCTACAATGGTGGAACTTATATTCTTATCCAGTATGGGAGGGGAGTTGCCACAGGATGTTATGGAAGCTGATAGTACAACTGAGTTCAAAAAGGGATTAGACAAGTTTATAGAGAATAGGTCTGTCAAGGGCTATTAAACACAACAGTTAGGGATTTAACCTATTGCTGGTTACAGGACACTGGAGTAGATGGACCTATGGTCTAACCCAGTAATGCTTATGTTCTGTGAACAGAGGACAGTCCAAAGACATTGGAGATAATAAAAAACCACCAATCCTTTCCCATCCATGTGATGACAAAACAGGAGTGAACAGAAGAGGAATTCTAGTCCAAGTGTAGCAGGTAACTGAACTCCTATCCACATCAGCAGGGCACAGGACCTTTTGGAGTTCCCTTGTCAACAGACTTACGTTCAGCTTTGCTGTGATGGTATACAGCAAGCTGCTCTTCACCAAAGGTAGCCAACCTGTAGCACAGGTGCCACAAATGGCATGGGCAGCCACTCTGTGTGGCACATGGCAAACTGGGGAGCATAGTGGCAGACAGGACAGGGAACATCAGATCAGGCAGGGTCACACAGGGAAGGAAGCAGAAAAGAGAGCAACAGATCAGGTAAGGAAAAGCAATTGGAGTGGCACTCAGGAAAGGTCTAGGGCTAACTTGTGGCACGTCTGTCAAAAAGACTGGTCCCTACTTTCAAAGTGTGGCACTAGAAAGGTTGGCATCTGTACAGATTATATTTTGCCTTGTAAGCATAAAAGGTACCTTATACACGAGCAGGGAGGCTGCTCCAATGCACTGTAATTCCAGCGTGTCAGAACAGACTCCATTAATTGAGTCTACTGGAGTGGGGCAATTACTGTGCTCCAGCAGCCTCCTGTGTCTCATGAATCAGCGTCCCCACACTTCAAACTAGTGGCAGGGCACTTTATCTAAAGCTCTGATTAAAGTCTTCCCTCCCCTCCCATGCACACACACTCCTGGAGCACATGTATAAACACCTGAAGTGAGGCTTCAAAAATTCAGTCATATACAGGCAAAGGGTGGGAAACAGGCTGGCATATCTGCTCTCACATCTTAACAAAAAGGTAAATAGCAGCAATGACTTCTTTATATACCCTCAGTCTTGAAACTAGCTCCCTTGCTCCAGCTGCCAAAATTCCAATTCAAATGTATGTTCTTCATTAACTAGCTCAAACCTGAGAAGCTGCCACAGATCCAAAGACTAGAGGAGCAGCAGAAGAGACACTGGCAGCGTCTAGGGCTAAAGGAAAATCCTGTTATTGGATTTGTGACACAAGAGATACCCATACCTATGGTCCTTTCATTGATACCTAACATACACAAACTTTTGGCTACAAAACAGAAGAAAAGCCTCCATCAAACTGAGCAACCCAAGCCTCTCCTCTAGGATCCATGCTCCTTTAAGAAGAACAATACCAAAATATCAAGAGACATTCCCATGTCACACCCAGCAGAAACCCATTGCAGCAGCTGCCCTCTCATTTGCAACTGTTGATACACTGGCATTTCTGACCTTGCAAAACCACGGAAGAAATAACTGGGAACTCAAAACCAATACAAATTTTAAAGATGGCAAAAATGACTGCCTTAGTAACTCAGGGGAGAAATTTCAACCTAGAAATACACTGTATGAACTAATGTCTGACAGCGGTTGGGAGGAGAGAGAGCAGGTAATCAAGACTATAGCAGAATTAGTTGGTGAAAAAAACCCACAATTTTAAGATGGTGGGGGGGGGGCAGAAGGAGTTGAAGGGGGGACAACTGTCACCAACATTCTTTACCTTACTAATTAGTCTTCGAAGCTAATCTATTTTCTTTCCTAATCTATTCTCTTTCCTAGCAGTGGTCCCTCCAGAACAAGAGAAAGATAAAGTTGCAGAACACTACAATAGAAGCTTGCATTGAAAGCATGAATACATTTGGAAAAAAATTATGCTCCAGTACTAACCGCTCAAGATGCTCTGACAGTAGATTCTCACTAAACCCAATTTTGGAAAATGAACAGCATCCCCATTTTAACTACTAGCCAGCCTAAGCAAGTTAAATCAAAACCCAAATCAAAGGTAACATCAACCTTGCAAGACCTAAATATGTTGTATTTTAAAAGGTGCGTACATTTTCCAAATGCGCATGTGGTTTCACTTTCCTCCATGCCAATCTGTGTAAGGACTCCTTTCTTTAAGGCAAAAGATAGGCACCAATAAGCCACTCAAGGATAGACAAGCCGGTGTACACGCAAGGAAAGTTTTCAAGCTATGAAAGAACTGTTACATACAACAGCAAGAATGATGTTAGAAGTATAACATCATCCCTTGAATGCTGTAGGCCAGTGCTTCCCAAACTTTTCCTCAGCATGACTCCATTTATGGCCCCATTTTCTCAGCATGGCCCCTCCCTCCCAACCCACAGCCCCCCACCCCCACTCACTGATACTGTGACCCCATTTGGGGTCACGACCCACAGTTTGGGAACTGCTTTAGGGTATTTTTACAGCATGTATTACTTGTAGAAAAATGAACATGTTAAAACAGTGCTGAAGATTTCAGGAATTAGAGGATGTACAGCAAGGCTACAAATCTGGTTCTAAACAAGAAAAATAATGCAAGCCTTTCATATTTAACCCTCTTAAATTGGCAGCCTTAGAACCCAGAGGGAAGGCACTGATCAGCTTACACCTGCGACTGATCAACATTAAATCCTTTCCTTCCTTACTGTATATTTTATTTTCACTGTAGGACAGTAAAAGATCCAAAACCAACTTTCAACTCAGATTAATGGGACCATACCATTCATTTTTAATTAGAAGATGTCGACAAGACTGTTGCAAAGAAGGACTAACTATTAAGAGCACAGCTGTGTTCATTTTGATTAAAAAAACTTGACCCTGCACTAAAACTACAAACCTTTACATTTTCTAGCTTTCATTTTGCCATAGTCTAAACTTTTTCTCACTATTGCATCAGTCACAAAGGAACGTGCTACTATCTTATTTTCTCCAGAAAAAAATCTTATACATGCAATTAAATGTTTCTGTATCATATGATCCTACAGCTTGGACCTAAGGATCCAGATACAGCAAAGGACATCTCAGGCACCACCCAGGTAAAATTCTGTCTTTTAGATTCATCTACAATGCATGTGGGTAGAAGGGAGATAAGGGGAGAAGGGAGAGTTAGGTGTCTGAGAAAGAGACTTAGGTAAGTCAAAGCAATGGGTGGGGGCTACCACAGTCGATCAACAGACAGACTCTTCTTCAGCATTTCCTTAAATTCTGTGGTTCCCAGAGGCTTTTGTGCCTGCATAGAAATTCTTCCCTCCAAGCCCAGCAGGGGTCACTACTTTCTTTGAATAAGAAAACAATGGAGCTGCCCCCTGCCATTAGCCAACAGTTCAGGAATTAGAGCACTTGCCTTGGATATAGGAGACTTAGATCCTGAGGGGATTTGAAGCCACATGCACTGGCCCAGGAGAGTGACCCAAGTAGCAAGCCATGGGCTAGACTGCAATGAGACCTTTCTCAACCCCCTTTTGTTGAAGCTTTTGCACTTTGTACAGAATACTTGAAAATTTACTGGAGCAAGGACAACTCTCTAGCCTAGGGGTAAAAGCACCCACATGGGAAGAGAGCAGACCTACAGTCAGTCCACTCCCTACTCTGCAGTGCTCCCAGACAGCCTTTTCTTTTTGACAGCTTTTCTTTAAACAGCCTTTGGAGTTTGTCCTCCTCTCAAACTGCTGTTGGATGGGTACACGCAGAGTACTGAGGGAAACAGTGAAAGCATCTACCTGTGCAAATAATGCAACGCAATAACAGCTCTGGAGTTTATTGCTCCTGGGTGCACCATTTGAATGTGCACCCAGGACCACAGCACATAGAGCCGGGTTCAAGCAGCCTGGGATAGCAGGAGGTCTGCAGGAGTCAACCTGCCAGCCTGGGGCTGTGCGCCACCTTGGCTCAGCATGCTGCAGACGGGCTGGCTGGGGCACAAGGGTGCTCCAGTGTGGGGCTAGCCAGCAGGCACCCCCACACTGAAGCATCCTCATGCCCCAGCCATCCGCATAAGCATCAACACTTGCGCTGCTGGGCAGTAAAAAAACTCCACAGCAGGACAGTACTTGTATTTACAGGCACCATCCTGTTGCAGAGTTTATTAGTTTACTCCAGCCTAACTGCCCTGCCCATGTAGATGCCAGGATGTTTAGTGCTGAGCTAATTAGTCAACTTTGCAATAAACATTTCATGTAGACATGCCCAGTAGCTCCTATTGGAGGCAACAGAGCATAGTGCATAAACCCCAAGGCAAACTGCAGCCTATATTCCAGCCATCCAAAATAGGACACAGGTTTCCCTTGCTTTATGCCGGCAGGTTCTGTATGTGTAAATTCACTCTTACGCAATGACCCTTTTTATATAAAAAAATTGTTATATATGAGGTAAATTCACGCTTATATGATAGGTGTGGTGGAAGTCTGCAGTCAGCTCCTCTGTGCAGTGCATTGTGGGAGTGACGCACACTAAAATACAGTCTCCTGTGTGGGTCTGTGCTCCTCGCTCGGTATCTGCGACGTGTTTCTGTAGTTGCCATCCCCACTATGGTAACATTCACTGCCACCCTGTGCTTGTGTGTACTGTCTGCTGTTGGCGAGTACCAAAATTGTCTTGTAAAAGTGGTAGAAATGGGTCTGGGAGTCAGTACAGTTGAGGTCTTAGAACGTATTTGTTACATTGTTAAGTGGGTTCCCTTTATGCACATTTGAATTATGCACCATTTTCCAGGAACACGTGTACAGCATAATGCGAGGGAAACCTGTAGTTAAAATCTTTTGAAATGCAAACCCAGTTTTCCTCAGAACAATCTCTTTGTTAGCCAAGGATCAGTCTGACCTGGCAAAAATAATGTAGGACTTGAATTCCACTTCATTTTAAAAATGGAGTCGTACTTTAGCAAAATTCACTATAAGCAGGTTTTACCCTATCAGCCATAAATGTCTGCCCATTTCTCCATCAACCAGAAGCCTCTGTATCCAACATCACACCTATTCCAGTTCCAGCTCTGATAGAAGTTTCCCCACCCCACCATCCTGTTGATACCACAAACCTCCCTTAGCGCAGAAAACCTATACATGGCCAATAAATTGATTTTTGTTGTGCAGTGGTGTGGGGCTTGTCAATATTTGCCTTAAATATTGTTTTAGGGCATAGAGCAAACCTTTAAACTTTGAAAACCTATGTAATACTGACCAGAGCATCACATTAGGACAAGAATCTGTAAGCCTAAAGTGATATTTTGTAATACAACCAGGCTTTCCAAAGTTTGCAGGACTGTGTTATCTACACAGAAATGTATTTACATATACGAATGCCTGAAGTCAGATATCTAAATACTATTTTTAAGGCATTAGCTGATTTAGGCATCAGATATTATTCATTCAAGTTTGAAAAATAAGGCCCTGAATGATAATCTTACAGAATATTTACTGTGTAATGGGTTTGTGAAGTCTGAAAAATGAGTTTCTTTAAACAGGCCATTCAGGCTCAAATTTCAAATATAAAAATTAAGTTTTATATTGGTGTAGAGGTTTTCTTGACTTCTCTAAACTGCCAAACAGTAAGCACAAAAATGTAAACACTCCCTTCCAGTATCTAGAATCCAAAGGTTTCAGCAGCTCATTAGAGCAGAAACAAGAAATAAAGCTGACTATTATATTTCACTGCCCAAGCTAAAGCATAATACAAGGGTTTTTTTTAAAAGCACAAATGATGACAAGTACTATTTTTAAGAGGAGTTCTTAATAACAGTTCCATGACTCAAAAACTTTACATGATAACCTACTTAACAAAGTACCCAATATGAAATATGATTTGGGGTCAAAAAGAATGGTAAAAGCTACCCGTGAGGTATGATGATGAGTGGTCATTATGCTGGAGAGGAAGCCATTGTCCAGGTGTTTGTTAGGAAAGATGTATAGCCTAACAAAGTTTTATTAGTTTACAGGCTATAATGTTGAGCTATAAGGGTGCCTATACACATCAGAGCAGACTCTATTGATAAAGTCTGCTGGAGTGTTCCAATTGGAATGCTCTGGAGTGCTACGGCATCTTGTATATTGTGCCCCACGTTTCACAATGGCCAAGGGAGCACTTTAACTAAAGCTTGTTGGGCGAGCTCTAGTTAAAGTGCCCCTGTGGCCATTGTGAAACACAGGAACACTAAATACAAAAGATGCTGCAGCATTTTAATTAAAGAGGCTCCCGAGAGCTGCTCTAATTAAAACACCGCTCCCCCACCCTGGAGCACATGTACAGGCAACCTAAGAGATTTAATTTAACAGTGCTACCATGGCCCCTTCACTATGGAAGTCATAGTTTTTAGAATGTGATAACAAATACATCCTGAAGACGACAACCACCTCTCTGGTGCACTCATACTTGAGAAACTATAGTGCAGCAGGGTTTACATACATTAGCTGAATGGCTGTTCACTCAGTGTGTAGGAGGGCTGCGGTCTGTCAAACAACATTAAGCAAAGTCATATAGACCATAACTAGGGGCACAGTTGGGGAAGGATTCACTAGAAATAACAGCATTGCCTCAGCTGCTCTGTTAAAAATACACCTGGCAGAACTTGATCATATGAAAGGTTCAGGTATCCTCTGAACTTCTCAAGGAACATTCTGGTGATGTTGGCAAGGTGCTAAAAACTGAGATTTAAACTTAGCACCAGTTTCTCAGCTGGTGAAAATCACTACAGCCCCCTAGAAGGGAATGTTGTGGAACACTTATGAAGACAGCATGACCTGATGACCAGCCCTGCCCCTAGATTGGATACCTGATCATCATTACTTGGTGTCTTAACTGCTAACTATTGCATCTTAAAGGTGATACTCCATTATCTTAAACTTCCATTAAATAATGCTGCTTCAATTAAGTATGCTTTAACTTGGGCTTGGATTGTGAGGTTCACCTAATTCCATCCCCTAGGCTTTTTTTTTTTCTTTCCTGTTAAATTATCTTACTTCAGAAATACTTTTTGACCACTCTCTCTATTAGCAGAACAAAGCTGAGGGGATTTTCCCACTGCTAGCCACATGATTTAAAGAAACTGCAACTAAATGATCCTATGACCCCAGCTGACTTCCTGCCCTTCGGGCGGGCGGGGGCTGGACTTGATGATCTCCGGAGGTCCCTTCCAGCCCTAGTGTCTATGAAATCTATGAAAGAGACCAAAGTCTTTCTACAACTGAACTGAGAAAAGGACAGTTTATAGATTCAGAATGAAACAAATAAGCTTTTTAAAGGTCTGCCATAGCTTATCTACTGAAAGTTTCCTTTATTTTCACAAGGACTAGAACCGTGGTTACAGTAAGTTAAACCTCTGCAGAAAGCTAAGGCCTCTAGCCCCTCTTACGCCAAAGAAAGCTTTCTGCTGGCTAACAGTGAAAAAAACAAGCTGAGTTTTCCAGCTGAGAACATTTGCTTTTTAATAATCTGATTTTGTATCAACATGTTTCTTTTAAATAAGAGCTTCATTGTTATCATCTCCTTGCCACTGCTTCTCCTATTCTGGGCCCATATAGAGCCCTCCCTTCTCCAGTGAGTCTAAGTTAGTGCTAGTTTGACTTATGCAGGCCTTTCCCAAGGCTCCTTTGAGTCCTGAGAAGCTGGGAATAAGACTAATATGCTGTGTTCCAGCTTCATCCCTATGCCAGGGCCTGAGAGCAGAGACAGCATACAGCCTTTATTTATACCAGCTGTACACAAGCAAGCAAGCCTCTCTACAGAAGGGATATTCTCAAGAGGATGCACTTTAATGGTCTTTTTTGTGGCCAGCAGGATGTAAAGGAGGAGCCTTAGTGTAAATGAGACAGGCCTGCAATGTTGCTCAGGAAACCTTATTTTTATTTTTTAAATTAAAGTATCAACTGGTTCCCTTACTCATAAGAGCTCTCCTAATAAGATGCACTTTAAAGGAATTAAAAAGGTGTCCTTGCTTTAAGATAGTAGACGGCAGGAATCATGGGTCTGAAATACTTTTTGAATGCTTGAAAACACAGTGAGTTGAGAGGTGGCAGTACGGCTGCTCCAACTGCCTGTGCAGTGCTCCCATTACATCAAATACCCCACTAACCTTACACTACCCTATGTTTCTCCAGAACACTACAACTGTTTGGAAACAGTTACAAGTGTTTGCCCTGAAGGCACCCAGGTGTATGCTGTACTATGCACTGAGCTAGGAGCTAAGAGAGTGAGACTTCAAAAGGTAACTTGCAAAGAAAACCAATTGAATTCATGCCTTGTTTTTTCCTTATTTTTCCACACAAAAGGGCAGGCTGCATGGGGGTGGGTTGTGGGTGTGTGTGTGGGTGGGTGGAATGGGATAAGACGACAAAATGTGTTTAAGCATTCGAAATTCTACCCCGCTTTCCTATGAATAACTAGAAAAATAGTAGTTGTACTGTATGCCACTGCAGATACCCCTTGAATTGAAAAGAGAAGATTTTTTAGAACTTTTTGCTACATATATAACTCATATGTACAAGAGCTGGGAGGAAAGCTTTGAAAGCTCTTTTGTTATAAATCAGTTACTCCTCAAATTAGGAGTTTCCAATCCACATTTTAGGCCCTCTTTGTGACATTTCTAACAAAGAAGTAAAAGGCCACAGACACAAGAGCTGGACAAGTTTAATTTATGGCATGGATTTAAATTAATCTAATTAAACCAGGGCAAACCCATTCACAGAAAATTTCTGTGCAACAGTGGTTTGTTTCAAGTACAGGCAACCCCCACTTAGCACTCCTAATGCTTGGTTTTTCAGGAGCCAGTTAAGTGAAATGAGCATTAAATGAAACCGAAAGTATTTGACAACCCAAGATGGTGACCCCCATTGTTTTTATGACCCAGAATGGTGACCGTGAGCCTTATAACAAAACTCACCAAGCGCTAAGTGAAATCAGGTATCAATTTCAAATGAGGGCTACAGGGAAATAGCGCTAAGTGAAACAGAGTTAAGCGGAGGCTGCCTGTAAGCTCAAGCAATTTTAAGTGATTTGTGGCTGTGACAGTCCAGGAAACGTGTGAGAGGCAAGAGTTTTTTATTGGATCAACTGAATTGTCTGGGATGGGTTTAGACAAATAAACTCTTGCCAATTAAGCTTAAACTCCTTCCTAACAGGCTGAAGCCAGTGTTCCCAGATTTTTTTTGGACCAATGGGCCATGGTCAACCATCAACATTTCACAGACCAACTCATACGTTCAGCGTCAAGCTTTTCACTGAGCACATTAATAGGTGTTTGGGGTCCAGTGTGACCTGTGGAGCGGGGATAGATCACTTACTGTACCCTGGTAGGTCACAATTTGGGAATCACTGGTTTATGCTAAACTTGAGTTTTTATTTCAATTAAATCTCCCATACTTTTCCTTGCAAAGACAGCTTTGCAAAATATTAAATAGAATAAAAGGCCTGGACTAAAAGGAACAAGGTGCTAAACTAGAGGCAATCCTCCACATAGTCCTTTGTCTCAAGGAACTCTCTAAGGATATGGATGTTCAAACAATTTTCTGTGGGGCTAAAGGGGACAGGGATTTGCTACACATCAGCTGTTCCATGGTTACTGTCCAAATGCATGCTTCTAACCCACAGTAAGCAAAAGCAAAGCTATAATAACTGATTCCTCTTCAATAAATGGTAAGTGGAACCTTAACCAAAGCAGGTTAGCTCTCAAGAATAGCATAGATGGAGTAACAAACAGACCAGTGGGGCCTGTGCCCAGGGGCCCTGCTTGTGGCTCACTTCTCAGTGGCAGGGAAGCAAAGGTCACGTTTTAAACTTGACGTTGGTTTTGTCTCTGTACTGGTAGGCAGCGAGTGGAAGAGCCACCAGGGCCACTCAGCTGTGGAGACAAAAATGGTGCCAGCATTAAAACCACAGCTTTCACTTCCCTGCCAATGAGGACTGAGCTGCAAGCATGGCCTCTCCACCAATCAGCAATGGGGGGGAGGCTAGGGGAAAACTGCAAGATTAAAAAGGTGCTGCTGTGCATGTGGCCAGGAGCACAGCAGGGTAGCCTAGCCAGCTCCCTGCAGGTCAGTCTAATGGGGGAAGGGGCATGGGGCAGACAGATTGAGGCCCTCACAGTGAGGGAGTCAGTGGGGCAGGGAGAGGAAGAGCTGCCCAGACAGGGCAATTAGTGGGATCCAGGGCTGAGGCGGGGAGCAAGACAGAGCTACAGATGGCTCACCCAGGGGGCGTGAGGCAGGGTGGTTCCTCACTGCTGGGTGCACCCCCCCAGAGGAGACATGGGGTGCATGTGTCCTCCCAGATGTGTGCAGGGTAGATGCAGGCTGATTGTTGTGGGCTTGGGGCTCTCCACCCTGCTGCCTTTCCCTTGGGAGCCTTGTGCTAGTTGTGTGGTCCCTGCCCATCTGGCAGCAGTGGGGGTGGCGAGTTGTGCCTCCTGTTGCCAGGCAGGCAGGGGACACATGGCTGGCACAGGGCTCCTGGGGCAACGGCAGCAGAGCAGGGAGCCCCAAGCCCACAGCAGGCAGCCTACATCCACGCTTGCCCCCACTCGGTTTCACTCTAGTTAAAAGCATCCCCAACACTTAAAAATGGTAGCAGCAGCACTTGAACTAAAGCTCATTCAACAAGCTTTAGTTTAAGTGCCTGTATACTATCAATATTAACCAAGAAAGTCTTTATTGGTGCACCCTTAATAACTTCAAATGAGAATTAGTCTCCCTATGGGAAGGGACTCTCTGAAAAAGCTGCCAAGTCCAGTCAAATGAACACACTGCAAATCCAAGTCTGTAATATCCACCAACTCCCAAGCACTTGATTTCACTTCAAGGACTAGTTTGACTTCAGTAAGAATTGAGGATACTCAGCACCTTACACAGAACTGATTGAACTCTGCAGGTTCAGGCCTGACATCAACATGTTGAAGTACTAATGGGGAAATTATTTATGAAATCATTGTACTTGGGCTTAAGTGCATTCAAGGGAACCATGTTTTAATTTTATTTAATCCAATGACTGAAAAACAAATATTTTACCTTTCAGAACATCCTGAATCAACACTGCTACCTCTGGAAACTAATACTGCAAATACTAAATGTACTCAAACGATTATACTAACAATACATGAAAAACTGGTTAATTCCATCTGGGCGGCATGGGGAAGGGGGCTCCCTGATGCTGCATGCACCCCCCGAGGGAGGCATGGGGGGCATGTGCCCTCCCATATTTGTGCCCAGGGTGAGGGTGAACTGCCTGCTGTGGGCTCGGGGCCAGGGGACACACCAGCCTCTTCCCAGCAGGGGGGGCCGGGCCAGGGCTGAGTGTGGGGTAGACAGTGATGGCACTGGGAATGGTGGCTACGCGAGGGCTGGGTAGGGATAATTTTGGGGTGGCCACAGCCCCCCAAGCCTCCCCACAGCCCCTGCTTGGGGCACTATACTCTGCTGCCTTTCCCTAAGGAGCCTTGAGCCAGCCACATATCCCTTGCCTGCCCCACCAGGGGGAGCTCCCAAGGGAAAGGCGGCAGAGCAGTGCCCCGAGCAGGGGCAGTGCTGGGAGAGAGTGGGGGCTTGGGGAGCTGTTGCCACTCCAGTATTCCCTGTAGCCCCCCCCACAGAGTCACTGTTCCCAGCCCTGCCCCCCTGCTGGGAAGAGGCAAGCACAGCCCCTGGCTCCAAGCCCACAGCAGGCAGCCCACCTTTACCCACACACAAATCTGGGAAGGCACATGCTCCCCATGCCTCCCTCAGGGGTGTGCACAGCAGCAGGGAGCCACTTGCCTTCCCTGCACATCCGAGACAAGCCGCCCACAGCTGCAACCTGCCCCAGGGTCACATTCACTGCCCTGGGTGGGCAGTGCCTGCCTGCCTGCACCCCACTCTCTCCCTCACTGTGGGGGCCTCAATCCACACCCCCCATGCCCCTTCCCCCCACAAGTTTACCGGTAGAGCACTGCTCTCCAAGCTGCCCAACTGCATTCCCAGCTGCATGTATGGTGGTTATGCGCATGCACACAGCATTTATTGGTGACATTATTGGCTACGTTGGCCAAAAAAAAAAAAGCCGACAGCCAATAATGTTAATTTCCCTTTTACTGGTGCCAATCCAACGTGCCTCCAATTTTGTGTTTGCCCAGGGCCTCAATAACTCTTAATTTGCCTCTGATTAGGATACATTATTGTAGTTTCACCATCATGAGGTAAGAAGCATGCTGAGGCAATTATAACTGAGCAGTGACGTTCCAATCCTTTTACTGCTGTTTTTATGTCCATACCCTGAGACTGTAATGATATTCCCCAGGAATTAAAACTTCCTGCAAGCCTTGCCACCTTCCTTCCAAAGTGCAGGGAGCCACCCTCTGACCTTGGTTTCTTAGAACAGAAACATGGGGCAATGTATTAAAAAAAGAAAAAGAAGAACCAGGACCATAAGCTGACAAAAACAAAACAATGCATCAGGTACCTTCTAGATCTCTGGAGAAGAGGACAAGAGAGGGCAAACCGCTTGTAATGAGATTAGTTACATTAGCTAACTGTGACAGGAGTATCTCTACTAGAGTCCTTCTATTGGTGACTCCACCCTCCTGTTATGGGCCAACCACCTGCTTACTTGCCTGCCATGCCTTGATCTTAATTGATTAATTAATTGTTGTAGTTAGCAGGAAACTTCCCACTTTATTTGCCCCAGTGCCAGGGGGCGCTATCTGCAGCTCCTTTTCCTCCCCTACACTGCAGCCCAAGCCTTGCAGATGGTACTGACATGGTTTTGACCTGGATCTTGCTGTAATTTGGCCCTCTCCCCAACTTCCCTGGGCTTCTCACCACCCCCTCACTCTGGGGGCTGGGGCCAGTGCACCCAAAATGCCGTGCCCTCTCTGGTGCCAGGGTCCCCACACTACCATGGAGCCCCTATGAGGCCTCCTCCAACCCCTAATAGCCTCACCCAGTCCTCTGGTATTATAAACCTACAAAACAAAAAAACCTCAAGCCCCTGGGCTATAATAAAAAATCTAAGTTGTCTGGCTAACCATCATTTAGATCCCCACCAGGGAATTCTCTACCCCGTATCCGCAAACAGAAGCTGCTCATGCCATCAGGCTTCTCTACTCTGCTGGCTCCAGCAGAGCTCCTTCTCCCTTAGCTACTAGCAGAGAACTACTCTTCTGGCCTCACTCCTGGGGTTTATATATGCCAGGCCCTGCCCCTTCCTGTCAGCTGACTCCCCAGCAGTTCCCCTAGCAACCCACACCTGTGCCTCTGCTCTGACAGTAGCAGGCACCTTAGTGTCCTGCTACACTAGCGCACAGCAGCATGCACTTATACAGTAAACACTATAAAAAAACTGAACAGAACAGGCATTACCAGAATGGACAGGACCCTAATTTTTTTCCTGCAGTAGTGGAGGAACAAGTAGTTTCATAAGATCGTCCAGAAACCATAAATGTGCTACAAACAACTCTGCTTGCTGATGTTAAGCAGTGTGTGACGGAGGCAGCTGCATGCTGTTATCTTTAGTGTCAGCTGTTACCAAGTGCACTTCCTGTGTCCAGTGTCCCTCAAGAACATACAATGGCTTCCTGAGCCTATTTCCCCAGCAGGCAGTTGGTGATAACAGGAAATTTATCTTCCTCTAACTGGAAGTTGCACAGAACTTCTAAAAAATCCACTTATACTACTGTGTGGCCCACTAGGTGTGAGATATACCAAAGGATAAAGAGCATAGCTTCTTTGGATGCTCCTGTTAAGAGGCATCACTCAAAAAGTAGCCATCTGTTTGAACAGGGTTAACTGGTAACCCAAGTTGGATGACTAACTTTGTAGAGAGATGTTTCTTCAGGTATTGACTGACTGCCTTTGACAAAGCCACAGGCAGTGAATTTAGCTAAGTTTCTTTGTTGGCGTGGGATTCTCCACACATAAGCAAGAAAGAAAAATAGCTTAAATGTCAGAAGGAAGCATAAAAAAGGGCGTGAGTAGGTCCAGTGACCCACCTAATCTACCATACCTTTTGTAAACACACTAGCTCCCCAGTAAGGGGACACCATCTGTTCCCTAAAACCTTTTGAATTCTACTTGTTTGGGGGTGAGGGGTAAAAAAACCCAACCAAAACACACATTTCCCTTGCAAATAGAATCATAATGAAGTCAGAATGGAAGGGACCTCCAGAGGTCATCTACTCCAACCCGTTGCCTGAAGCAGGACCATCCCCATCCAAACCATCCCATACACCCATAATCTAAATTCTGCATAAGACTACCTGCAACCCCAGACACAAAGTACATTGGAGTGACTGTACCCTGTGTTTTGTGAAAGAAGACTTTAAGATACACAACCTTCACCTAAGAGATATGGTACACACTATCAAATACTCTTGTGATATGATCTTATAACTTCTGCCAAGTTGTCCTACGTCCGGATAGCTCATTTAGGTGAACCAGCCCTGAACTGCTGGCAGGTGTACAACTGGCGTTCTATTTGAGCAACACAAATTGCTTTCAGCAAGATAAAGTACTGTATGGACATCGACTATGCATTGAACACAACAGATGGCATTAAAATAAAGTCATGCATGAGAATAAAGTGCATTTCCAAAAACAGTCAAAGCTAACTGATAACAAAAACAGTCAAAAAGTAACTGAATATGAAAACAGTATAAAGATATGGATCCACCCATCAAGGTCTAGTCTGGGGAGCTAAGACCTGAGGAACTGCATTTGATGGCATAGGGAAATTGCTGGGGGGGGAGGCAGGTGGGCTGCATCTACAGCAGTGCTTCTCAGTCTGTCTGAGATTTGAAGCACCCCTCCTTCAACTCCAGACACCCCTCCCCAGCTGTCACTGGGGGGGGGGGGGGGAACACGACACACACTAAAGCAATCCTTCTGGTGCAAATGGCACCAACGTTTGAGAGCTGTGGGTGCCTGCCTAGAAGTTCCCGGGTAGAAGGGCTTGTGAATCCCCAAGTTGCAGCTAGGGAAATGTAGGTTAGATGCGAGGAAAAACTCTCTCCCGGAGCACCGGAGCAGGCTGCCACGCGAGGCGGTGGGACCGCCACCCTTGGAAGTATGTAAGACCCGGGCGGACAAAGCCTTGGGGGGGCCGATGTAGCTGGGGCCGGTCCTGCTCTGAGCCTGCCTAGGGCCCCCCACCCCCCCTGTCTCTGGTGGCGCTGGCGGCCCCCTCGCCAGGCTCCCCCGGGCCGGCGGGGCCTGGCTGGGACGCAGCCACCCTGCCCCGCGGCCGGATCCCATTTCGCCGCGGGCCCTGGCAGGGGGGTTTCCTGAGGGCTGAGGAGCCGGGGTGCGGGGGCACTCACCTGCCTGCTCTGCAGCCGAGAGGGTCCCCGGCCCGCGGTGGGTCTCTCTCTTCTTCCCCCGGTGTCGCCCGCGCTCACCGCTGTCGGCGGGCCGCCTCCGGCTCCGCAGCTGCTCTGGTGGCGCGTGTGCGCCCTGCCCCCCTGGGCTCGGCTTCCGCCCCCCGCCCGCGCCCGCAAGGCTGCGAGTGCGAGGCTGCAGTCGCTTCCGCGCCACAGCAGAGGCAGGGGCAGGGGCAGGGGCAGGGGCAGCCGCCTCCAGGGAGCGGGAGACGTGGGACCAAACGCCCCCGCCGGCAGCCCTGCGCCGCTTGGTCTCGCCCGGACCCCGCCCGTTTCCAGGCCCGAGGTTCTAGCTGTAAAAGCCGAGCTCGGCGGTCAGGTCTAGACGGGGCAGGCACCCCGCATCCAAGCGGGCATCCCTCCCACCTGCAAGCCCCCGGCCTTGGGGTTCACATGCCCCCAGCCTCGCTGGCCTCTTCTGCCTTCAAAAGCAGCGCCTGCTCTGGCACTCAGCGCCTCGGGCGCTCCTTTTAACCTCCCCCACCCCTTTTTTTGGTTGGCAAGAGCAGTTCAAGGTACTGCCTATGCTGGTCCAAAAGGCTCTGCTCCACCAAGGCGGAGGCTGATCTCCAGCTTTAGCAGCTGATAGACAGTGTCCCAGCAGATAGGTCACAAAGGCCATTTGTTTGCATAGGATGTGCCTTGTGTTGTGTCTGGGTCGCCTGCCTAGCTTTAGTAATACCTCAGACAAAGGATTTGTGTGGGGTGGTTTGCACAGGAATAAAACCCTGCCTCCGACAGGCGGCTGAACTAGTTTGTACCCGATGGTTTGAATAGGGATGATCCTGCCTGAGGCAGGCAGCTGGACTAGATCAGTGGTTCTCAACCTTTCTTGTACCAGGACCCACTTGTCAACGCTGATGGCCAGTCCCAACCCAGTGCCTCTCACTCCCAACCCGCTGCCACCTGCCCCCCGCCCCCCAGTGTGTGGGGCAGGGGTGAATATGTGAGGCAAGGGGGGCCCCAAATAGCCCCCTGTAGGCTGGAGCTCTGCCGGCCCACAAGGGAAAAGCCACAGTTTCCCACCATTTTCTCCTTTAAAAGAGAAACTATTTTAAAAGTTTGTTCCTGACCCTGTTGCCCCTAGGATTCCTTTTACCAGAGACCCCAAGGACTGACATGGGTCTCGTCCAATTTGGTATCAAGTGAACTTTTAATAGTAACCCCTAGGCTTATTAGAAGTATTCTTCCTTGCAATACGACCTGGCAAGAGGTTCCTTCAGGTGTTACAGCAGCAACCTTCGGTGGTACCAGCCTCAGATCCTCTGCTGGGTGTGCGGGATGTTAGTTTCTGGATTCCTTGTTGTTCAAACAAGAAGTCCAAAGCTGCTCCTGTCTCCCCAGGGTGGCAGCACAGAACACACATGCTCCTTTGTTTGGCCATCACTTCTGTAACTTCTCTCACCCCAAAGTGTCCAATCCTCTGGCGCTGTGCTAAGCATTCCTTATATAGTGCACCAATCCCCTGGCACTGTGCCAGCCACATTCCTAATAGGGAAACGGCTGCCCCTTGCTTGCCCAGAGCCCAATCACAGCACTCACACCTCCCAGTGCCACAGGGGGCGCTCTGTCCAATTGTGTTGCTTAGTTCTGGGAAGGCCTGGACTATAGCTAAAAGCCTTAGCATAACTCAGTTTGCCTGCTACACTCCCCTCCTTGATGCCCCGAAATACGATGACATCACACAGACATTGGTTGACCTCTTGCATGTGACTCAAGGCATGCGGGTTGCTGCTGCATCTGAGACATGGATCTTCTCACAAGCAGGCCAGCATGTCTTGTGTGAACTTACTTTATGGGGAGTTTCGGAGGCGAGCCTTCATCTCTTCCTCCCTTGCTCTGTCTTCCAACCCGGCCAAGAGCTTTCACGTCTGGCATGCACTGGATGGTTGCTGGTAGGATTCCCAGAGCTAAAACCACCACAAAGGGGTGTAAAGCCGAATTAAGGACGTGGGTTGCAATAGGTGGCCAGCCCAACAAAGTTTCCACTTTTCATTATGGATTTCCACTTGATATACAGTAGGGCTGACTTTGTTGATTATATATATTGGGCCGTTCCACACAGGAGAGAAAGCATCCTTAGCGTCCTGGGCTCAATACATTACTTGATCTCCCACCTGCCACTCTAGGTTTTAACAGAGGGCCCAATTGTTTGTCCATCTTAGCATAATTTATTTTCAGAGTGGCTGCAACCTGATGGTGAGTTTCAGAAATGGTTGCTAACAAGTTGCCCATTCAAGTGTCATTTAGAACATGAGGTTGTAAAGAATCTGGAATGGCATCTCCCAACCACCATTGTCCAGGAAGGAGCAGAAGGCGTCCTGTCATAGCTTAATGTGGGGAAAATCCATGGGCTGCTTGAGTTCTTCTGATAGCCAGTAAGACCAGAGGTAACTTTTCATCCCCGTCTTTGCCTTGTTGCTCAGTAACCTTTTTCAAGGCCAGTTTCAAGGTGCAATTAGTTCTTCCAACTTGGCCTGAGGATTGAAGGTGCCCTGCAGTATGAAATTGCTGTTTTATACCCAGGGCCCCACAAAGTTCCTGCATTACCTTCCCCACAAAGTGAGGACCTTGATCAGCGACAATTTCATCAGGGAGCCCAAATCAAGCAAAAATTTCTGCCATTAGGACTTTGGCAGTGGTAAGCACATCATTTTTACAAGTGGGAATTGCTTCTACCCACATGGTAAAGGCATCCACTATTACCAGACACTACTTAAATCCTTTTCTGCTCCGGGGTAACTCAATATAGTCTACCTGGAGGTGGTTCCATGGTCCTAAAATGGGTTGGTGACCTAAAGATCCCTTTACAATTTGTGAGTCTGGGTTATTTGCTGCACAACAGATGTAACTGTGGATGTAGTATTCTATGTCTTCCCTCATGTTTGGCCACCAGGTAGCATTTGATAACCTTTCAAGGGTGTTATCTACCCCAAACTGGCCATCTCTGGGCTAGCCCCACCTTTTCTCTTCTTACTCCCTGTGCAACTACATGTCAAGTTCAGGCTGACTGGATCCTGTTTTAGCTGCTGCTACTGGGGTAATCTTATCAGGCAGTGTCCACAAAGGACCTTTTAGGGCTCCTCCCTTAGCTTGGACATTTGCTTGATTATCTAAATCAGCAGCCTGTGACCTTTTTTGGTGTGCCTTTACTTTCCCTATGCTAATAGGCACCTTGAGTTGTTCTGCTAAGTTCCACACATGCTGCAGTAGCTGTGCATGGGTAATTTGTTTTCCATCTGAAGAGACCCACCCCTCAATTCCCATAAAGGTAACCAGTCTAGCAGTGTATGCACTACCCAATCTAAATCAGAGAAAATGCAAACCCAACTAGTGGTGCCTCTGGACTTCTCCAGTGCCACTGCAACAGCCACTGCTTCTGCAGCTTGAGCAGAATGGGGTTCACAGGATCCTTTATAAACCATTAGGTGTTCCTGCTGACTCTGTCCAGGTTTGTGCTGGAATTTGTTTTCAGCCGCTTTAATTGCTGCAAACCCAGTATGGGGCTTCTCTTCCTGATAATAACTAGACCCATCAAAAAACCACACTAAAATACCCTCCACACTTTCTGGAGCTGAATCATACGTGCAAAAAGCAAATGGACTTGGTTTTTCTGGTGTAATTTGTAGCAGTGGTCACTCATGAATGGCTCTACTAGGTGTCTCCCCTCCTTCCACTGGCTGTGCTGCTAGGGCATATGGGACAAGGCATGGGTGAGGGACCTTATGTAAAGTCACATTTCAGTTTAATAGACCCAAGGTCCACTTGGCCCGTCGAGGATTAGGAACCTTGCCTTCATTGATTTTACCTGACAAAACATATTTGATGGGAGTGTGGCTTGTTTGCAAGACCACTGGGCTATTGCCAATTAAATATTCCCAGTGCTGTAAGACCCAGACTAGAGCAAGGACTTCCTTTTCACAGGGGGTGAATGCTTGTTCAACTTGGCTCAGTATTCGTGACGCATAGGCTATAGGCCTCAGCCCAGTGCCATGGTCCTGTAAAAGCACAGTGCCTAAGCTTTCTTCTGAGCCAGCTAAACGTAACTCAAAAGGTAACTCTAGGATAGGCCAGTGCTGGGGCTTGCATCAGGGCATGCTGCAACTTATTAAAAGCACTTTGCTGAGCAGGGTACTACTCCCATGGCTGAACCTTTTTTAGTAGCTGATATAGCGGAGCAGCCTTTTCAGTGTAAAACTCAATAAATTCATGTGAAAACCCTGTCAGGCCCAAGAATGAACGGAAGGTTAAGTCAATAGGAGCTGAAAGTTCGCACAGAAGTTCAATTCTTTGCTTATCAGGGGTATGGCTTCTGTTCCTAATTCAGTGCCCAGATACTTAACTTGTTGTTGCATCAGCTGTGCCTTCTGTGGGCTGACCTTAAATCTAAAGTCACATATAATGGCCAGAACTGTTTGAGTGCGTTCCAGACACTGTTCTCTGGTGGCAGCAGTTATCAAAATATCATCTACAATGAGATAACATGATCTCGGTCAGTAACTGGAAGCAGGTCCCACACTTCAATTACATGTGACTGGCAGATGGCTGGTGCATTATAAAACCCTTGAGGGACTCGGGTAAATGTGTACTGCTGACCCCTAAAGGTAAAGGCAAACTTATACCACGAGTTGGGGTGCCAAAAGGGATGGCAAAAAAGGCATTTGACAAATCCAGAACAGAAAACCATTTAGCGTCCTCCCCTGCTATGGAGTCTATAACCTCTGGATACTAAGCAACCACAGCAGCTCATGGAGGGGTACATTGATTAAACTCATGATAGTCATTAGTGAGTCACCAAGTTTTTCCATCTGCCTTTAAGACTGGCCAAATTGGACTATGATTGGTACTGGGTTGTTCAACTAGGACTTTTTGTTGCATGAGGCTCTGAATGATTTGATAAATACCAGGTTCAGCAGCTGCTGGGAACCTGTATTGTTTTTGTGGGGATGGATCAGGACCCTCTACCTTTTCAGTGGCATCTATCCTGCCACATTCCTACTTATTGCATGCCCAGACTGTAGGAACTGTGTTAACAATGGCCTGGACATCTGCAGGTCACTGTGGCTGTATCAAGATTTCCTCAGCTTTTAAAGCAGCACAGCAGTGTGAAGCTGAAATGACTTGCACATCTGGATCAGTGACTGGCCAGTCATTTCATAGATTTCATAGATTTCATAGACATTAGGGCTGGAAAGAACCTCAGAAGATCGAGTCCAGCCCTCTGCCCAAAGGGCAGGAAGTCAGCTGGAGTCATAGGATCCCAGCAAGATAAGCATCCAATTTACTCTTGAAGGTGTTCAATGTAGGTGCTTGAACCACCTCCAATGGCAGGCTGTTCCAGACTTTGGGGGTTTGGACAGTAAAGAAATTCTTCCTTATGTCCAACCTGAAATTGTCTTGCAGTAGTTTATAACCATTTAATGTCGTCATCCCTTGGGGCACTCTGGTGAACAAATGTTCCCCCAGATACTGGTGGTCACCCCTGATAAACTAATAGGTGGCCATCAGATCACCCCTGAGCCTGCATTTTTCCAGGATAAAGAGCCCCATGGCTCTCAGCCTGTCGTTGTAAGGTCTGTTTTCCTGACCTCTGATCATGAGTGTGGCTGTTCTCTGGACTCTCTCAAGCTTCTCCACATCCTTTTTGAATTGCGGAGCCCAAAACTGGACACAGTACTCCAGCTGCGGCCTCACCAAGGCTGAG
>NW_017729034.1:1262414-1266853 GCF_001723915.1 Gavialis gangeticus
TAGAAGGAAATGAGATTGGTCAAGCAAGACCTACCCACAACAAACCCGTGCTGGCTATCCCTTAGGATGTTGGCATCGGCCAGTCCATTAAGGATGGCCTCTTTAATAAACTTTTCTAAGATCTTCCCCAGGATAGAAGTCAGGCTGATGGGCCTATAGTTTGCCGGATTATTCATATTCTGACTGAACTAAAATGCCTTTGTTGGCCAAATCCGCCACTGCATGGAGCTAGTGCAGGGCACCCGCCCCTAAGATGCCTTGCCCTCCTAGTGGAATGTGAGCAAAGGCACACCGGGCCTTAGGCAGGCAGGCATATTTTCCCACCCAAAATCGCAGGGGGTTGGTTAAAGGTGCCATAGTAACCTTGCCATTTACTCCTAGAGTTTGTGTCTTGGGCCTTTTAGCTGGGAAGTTCGGAGGCCCTCACAACTAAAGATGGAGACGGAAGCACCTGTGTCTATCTAATAGCATTGTTTGCTGCCTCAGTGTCCCCTGAGGTGTTGGTTCTTGCCAGAGCTCCTTAACCTCTGGTCTACCCCACTGATCAAAACATACAGGCACCAATTCATTCAGGGGTCGGACCGAGGACACCGACCAGTGCCTAATATGACTTGTCACTATGGTTATGTGCTTCCCTCTCACAAGACCTGTGGCCCTTCTTTTTCTCTTCCTGATGGTCTGCCAGGTAGTTAAGCAGCTCTGATGTGGGAAGTCCATCAATTGCCTCCCAGAGCTCATACCTTAACAACTGCCTCCACACCTCTGATCACCATAGCAACAGATGGATGGGCCTCTCACCTCCCCAGGGGGTCTGTATCCTTGGCCTCTGCCTCTGGGCGCTCCAGCATAAGCTGCAGTCCTTTCCTTTCTGGGTGGGGCTGAGAACAAAACATTAGTAGCCATAAACACATCCCCCAACCTTGCTTCAATCCTAGCCAATGGGGTATAGTGTCAGTTAAGTCTCCTGCAGCTACCTTCATTTCACTATTAAGGGACTGCAACAATCTGGGACATCCCAGTTTGCATATCCCTGCTGTGGGATTGGCACCACTCCAGGTAACACGGCCCAAACCTTCTTTTTTGCCACAAATGCATTTGGGTGCTCTCCTGGACTTTGTTCTACTGAGTAAAACAAACCTAACAAATTCTCTCCAGGTAATATAGAATGCAAAATGCATTGCAAGGTCTCCCTCTGGCCTCCTGCATATCCATACTTGAGGTCAGGTGGGAGAGCTAAAAATATTGGAGGGCTTAATGCACGCTGCAAAAGCATAGGGGTGTTTCGCAAATAGTAAAATGCAGGCAGGTTATGGACTCCAGTAACCCAATCTAGGGCCGTCTTTTTGTTAAGAGGTCCCAGAGTTTTTACAATAGCCTCAGCCTGAGTGGGTGAAAGGGATGTGCTCTCAGTTCTTGTGTCAGTGCCAGTTAACCCTCCCTGGGCATTCATCCTTTGGGTAGACTGCACAGTCACCAGTGCCACAGGGACAATAGGTTCCAGAGCTGCCACCCCTTCTTCTCCTGGAACAGCTGGGTACAAAGCAGCTACCTTGCTTTTCCCTGAGACTTCTATGTTTACACAACAGTTATCCTCATAGGGGGTGGGTATAGATGAGAATCATCCTCAGCAAAGCCAGCAACCTGAGGGTGAACAGCAGCTACAGTCCCAGGGCTGGCTTTTAGCTGAGCCTGCAGGCAGGCAATCTCCTGCTGGCACCCTGAGTGATCTGACTGACCCTTTACATCCTGCTTTGATTGTTCTAAAAGGGCAGGAACCCCACCCTGGGCATCCTGTTTTACTTTTCCATTCTTTTTCTCCTGTATGGCTGCAACCAGCTCTCTTTCTGCTCTCTCCCCCCTTTCCTCTTCCTCCTGAGAAGGAAGAACTAAGCAAGCTTAAATTCTGGGTGGTAACAACTTGTGCATTGGTCTTCCAATTCTCTACCTCCTTTACTAAGGCTGCAGACTTAGATTTCGCCTCCTCTATTAAGGCCACAGATTTAACCCTTTCCTCCTCAACTAAGGCAGCAGACCTAACTTTTTCCTCCTCTGTTAAGGCAGCAGACTTAACCCTTTCTTCCTGTACAATCCCTTGTAACTCTTGAATTTCTTTATGTAAGGCTTGGCTCACCTGCAATAGACCCTGAATGAGTGCCACCTTTTTCTCTTTCTTAGACAGTTTTGGTTTAACTGCCATGGCTAACAACTCCCAAGACTTGAAAAAGTTTAACCATGCATCAGGGCCAGAAAATGTCAATGTTAGCCAAGGGTCCTTCTCATCAATTTTCAGCTCCTTCACAAAATGCTGCAATGCTTCTGGAATCAGCTGTGTAGGAGCGGCGACAGAATCAGGCATAATGGTTACTTTTATCAACTTGCCCAGAACAAATCTGATCAAGAATTAGCTTTCTCTAGTACCCTTGTGTGGATAGCTAAGAGGGAAATTAGGGATCCAAGTTGCGGTCCTTGATCCCCAACCGCTAAAGATTACCTTTGCCCACTGGCTATAGTTCCCAACTTGATACCGTCAATCCATCTCTGGCTCCTGCTTGGCTCACCAGTTGTTGCCCCTAGGATTCCTTTTACCAGAGACCCCAAGGACTGACATGGCCCCTTGTCCGATTTAGTATCAAGTGAACTTTTAATAGTAACCCCTAGGCTTATTAGAAGTATTCTTCCTTTGCAATACGACCTGGCAAGAGGTTCCTTCAGGCATTACAGCAGCAACCTTTGGTGGTACCAGCCTCAGATCCTCTACTGGGTGTGCGGGATGTTAGTTTCTGGATTCCTTGTTGCTCAAACAAGAAGTCCAAGGCTGCTCCTGTCTCCCCAGGGTGGCAGCACAGAACACACATGCTCCTTTGTTTGGCCATCACTTTTGTAACTTCTCTCACCCCAAAGTGTCCAATCCTCTGGCTCTGTGCCAAGCATTCCTTATATAGTGCATCAATCCCCTGGCACTGTGCCAGCCACATTCCTAATAGGGAAACGGCTGCCCCTTGCTTGCCCAGAGCCCAATCACAGCACTCAGATCTCCCAGTGTCACAGAGGGCGCTCTGTCCAATTGTGTTGCTTAGTTCTGGGAAGGCCTGGGCTATGGCTAAAAGCCTTAGCATAACTCAGTTTGCCTGCTACAGACGCTTTCATATATTCTTACAACCCACTTTTAGGTCACGACCTGTGGGTTGACAAACATTGGGCTAGGTGACCTCTGGAGGTCCCTGCCAGCCCCACTCCTCTATGATTCTAGACATCTAAATATTACTAGTGATCACCATTGCCATTTCAGCACTTGCTGGAGGGCTGACTCACTGAGGCAGGGGTGTGCCACTGAGAACTGCTGCAAACCTCATCAGGGTATGCAAAGATATCTTCATTCATAGGAAGGGGAGGAGGACCACCCAGTAAGTGACTGGCCAAGTCAACTCACCGCTGGCAACTCTGTGGACTGTTTAACATTGTGTTTGTAGGCACATGGGCTGCAGCAGTGTTTGATCCCCATGCGGCTCCTGGGGTCCCCAGTGCCATAGGCCTGCCTTGGAATAAGCAGTAGCACCTGCTGCATGGGGATGACACTCATTTCGGAGCTTGATCTTAAATTGCACAGAGCTCCTGTTTCAAAACCTCACTCTCAGAGTGCGGCACGTATGAGTCTCAGGGCAGAGAGAGAAAGAGAGCCTCAGTTAGAATACAGACGGTGACGATGTGTAGGGGGTGCACGTGCACCCCCTGAGAGTGCTGGTACACCCTCCTGACAGGCTGTGCTCCCTGCTTAGGCAACGGGTAGGGGGGACCAGCGGGAATGCCGGCCCGCTCTGCAAGCACCAGCCAGGAAGTAGGAGTGCCAGATGAAGCACTGCAGCCACTTCCAGGAGCGCTGCAGCCAGATTGCTTCCCGTTGACACAATCAGCTACAGGAGGACCCCCCCAGTCAGTGAGATCGACCGTAGGGGGACCCACCCCCAGTTGCTGACTGGCTGCTGGGGGGGGTACGTGCTCCCCCTGACTAAGGTGACACCAGTCGCCCATGGATACAGAGGAGGGCTGTGGTCCAGACTGCAGCCTCCTCTAGCATCACCCACCAGATCCCCCAAACTGCCCTATCCCTGAATCCTCCTTCCCCAGCCTGTCCACAGCGAAGCTTCCCTTCTTGCCTGTTATCCACGTGGAAGAGGGCTTGGGGTCTTACATCATTTCCCAACCTGAGCCCTGCAAGCACAAAGGAATCTATGTGGTAATGCTTGTCTCTATCCCTTTATGTATCCATGTCATTATAAGACCACTGGGCTGCTTCATGCAGCTCATTTCAGGGTTGTTTTTTGGTGAGTGGAGGGGAAAGACAGGAGGCTTGTGGTTTGGAGTATTAAAGTGCTAAGGGAACTGGATTAGTGAGTAGTTAACAAGTAACAAGGTCAAAAGGGACATAATATATTAAATCT
>NW_017729034.1:1271853-1274008 GCF_001723915.1 Gavialis gangeticus
TTTTGTTTTTTTTCTTAACATTTCATAGCAGACTTGATCTGGTTACATTTAAAGAACAGGGATCTGTACAGGTAGCTATGACTCAGTCTGATGCTTCTGGGCAAAATCTGTGCTCCCCTCCCCATCACCTCCCTTCCACACTAGACATAAAAGCCTTCCATCAGCAGAGCAGCCAGCTGCATGGCTGAATGCTCTGAAGGCAGGCTTCCTTCTTATCAATTTTGTGCAGGCAGGACTGCTAGCTACAATTGTTTCTTTTCCTCTTCCTCTTTAGGACTGCCAGTTTGCTACCAGTGCCTTTTATCTGGCAGCTGCTGCACTTAGGACTTCTAACACAGGTGCTTGGAAAGGAGGTGCAAAACTCTAAAACTCTTGGTTCAGAGATGATACCTTTTATTAGACAAACTAAGAAACTGAAAAAAAATTCTTTTTAAGCTTTCAGGCACATGCACCCTTCTTCAGGTTGAGGACAAATCCAAGATTGTAAAAATCCTGTTACATAGAAAATAAACTTCATTTTGCACAAGGGAATTTTGAGGCTAGATATCTGTTCCCCTGGGTCCATGGAGTCCTTTGTGTGAGTTGGTTCTTGATGTGCAGATAGGGCTGTTCTCATCCCTGGAGGTGTCAGATGTCAGGAAAGCAAGGAGTCTCAAAAAACTTCCCTTCTTGTTCAGCAATGAAGTTTATATTTCCAAAATCAGCTAAAATATGGCATCTTCCATGTTTCAGGGATGTATTTGGTAGCTGTGTTGGTCTGAGACAAAAAGAAATACAAAACTCTAAAACTCTTGGTTCAGAAATGATACCTTTTATTGGGCCAACTATGAAATCACAAAAAAATATATATTTGCAAGCTTTTGGGCACATGCACCCTTCTTCAGGCTGCGGACAAATCCAAGATTGTAAAAATCCTCTTAGGCAGGAAAGGAGGTGGCCACTCACCAACACCCTTCCTGCCTTTTGCCCTGGTGACAGGCTGACAATGACTCTGACTCCACTCATAAGCCCAAAATTATAGAAGGGAACAGTTGAAAAGCACAACTGCCAGTCCCAGGAGAAAGAACACAGCCAGCTCCATGTGTCCCCCACCTTTCAGGGTTTCTGCTCCTCAAAGATCTACCACTTCCTTTTTGGGTGTGGAGTCGTTTGAAAGCCCAGTGGGTAAGCACAGGCCATTGCAAGGGGAGCACACTCCCTTTGGGAAGGTGATGTTCTTGGCCCACCCTGTCCCCAGGGGAAGGGAATCATCAGTTTCCTGTTCAGTATCCTCTAATCCTAGAGGCAGCCAAAGGCAATAGATTGCCAGTGTCAGAAGAAAATATTTTCATTAAAAAAATAATGACTAGAATATTCCACAGGTAATGTGAGGGGATGTTGAATGAGCCATTTAATTAAAATGATGCAACAGGGTTAATTTAATACCTGACCCATAGGCTAGGTCCTGTGTGGGACAGTCAGAATAAGTGAAAAGGCCTTTCATTGTTTCTCATTTGGGAACTGAAGTCAAGCTCTCTCTTCCTCCTACATTCTTCCCTTATTGCTTTCAGTCTTTGGCACCACCAGTTGTGCTGCTGTGGGAAAAGTGCAGCTCTTTTGAGTGCTGGTTTCTATGAATACACAAAGTAATGGCCGGTAAGCACCATTCTGAGAACCAGTTTTGTCATATATATTTTTTTTATTTTTAAAGATAGTGAAGTCACAGGTAAGTCAGGATCAGTTTTGTGAAAGGTAATACCCCCTTCAAAGCCAGCTAGAATAGGTTGGCATGATCTGGGTTGAGAACAACTCTTGACTATTGCCTAGGCAGGGCTGACAAACATCAGTTTCATAGTTTCCTAAGATTCTCCATACCCCTTCCTCCAGACTTCCTGGCCTTAAAAAAATCACCATTCAGGTCACTGCAATTAAAACACCCATCTTCTGAAAGTAAGGTCACATTTGCAGTAAACTTCTTGTCCCCAGCAGTGGCTGTGGTGCTCTGGGCAGCCTCAATCCTAAACTAGAAGCAATGTAGGCAGGACTGCATAATACCTAAGATGTGCTAATGAGCATGGGCGTGGGCAAACTGGCTAATTAGCCAAGGAGTATCTGTCTGAATCATTGTTATGAACAGGGATCCTGGTTTTCTCTGATAAAAAAAAATCACAAATTC
>NW_017729034.1:1274372-1276234 GCF_001723915.1 Gavialis gangeticus
TATGGGGCCAGGGACCCAAGTCTGCAGCTCCCTACCCCCCACAACAGGCAGCTGCAGCAGAAGCCACATGGAGCCAGCTCCCCCACTCCTGCCACCTGTCACTGGTACGTGTTGTAAGGCTTTGGGGACTTCTTTGTCAGTGCCTTGCCCCACAGCAACTGGTGAAACCCAGTTTCGGTGCCACCTAGTTGGTCTGGGCACTGCCTCTTTCTTGCCTGCCACATCTTCGATGTTATTGTTGGGGAGGCAGTTCCCTGTCAGTGGCCCAAAGGGGTCAACTCTGGGGTGTCTTCATGGGGCTCCAAACCTCCCCTTTACCAAAACCTTAGCACATCCTCGGCCTGGGTAGATGCTGCTCCCAGCAGGTCTTCCCCACAATGCCTGCCTTGAAAGGGCTGGGTCTTCCTGGCCATTAACCTTCAGGGGTCTGCCCCTTGTCTTCAGGCTCGCTTCCCCTCTTCTAAGAAATGAACTTGCCCCATCCAGGGTCAACTGCAATGTAACTGTAAACACCAGCTCCTGCTGGTGGAGCTCCTGAGATTCTCTCCCTCTCTCTCTCAGGGCCCCATTATCCCCTCAGGGAACTCATACATCCCCTCTCTTCTACTAGGCATGGGTACTGGGGACCACCCTGTACCCCATTTCTACCAGTTCTTCTGACATCCCCACCCTGAGGCCTGGCTAACCTGAGGTCTAGTTGTCCTGGTCCTTCCATCTGGTGTTGCCTCTCTTCCCCTTCTGGGGGCTTGTGGTTCTCCATGCTCTGCCCACTCTGGGGCTGTCTGAGGATGGCTGCGGGCTTGAGGGTCTACGGTGCCTGAGCTCCTGGTTGGAGCCCTGCCACTCCCCAGCAGCATCCCTTTTGGTTGCTGCCCCTCAGTGGGGCTCCCTTGCCCTTGTTGGCCCCCAAGGCTGCCTTCTGCCTCACTGGTCAGGGTCCTCTGGTGGACAGCTGGCTCCTTCTCCAGGCAGCTGGAGCTGGAGAGTCCCAGCTCCAGAGCCAGCATCTCCCAGCTAGCGTTCTCCTCCTCTCTTCCTGGTGCCAGCCCAGCTGGTTCTCCAGCTGCCTTTTGAGCAGCCTGCATTGCTTGGAAGCCACACCCCCAGTTCTCGCCAATACGCAGGCTCAGGCAGCTGTGGAACTGCCAAGCCTGCACCTGCATCTGCATCCCCGTCTGCGTCTCTTCCCAGCTGCCGCTCATCCTGGCACCTAAGGTAAGTGCTGGGGCACATTGATCAGGGGTCCAGGCCATGCTGGGGGGTCTCCTACCTCTGCTCTCACACTGCCTGCTCAGGTGGGGGCAGGGCTGGCTCCTGGCTCCCCCTCAGCCCTGCCGGTGCCCCCCCAGGCATAAACTGCAACCCCCCAGCCCTGCCAGAGGGGCCCCCATCCCCCTGCAAGCCCCCCTTACCTCAGGCTCCAGGACAAGAGTGAGGCTGAGCTGAGTCAAGCAGAGCCATGGCCGACTGAGAGTCTCAGGCTTTGCCCTTTCCCTCCGCCTCCCCCTCCCCGTCTGGGCAGGGCTGGGGGTTTCCAGCCCTGTTTGCAAACAGCTCTTGCAGGCTGGAGCTCAGCCAGCCTGCAAGCTGTTTGCAAAAGCAGGGAATCTGTAAGTTTCTCTGCTAAAAGGAGAAATTCACATTTTCTCTGATAAAAAGGGGAAATCCATGTTTTTTTTCTGTTTTTCTGTGGGAAATGGAAAACCCAGATCCCTGGTTATGAATGTGGCTACACTCCTCTAGGGCGAGGAGCAGGAATGCAGGTTTCCCATTTCCCACAGAGAACCAGAAAAAAAGTGGGATTTCCTTTTTCACTGAGCAGCACAGAAGCGGAAAGGGATCTCGGTGTCCTAGTGGACTCT
>NW_017729034.1:1281234-1282826 GCF_001723915.1 Gavialis gangeticus
CTATCGGGCACTGGTCAGACCACAGTTGGAATACTGAGTCCAGTTTTGGGCACCACACTTCAAGAGGGATGTGGATAACCTGGAGAGGGTCCAGAGAAGGGCCACTCGTATGGTTAAGGGCAAGCCCTACGAGGAGAGACTAGGGCACCTGGACCTCTTCAGCCTCTCCAAGAGAAGATTGAGAGGCGACTTTGTGGCTGCCTATAAATTCATCGTGGGGACGCAGAAGGGAATTGGTGAGGCTCTACTAACCAAGGTGCTTCTGGGGGTCACAAGAAATAATGGCCATAAGCTAGCAGAGAGCAGATTTAGACTGGACATTAGGAAGAACTTCTTCACAGTTAGAGTGGCCAAAATCTGGAATGGGCTCCCCAGGGAGGTGGTGCTCTCCCCTACCCTGGGGGTCTTCAAGATGAGGTTGGATGGGCATCTGGCTGGGGTCATCTGAACCCGGCACTCTTTCCTGCCTATGCAGGGGGTCGGACTCAATGATCTGTTGAGGTCCCTTCTGACCCTAACATCTATGAATCTATGAGAAAAACACAGATTTTTCATTTTAACACAGAAACACATGGATTTTCCACTTTTGCAAAGAGCTTTGCAGGCTGGCACAGTTCCAACCTGCAAGGGGATGGGGGAGCAGGAGAAGGGTGGTTAGGCAGGGGTGCCATGTGCTTGTGCACACGTACACATGTACATGGCCACCAGGCAGCCTGGAGAGCAGCTCCCACAGATAAGTCTGGCAGGGAGGGGAGCAGGGATTGAGGGCCCCATAGGGAAGGAAGTGGGGAGTTAAGCTGGGCTGGGGCTAGGGCTGCCCAGGGAGGGTGGTGCATTGGGCTTGGGGTCTGGGGCTGGAATACGTGGCTGCAGGGCCCAGGCACAGAGTGGGGTGGAGCCACAGCAATACTAGGAGGCAGGGGTTGGGGGGTTGGCTCTTTTTCACTATGTCAAACATCTATTATAACGTATTTTATTTTAAAAAGTATTTTTGTCATGATTTATAGTTTTTTGAGTAGTATATATAAAGACAATTGCATAATAACTCAAAATAAAGGTTTACTTATATATGGTGTGTGGGGAAGGTATGGGGTTGTGCATGTGTGTGGGGGGGCTGCCTGCATGCTAGGTCCTGGGAGTTGGCCAGAGGTGTGTGGGAACAGGGAGCATGTGCAGCAGAGCTTGCCTGGGCAGTGCAGTGCTAGTGCAAGTGTGGGGCCTCTCTCCCCACAACCAGCCTGTGCCTGTCCCCACAACACTCCACATGGAGTTGAGTTCTGCCCAGAGCAGCCTGCACTGTGCTCCTGCCCACACCCACCAATGGCACTGTCCTGGCCCCAGCCAGTGCACACAGCTTTCTGGAAGGGCTGCCTTCCACGCACTTGGCTGCTGGCCAGTGGCTGCTCATCATGCCAGGGTGGCAGAGTGGGTGGAAAGTGGCTGGGAGTTGAACAGGTGCCCCATCCACTAGGGCAGAAGCTGCTCAGTTGCAGCTTCCCTCCCACCTGGCTGGGTATGTGATGCTTTCATGGCCATGGCACTTTCCTACAGTTCCTGCTGTTGCATAAATTGCTGATTTTATCCCCTGGAGG
>NW_017729034.1:1282837-1285171 GCF_001723915.1 Gavialis gangeticus
ACAAAGAAACATAGAGAAAAGTAACTATTTTTGCTACACTGCTGCCCAGAATGGTACAGCAGGGGAAGAAAGAGGAACAGGAAAGAGGAGCTACTAGACATGGGGGGAGCTGAGCAGTAGCCAGGCAGCTGCAGCAGTAGTGGGAACAGCCTCACTGGGAAGTTGAGTGTGCTGGCAGGGGCTGGGGCCACTGGTGGGTACAGGGTGAGTGCAGTCAGAAGCATGGTGTAGGCTGCTCCAGGTGGGAGCGGGAGGGGTTTGGCCCCATGTGGAGTGCTGTGGGTGGAGTCAGGAACAGATGCAATTAATTGGTGGGCCGGATCTGGCCCACAGGCCTTATTTTGCTCACCTCTATTTAGGGCCTGTTATTCTTATTACTTACTACTCTCTCAAACATGCAATTTACCTAAATATTATAGACATACCTGTTGTTATAAATTGCTTTGTTCAAGTTAAGCAGTCCGTCCGTCAGTCCATCCTGTGGCCGCACTGACCGCTGGGGCCCCTTTGATGTAGCAGAAACTTTCCTCTATTCTTCTTGGTCTTTTGCAATCCTTGCAAGAATCACCAATGCTGCAAAGACAATCCAAGCATTTAGAGGTTACGAAATATTGGTCTTAAGAGCACCTTTGCACCTTATCTTCAGTCCCCTTACGTTCATGCTCCTTGATACAGCCTTTAATTATTAGCCCATACACTATAGTTTGGGTTTTTTTCTTTTACCCTCAGAACCTTGATTCTTTCCATAGCTGTAAATGGAAGACAAGCCTGCCCAGGAAGGAGGCTGTTGTCCATATGACTTCATTTCACTGGTGGAGAAAGCTGGTGAATAGTGAATAAGGCAGAGGCTTGTATGAAGAGAAAGTATGAAAGGCTTGCACAAAGAGGCTTGCTCGAAGAAAAAGTATTCTCCACAAGAATTCTGGAGAGCTGGAAGCAACCCCTGTCTTTGTCACAGAAGGTAAGATTGCACTGTGGATAAAACATCTGTATCTTGTGTAGACATATCTGATCTAGCTTTAAGTTAACTAGCTTGGGTATCTACACAGCAATATCTGTCCAAGAATCTGAACTGAACTAAAATTAGGTGACTGAACTAAAATTAGCAACAGGAATCAAGGGCAACAAGATGTCCTTCTTTAGGTATGTAGGAAGCAGGAGGAAAACAAATGGGAGTGTGGGGCCCCTGCTCAACAACTCAGGACAGCTGGTTACCAGCACTCAGGAGAAAACTGAACTCCTGAATGACTACTTTGCTTTGATCTTTCACTAGGCCAAGGGGAAAATCACACCCAATGAAGTAGAGTGAGCAGGGTAGAAATGACTGCCTTTGTACTATTGCTGTAGAACTGGTGTGTGACCAATTTAAAAAATTAGACATATGTAAGTTAGCCGGACTGAATGAACTTCATCCGAGAATGCTGAAGGAGCTGGTCGAAGTCATTGCAGAACCCCTGAAGCTCTTCCACAACTCGTGACACTCTGGGGAGATCCCTGTGGACTGGAAGAGGGCCAATGTTGTGCCCATCTTCAAGAAGGGGAGAAGGGAGGACCCGGGTAACTATAAGCCAATTAGCCTAACTTCTATCCCAGGGAAAATCCTGGAAAAATTCACTAAGGAGTCTTTGTGCGATAAGCTTGCAGAATATAGGATTCTGAAGGACAAACAGCATGGCTTCATCACAGGCAGGTCTTGTCTTGCCAACCTCATCTCCATTTATGACCAGGTAACTCGCCACCTGGATAGGAGAGAAGAGGTTGACATTATTCTCAATTTGTCCGCATCTCTCTTGAAGTGTGGGGCCCAAAACTGGACACAATACTCCAGGGGAGTACCCCACAAGTGCTGAATAGAGTGGAAGAATCCCTTGATTTTTTTCAAGATACACTTCGGTTAATACAACCCAGTATGCTGTTGGGTTTTTTTTACAACAAGAATATGCTGCTGGCCCATATTCAGATTATGGTCCACTGCAATCCACAGATCCTTCTCTGCAGTACTGGGCATGCAATTATTGGGCATACAGTTATTCTGTCCCAGGTGCAGGACTCTGTAGTTATCCTTATTGAATTTTATCTGATTAACTGTAGACCATTTTTCTGACTTCCAAAAAGCTTTAGATCTGGTATCCCATGATGCTCTCACAAGAAAATAGAAGGATTGTGGGCTTAACTGTAAGACAGTCAGGTGGGTAGGAAGCTAGCTGCAGGGTAGAATGCAAGGAGTCCTAATGAACAGATCTGTGTCATCTTGGCAAGAAGTGGCCAGCGGTGTCCCACAGGGGTTGGTGCTTGGTTCAGTACTATTCAACATCTTCATCTATGATTTGGATG
>NW_017729034.1:1290171-1300980 GCF_001723915.1 Gavialis gangeticus
GTATCCCATGATGCTCTCACAAGAAAATAGAAGGATTGTGGGCTTAACTATAAGACAGTCAGGTGGGTAGGAAGCTAGCTGCAGGGTAGAATGCAAGGAGTCCTAATGAACAGATCTGTGTCATCTTGGCAAGAAGTGGCCAGCGGTGTCCCACAGGGGTTGGTGCTTGGTTCAGTACTATTCAACATCTTCATCTATGATTTGGATGTGGGGGTGAAGAGCTCACTGGCTAACTTCACAGATGACACCAAGTTATGGGGAAGCATGGTCACACTTGAAGATAGGCTGCAGATACAGGAGATCTAGACAGGCTGGGAAGTTGGGAGGATCGGAACCAGATGAAGTTCAACATTGAGAAATGTAAAGTGCACCGCTTGGGAATGAACAACCCCCTGCAAAACTACAGGCTTGGCAACACCAATCTGACCAGCATTATGACTGAAAGGGACCTGGGGGTAATAATAGACCATAGTATGAACATGAGCCGGCAGCGCAACACCATAACCAGTAGGGCTAATAATACCCTGGCGTGCATCAATCGATGCATCTCTAGTGAAACCAAGGAAGGGATTCTTCCACTCTACTCAGCATTGACAAGACCGCAGCTGGAGTAGTGCATCCAATTCTGGGCACCGCACTTTAACAAGGACGTGGTAAAGCCTGAGAGGGTCCAGAGAAGGGCCACCCGTATGATCAGAGACTTGCACAGCAAGCCATATGAAGAAAGGCTGAGGGACCTGGGACTCTTCAAAAGGAGACTGGACAGTCATCTTGCTGGGGCTACCTGACCCCAGTTGTTGGACTCAATGATCTTCTGAGGTCCCTTCCAGCCTTACAATCTATGAATCTATGAATGTGGATCAACATTTGGGCCATCTGCCCCTGCTGAAGTCTGCGCTGCTGTAGTTAGGCCACTGTGTAAATAGAGTCATGCCATTGACTGAAATACAGAAGTACCTTAACCCAGAGATTCCCAAGGGGTGTGCATTGCACACTAGCATGCCTCAAGAGCAGTGGAAGTGTGCCAGGAAAAATGGGCTGGCTCAGGACCCAGCCAGACCAGCCCCACACAGCAGTTTTGGGCCCAGGGACTGGATGGGGCCCATGAAGTACAGAGTGAAGTATGCCACCAATTTTAATCAAGAAGATAAAGTGTACCCTAGATGCCAAAAGTTTGGGAAACACTACCTTAACCTCTGATGCTGAGAAGTTCACATAAACCACAACAACCACAGATCCCATGTGAGACAGCTAGTTTGCAGAAGCTCTGAGTACCTGCAGTCACAGCTGAAGACAATGGAAGCTGAGCTTTGAACCTATTCAGTGCTGTAGAAATTCTAAGCAGGTGAAAAATCAGGTTTAGGCACCTCAGACCAGTCACCAGAATTAGCTGCTACTTTTGATCTTATTCCCTTGGCAAATAAAGCTGTTGACAATTCTGGGGCACTTCAATAACAGTGAAGAACATTCTGAAAATGCCCACCTGAAAAATGAACAATTCTTTATTTCAAAGCAGGGTTTCAATGTTCTGCAGGAAATTGAGCATAGGGAACACACACCAAACAAAAAATATAAACAAACTACTGAATAGTCACTCTTTTAGCATCCCTTCATTCTGGTGCACTGAGTAAAGCACAGGTTCCATCGAATTAAAAAAAAAAGAAGAAGAAAAAAGCAGATGATCATGTAATAAAAGAACAAAATGCCAACTTGTACACGGGGTGCAAAGTAAGATTGCATGTGACATTTTCATTCTGGCATTTCCTCACTTTTGAGGACTTAAATTTGCGACCTTAACATTCTTTTAATACATGTTTTTGCAGGCAACTTCTTAAGCTTTTAAAAAGATGAACTAGTAAAAAAGCCTCTCTCTCTCATTCTCATAATGACATCCACATGGGTTGTCATTACCTTTGAATTCAGCACAGACACTTCTGCTTTTGAGCTAATCCATTACTTTACAGCAGTAGTAGGTTGTTATCCTCTTTTTGAGCCAGTTATCAACAGCTGCCTTCTGAACATGTGCAAAGAGAGATTTTTCAAAGACTGGATAGGTCAGCAGCAGGGACCAACATTTTTTGCAGGCATACCACAAATTAGCCCTGCACTTTCCCTAAGTGCCACTCTAATCGTCTGCCCCTGCCTTATCTACTACTTTGCTTTCTGCCTCCTGCCCTGTGCTCCTTGCCCAATCTTCTGTTCTGTTTTCTGCTCCCTAACCTATCTACCACAGTGCTGCCTATTCCCTTCATGGTCTCTATGTGCCTCACACACAGCATACTCCAAACTGGCTACCCTTACCCTACAGGAACAGCAAAAGGCACATCTCTGCTACCAGGACGACACCATTGCTAACCTTCAGGCCCTTGTTTCAGGGCATGGAGGTACTAGAATAGGGGTCAGCAACCCCCAACACATGTGCTAGAGCATGGCATGCATGGCCATTTTCCTTGGCACACTACAGCTGGTCCAGGCTCTGGGCAGCTGCTGCCAGCCATCAAGCCTAGACTGCCTGCAGCAAGCAGCTGGGAAGCTGCAAGCCCTACTGTGAGTAGTCCAGGCTTCATAGCTGGCAAACAATTGCACTGGGCTCTGGAGCCTGTGTTCTGTGGTGGTGGCAAGTGCATGCATGAGTCCAGGTGGACCCCGGCCTCTTTCCCACCGTCCACTTGGAGGTGTGTGCACAGCTGACAATGCTCTGGAGCTTGGTGCAGTTCTTTGCAGCCTGTCGGCCCCCTGCTATACAGGCAACCCCTGCGTATCGCCGTTTCTCTTAGCGCCATTTCACTATAACACTCATTTTAAATTGATACCTGATTTCACTTAGCAGTCAGCCAGTTTCACTATAATGCTCAAAGTCGCCATCTTAGGTCATTAAAAACGCTTGCGGTTGCCATCTTGGGTCATCAAACACTTTCAGTTTTGCTTAATGCTCAGTTTTTCAGGAACCAATTAAGAGCACTAAGCAGGGGTTGCCTGTAGATGCCCAAAGCCTGGGCCTGCTGTGGCAGGAAGCCAGGAGGTTGCAAACAGCTGCACTGGGCTCTGGAGCCCTTGGCCAGGTTCCATGCTGGCAGCTGCACATGCATCTCTGGGCAAATGGCTGGGGAGAGGCTGGGATTGCACTACTTGGCCCCTACCCTGCCATCCACCTGGAGGCATGTGTACCCACCACTACCATGGAGCTGGTGCAGGAAATCTGGAGCCCAGTGCAGCTATTTGTAGTCTCCTAGCTGCCTGCCACAGCTGGCCTGGATTCTGGGCAGCAGCTGCAGAAGATGGTGAGCAGGTTGCAAACAGAGTCACTGAGATTCAGAGTCCTGGCACCAGCTCCGTGCCGGCGGTGACTGCATGTGCACCTTGAAGTACGTGGTGGGAAAGGATCTGGGGTAGCACAACCCTGGTCCCTCCCCTCCTGTCCTCCTGGAGATGCACGTGCAGCCACCGCCAGCAGTGAGGATCGGGCCTCTCACAACTCCCCTGTAGTCTGCCCCACCATGGCAAGTTGAGGTGTGGGTCAGGGTTGGGGTGTTTTTGCCACTCTGGCCAAAAACGTTGCCAACCCTCGTACTAGAACTTCCTACAATTGTACTGAAAATATTCTTCATATGGGCAAAATATCACTTTCCTCTAATCTTCTTGGAAGCAGCTGGACAGCTTATGCTGAAGCTTTCAAATAAATAGCAGACATCTGAGATGGGACATTTTAGCTTAAATGGCTAAAATCGTAATTGTAAGTGACACCTACCAGCTCCCTCTATAATTAATGATAAGTAAGTACCTCTATTTCTCAGTTCACTAGTTATATTACTTAGCCTGTACCTTGTCTAATATGGTCTATACAAAACTTTGTTAATCAGCCTCAATGGGTTTTTTTCAGACTGCGGGTCCTTTCTGTTCCTTTATTTGAAATAGGGCTTCTATTAATTTGACTTGAGTGCCTGTAAAACCCCTCTCAGCTCCCACCATTGAAAATCCAAGTTTCTACCTCCACTGCTGTCAGTAGGGAATAGTCCCCAATCTTTGCTGGCCCATGGACAACAATGCTGAGCAAGTAATGTGGCATGAAGAATGATGTACTGCATTTCCTGTTATCTTCAGTTCGAGTGAAGAGGATTTGTTTGGTAATATTTTTATTGGGCCAACTATAAAATGGGGAGATACTTTAAACTGTTGGTCCAATAAATGATATTACCAAACAAATCTTGCTTTTGCCTGTTCCCTAGATCAGCATGGCTACATCAGCATTACAACACTACAACACCAGACCTAGAAACCTTAGTTTGGACTTCTTAATTTCCTGTGGCTGCAAGCAACCTTGGAGGGTCTTATAGGCAACATATTGCCCAAAAGCCAGGGGTTGGGAACAAGTGCAGTAGTTTATGTAAACAAAAACCCACATAACTGGATGTCTCGCTGGGAATAGGTATAAAGTAAGGTTCCTTAGGGGCCTGTCTTGGGTCTGGTGGTGATCTCCATGATTTGGGCAATGGAACCGGGTCCATGCTTAGCAAATGTGTAGATGACACCAAGTCGGATGGAACTGCAGACACTACGGAGGATAGGGCTAGGATTCAGAATGACCCTGGTAGACTGGAAAAAAATTGTCTACAGTTAATCGGATAAAATTCTGTAAGGATAACTACAGAGTCCTGCACCTGGGACAGAATAATTGTATGCCCAATAATTGCATGCCCAGTACTGCAGAGAAGGACCTGTGAATTACAGTGGACCATAATCTGAATATGGGCCAACAGCATATTCTTGTTGTAAAAAAAACCCAACAGCATACTGGGTTGTATTAACAGAAGTGTATCTTGAAAAAAATCAAGGGATTCTTCCACTCTATTCAGCACTTGTGGGGTACTCCCTTGGAGAATTGTGTCAAGTTTTGGGCCCCACACTTCAAAAGAGATGTGGACGAATTGGGAAGAACCCAGTTCAGGACAACAAAAATGATTAGAGGTCAAAGATGACAGATGAGGACAGGCTGAAAGACCTAGGGTTATTTAGTTTGGAAAAGACTGAGGTGGGATTTGACAAGTCTTCAAATACCTGAAAGATGATTACAGAGAGGATGGAGATAGTCTTATCTCTGTTGCTGTAGGGGACAGGACCAGGAGTAATGGCCTCCAGTTACATCAGAGGACATTTAGATTGGACCGAACCTTCTGACTATGAAGGGAGATCAAGCTCTGGAACAGGCTACCTAGGGAAGTGATGAAATCTCTGTCCCCGGAAATTTTCAAGAGCTGGTTGGACAGACACTTGGCTGGGATGGTTTAGTCAGGAAAGATCCTGCCCCAAACAGGGGGCTGAAGTAGATAATTTCATGAGTTCTGTCCTGCCCTACTTTCCTATGATCCTATAAGTGCCCAATCTTCTCCTTACATGCGCAAGAGCAATTCCCATTCATGTTAGTAAGATGTTATATTCATGTGAGCAAGGATTGGGGATACAGAGCTAAATTCTACCTTTATGTACACCAGAATACAGAAGCAGATCCAGGGTGGGGAGCTGCGGTGTACTCCCTGCTCCAGCCAGTCTGGGACCTGTGCTACATGTGGCATCTGTGATCAGCATGCACAGAATGGGTCCCAGACCTCCTGGAACAGAAGTGGTGTGTGACATGAATTCATAGAGCAGGTGTAGGGTGCAGTGTAGCTGGTCAAGGATCTGTGCTACATGCCCCCACTAAACTGTTCTGCATACAGCACCCATTCCAGATGCTCCAGGATCCACAGTGCGGCTCCCAGACCATTTGGAGTGGGCGCTATATATAGTATACTTGGAAGGGGGAGAGGGGGAGGTTTGTAAGCATAGTGGCCCATTTGACTCATCTAGCCTGCAGGGCTGCATGACTTTGGCATACCTGGTCTTGATGTTGCACTAATCATTATCCTTTCTCCTGCAGTTCTGCTGGTTATTAATGGCTTCTGGTAACAAAGCTCCCATTTCACCGCTTTGCAGGCTGTTTTTACCTTTAGCTAAAAACATTAATTCAAGTGTGGAAATATTTTTTAGTGAAGCACTGGATGCACTGCCAAGGTGCTCAGGAAGGCTAGATTTTGTTTTATGAATCTGAATAAAGAAAAAAGATGTGCATTTAATTCCAATGACTCCAGGACTAATGAAACAGCATCTTTTAATTAGTTTTGCCTAGTTTGTTTTGTTTTTGTCTACAGAATATATGATAAAGCAAATTAATTCACATTCCAATAAAATATGTTTGTTTTTGCTTTGATCTTAAACTGAATATATCCTTAGGTCCCTTGGCATATTAGTAAAGCTTCTACTTTCTTTTTAACTAGAGAAAAATGTGTTGTGTTGTACATGATGATGCAGCTTACCATCTGCATCACCCTTTTCAAAAACTTAGATCTGCCCATGCCAGTGTAAACAGGGAGTAATTCTACTGACTAGTGAGTTACTCTGCCTTTATGCTAGTTCGTAAGAAAAATATATTACCCATGGGTTTTAAGATGGCATTAGCCAGTGTCTCTTTAAATGTAGAAATCTAGGACAATAGTTTATCTCATCCAAGACTTGGACTCAACTACCAAGAACCCTACATGGGGTCTCAAAGAAGACTTGATGCAAACTGTTAGGGTCATGTTAGCTGAGTACACTTCCCTATTTAAAACTACACTTGTCTGTTCTGTCCTTAGTGCTGCAAAACATTTATAAACTTCTATCCCTTTGCTGTTCACATGGTATGTGCCAAATCTTAGGAACCTGTACACTCATCAAGTTTCAATTCACATTTTTCAGGTGCAGGTTTTCCAAAGTTCTTTCTTTATACACAACACATTTCCCTGCTTACCAGGTTCATGTGCTTCAGTAATACTGGATGACTGAAATAATGTATTATTGTGTTAATTTAAAAATTCAATGTACAGAATAATACAGAAATTGCTTTACATTTGTTACTGCAATGCAGCATCTTTGGAATGCAACTTTGTTTGAACAGTGCAAAGGAACTGCATGTTAGAGTTTAAGATGACATATAAATAACATTAATATAATAAAGATATAAATAGAACAGCAGAAGAAATTTAGCTTGGCAGAATGTATATGTAATCACTCTATGTGGTACAGTGTGCCCACCAGGACTGAAACCCTTTTTCTAGCAAATGGGAGGCTTGCAACTAAATACTTCAAGCTGTTAGTAGGTTTTAATTTTATTGGAATAGATTAATTGGTTCTGTGATCTAACTATGGCCCTGCCTACACTGCAGGACCATATATGAGATAGCTTTAAGCAAACCAGCTTTGATACTAGAAACAAATGAGCCCAGAGCTCCATACTAGCTAATTTGGTTTTGGAGCCGATTCCCCCTCACCCTGCCCTTACGTCATCTAAAACATACATTCCAGTTTTCTCTGAACTTCATCTTCAGCTGAAACAGGGGCATTCATTCAGTTTGGGGGCATTCATAAGCTTGATTCAGAAAGGTCTCTCAGGCTTGGATGGAGGGTCCTACTCATACACTCAGGTGCAGTGGCATTGATGCACCTCCCTTTAAGACTTGACCATGCCAAGGGGGCCTCTGGGGATTTTTTTTAAGTCCCCAAAGCAGATGAGAATCCCCTCTTTCCCTCCATGTCAGTCACATCCCTTCCCCTCCATTTCCCACTGCCCCTACCTCCTGCTGCTGCTGCTTTCCATGCTGCCTCAGGAGTGGAAGACGTTTCAGAGCTGCTCCTGCCCCTTCCAGCTGGGCTTCATAGGGCCTGGGCTCAGCTGGGACAGTGACAGCAGCAGTGGCAATGGGGGAGGAGGCTCCTCCTCCCTGTGCCTACTCCTGGGGCACCAGGGCAGGGTGGGGGAACCCACCCACTCATCACCACTGCCACTATCCTCTTGCATTCCCAGATGAGCCCAGCCCCTGTGCAGCCCAGGTGGAGTGAGCAAAAGTGACTCTGAAGCTTCCCCTGACCCCAGGGCAAATAGGAAATCAGCAGGGAAGGTGAGGACATAACTCTGACCACAGTGAAAAGGGAATGGGACTTTTACCTGGTTTCGGGACTTCAAAAAGTTTCTAGAGGCACCCCCAGCCTGGTTTGCCCACACCAGTGGATGCAGGGGAAGTGGTAGGGGTTGGGAAGCGTGGCAGTTGGGGGAGGATGCAGCCACCCCTACAGCATGGATTGCCGCTCCTGCATGCCTCCTTTGCCAAATAATGGATCTACCCCTGTATATGACCCTGTAAAATTCCTGAATGCTGAGCTTTTGAATTGGGGTACTAGGTGAAGGGGTATGGAGCAATTAGTAGGGAAATTCTCTCTCCTCATCTTGGTCATTTCATGGGGGAGAAGGTAGGACTTTTTATATTCTCATAAAGAAACAGGATAATATGAGCATACCCAGCTCTATCCCCAGAATGTCTTCCTAACTGTAATAGCCAATGGAACCCCAAATTTTGGATTAGTAGGTTAAGTCAAAGAGGTAACAATAATCTACTTCCTTAGGAGATCTCTCTATCTGTAACAATGCACCCACATTATAAATGGGAAATGTCTCTGCTGCACCTAGGCTGGAGGCCAGAAGCTAGAAAAATGTAAGAGCACTACATCATTTCAAAATTTCCAGTTCAGCCAAATTCAAGCATGTCATGGATGTGATCTATAACATGATAAAAGACATGTGCAGAACTTAGTTTAGCTTCTCCATAAGGGTCCACCCAAAAGCATGGGATGCAGAATTAAATCCATGCCACCGAGCATTTTATTTGAACCTGTTAAGTGTCAAGGAGTCTGAATGATCTCCTTTTCCGACTACTGCAGGGGTTGTCAACTGGGGGTATGTGTAGCGTACCCCTGGGGGTACTTTGAAAGGTCTCGGGAGTATGCGGGGGCGGGCAGGGACTGAGCGTTGCCACCCCACACCCCTGCGTCACAGGAACAGGGCTGGGGTGAGGCAAGAGCAGGTGCTGCGCTGCCATCCCTCTGCCGCTAGCCATGCTTCCCCCCCCCCCAGTGTCAGGCTGCTCACCACCTGCCACTCTCCCAGGTGTACAGTTATTAAAAGGGAGCTGCCGGGGGTACACTTATTTAAAAAAAAAAGGTTGAAAACCCCTGTACTACTGCATCACAACTGGATTAAATGCCTGCTCACACAGATGCAGGAAACAGGCTCTTTGTGGGATCAACAGACCCCCTCTGGTGTCAGGTAACAGTTACTAAACAGGTTTTTCCATTCAAATTCATTTCTCCTTTCTTTCTCAGATTTTTTTTTTGAGGGGGGGAAAGAGAGGTGCATTCAAACAAGGAAGAAGCATTCCTATTGCCATTTTAAATAAGCAGTCTGGAGACAGTTCTATGATACTTCATTTCAGATAAGTGACACAAAACTCAAATGTGGGACCCTGGGGACTCTGCTCACAAGAATATATGCTATTCTCCACTCTTTCTTCCCCAGAACCTGACTGGGTGTGGCTCATCTTGATCTCCTTCATGCTAGGGGGAACACTTCCGAGTCCTATCTGGCTGCCCCTCTCTGCCAGGGAGCTAAACTCTAGAATGGAGAGTACTACAGACCTGTTCAGTCCTTGTAACACTCCTATCCCCTCTGCCACCTCCCCAGCAGAATAAGAATCACTTGCTGAACCCAGTTACACAGAATATAGTCACTGCCAATCTCCCTGTGGCCTGTTCTACCACCAGCTGCAATACTGTGTTGTTTCTGCCAAATACTTCTTGTCCAGAAGCAGCTTGCTCATTCCTGCCCAAGAATTTTTGAAAATAGCATTAGATACTGAGACATGTCATCAGAAACAGAAACATCCTGCCAAATGCACCTGGCTCCTTTAGTTCAAGTCCAGGTTTGCCAAAGGCCTAGTCATGCCCATTAGTTGTCTCCTACTTTGTAAGGAAAGCTTGCTCCTTAAAGAACTGGGTAAACTGTACACACAGCACTTCTCTCAGCCCCTTTGCAGCTACAACGGTGTGGGCATTTGCTGTGGAGTTCTGTGACGGTGTGTATAGGACCTGATGCAATCAAGCAGGGCAAGGAACATGGTGGAGGAAACCAAGCTGGCCTGGCATTTTTCTCTCGCTCTGGGCAGACAGCCAAATAAAGGTATTCTAAAGCAGTCAGAACCGCAGTATGTACCAATGGCCCAGCTCCAACTGCTGGACAGAGTGAAACCTCAAAAAACATTCATGCACAAAAAAGAGCATGCACAATCCCCAGGAAGTAGGGTATGATATAAAAAGCAGCATTCAATACTTCTCACAGCATCTGCATGCACACAGGGGAGGAAAAATTAAGGTTTAACAAAGATGGTCAAAATGACAGGAAGCAAGAGGCAGAGGAACTACATGTGATGCAAGTATGACCTTTCCTTTGCCTCTGCATGCTACACAGGCTAAAACACACAGCAGACTTTATAGAAGAATAGGGCTAAAGGGGCCCTCAGAACATCTAGTCCAATCCCCTGCTTAAGGCAAGATTATCCCTGTTAACTATTCTAGACAAACGGTTGCTCAACCTGCATTTAAAAAAGTAACCTTTTCCCTCAAAAATAGGACAAAGGCTGACTGTTCCTTCCTTCGGAGTGGAATGCAGCCCAAAGTCCAAAGACAAGGCTTCAAGGCGCAGAGAGAAGACTAGGAAGCCAGTGTGCAACAGTGACTCTCCCCCTTCTCCTCTTTGCCTTGTGTGCCTGTTTAAGACATTTTCTTCTGGGGGGTGGGTGTGGGAGAGTGAGATACAGCTTTCTTTTTGCAGCACTCCCATTGCTTCATATGGCCAATGAGCACTCCTGGCATATTCCATGCTGTTTCAAGGAGTAAGTAGGTGGTCTG
>NW_017729034.1:1301047-1303356 GCF_001723915.1 Gavialis gangeticus
TCTCTGTAGCCCATCTGGTTTCTTATCTTACCCTCCCCCTGAGTTTCTCCCTGCCTCTGTCCATATTGCCCAGCTTACCTTGCTGTCCTCCTTGCTCTGTTCCTCTGTTCTCCTTGCAGTTCCTTTCCCATAGGACTGTGCCTACTTGCCCTTTGGTCTCACCTGTGTAGTAACACAATTGCTATAAGCCTCCAACCAGTTTATACAGATCTCAAAGATATAAGGACCCATATTTTGTCTTGAGTCTTAGCAGGCTTAGTACTTTGTGAGCATAGTAACAGTGCTGGGACTAGGAGGAGCGTAGAGAAGTGCCAGAAAAAGGCAAGAATGAGAAGAGTAGGTAGACGAGAGCCTCTGTTTTTACCATTGTAAGTCAGGGGGAAATTCTAGAAAATTTATTCTTTATTCTAGAATAAAGCTACACAGCTTTAGGAAGAGAGGGCTACAGCTATTTTGTAGCTATTCTGCAGAGAGTGAAGTATGCGCCATGGCTCCTTCAGCAACCTTAATGCAGAATGAGCCTTCTTGGTCTCTCCAGCCCTCCCTCACAGATAGATCCACTGGATTTGACCTTTTGCCCTTCTCAGGTCCCCTCCCAAATAAAGACAAGCCTTGGCCCATGTGACTTTATCAAATGGCCTACACCGAAGACATTTATGATCACAATACACTACTACTGTTGCACAGTATTTGTTTAGTCGAGTTATCAGGCAAATGTAAAACCCTCAAGGGGTACTTTTAACTTATTTAAATGCCCCCCTAATATTTTTAACCAGGGATTTAGCACCAGTCATCTGCCAGTCAGCTTATTATCTCAACTCTGTGTAATCTCCATTTTTTCTTCAGCGGCAAGCTACAGGTCCAACAGAGTCTAGCAAGCTTAGTCATCTGTCCCTGCCCTTTGTTCATTTATATGTGTGTGTGTGAATCTGTGGCATTCCCAACTGAAATATGTGTTCCCTACCTACTGCTAGGATGTTAATGTGAGCGAGAGGTTACTGCTGTCCCTTGGGATCCTGTTTGGACAAAAGGCTAGGTCTAGAAGTAATGGAAACACTAGCTAATCAACAGAAAACCATCTGTAGTGAATGTACATTGGTGCAGTTTACATACTAGAGGGATAGAAGAAGATTACATGCATAACAAGAAAAGCAACTGGTAGGAGAATGAAAGGTAAAGAGCCCCCTTTTACCCTTCATGTGAACTTTTTGCCTTTTCTGTCACCCATCTAGCCTCCCGCAAATAAAACTGTTTATTTACTAACCTGCAACTGGTACCGCTATTAGCACATCCTACATTTGGCATCATGTCTACAGCCTCTTCTTTCTGGACAGTTTCTTCCAGATAGTTCTGCCAAACTTGAACTGGAGCATTATGCAGTGGCCTCCTGTGCTGCTGCTCTGCCTCACTTCACTGGAAACCTCTCTGCCAGAAGACCACATACTGAAGAAACCAACACCTTCTGCTATCATGGGAGAGGACTCACAGGGTGACATCTTCCCCTCCTGTTGAGGAAAAGGGGATGAAGTTCCTTGAGACCTGCACACAACTCTTCTCCCATTTCATTCTCAAGACATGAGCCAGAAGAGAATTTTTTAAGGCCCACGGACAGGGACTGTGGTAGCTGGCAATCCCTGGGGCACTGAGGGGGCAACTAGCCCCTTCCAAAATGTCTTGATTTTCCCCTTCCTTGAGCTACAAAGAAGAGTAAGGTTGCCATGCTGATGTTAGCTCCCCAACCAGACAGGATTTCAAAAATTTGGAAGAGATATTACTGCACGGAGTGCTGTAGCTGTTTCTCCCTCTACTTTGCTATGTTATTAAAACCCTCACGGCCTCTCCTGAGCGAAAGAAGGTGTTGCTGCTTCAGATCCATTCCCCTCAAACACCTGGATTTACTAATGTGAGGGTTCTATTCCTTTCATCCCTTCTACATTGAATAGCAACAGTCCTTGGTCCAGCAGAATCATGACTCATGCCCCCAAAGTCATGGTATTGCTATAAGAAGTGATATTTTTCTCTTTTAAGTGTAGTTTTTGGAATATTTTTGTCTTGTGGTTCTTGAGTCATTTGAGTTCACATTTGCTGCCACTATGGGACCTGGAGATGTTATTTTATATGAAAGCTGATGCAATTGCCTGAATTACAGAGAAATGACAAATAGTGTAGGACTCAGAATAAACTCATAAGCACTGGCAAGGCTGGTTCTCACACAAAAGAGGAGATGCAATGTTTTAGAGGCTATACTATTGGGAATTGTCACAGGGAGATTTAACTTTTCGGATGCAAGTTGAAGCACAAATGCTACC
>NW_017729034.1:1308356-1309816 GCF_001723915.1 Gavialis gangeticus
CTGTTTCTCCCTCTACTTTGCTATGTTATTAAAACCCTCACGGCCTCTCCTGAGCGAAAGAAGGTGTTGCTGCTTCAGATCCATTCCCCTCAAACACCTGGATTTACTAATGTGAGGGTTCTATTCCTTTCATCCCTTCTACATTGAATAGCAACAGTCCTTGGTCCAGCAGAATCATGACTCATGCCCCCAAAGTCATGGTATTGCTATAAGAAGTGATATTTTTCTCTTTTAAGTGTAGTTTTTGGAATATTTTTGTCTTGTGGTTCTTGAGTCATTTGAGTTCACATTTGCTGCCACTATGGGACCTGGAGATGTTATTTTATATGAAAGCTGATGCAATTGCCTGAATTACAGAGAAATGACAAATAGTGTAGGACTCAGAATAAACTCATAAGCACTGGCAAGGCTGGTTCTCACACAAAAGAGGAGATGCAATGTTTTAGAGGCTATACTATTGGGAATTGTCACAGGGAGATTTAACTTTTCGGATGCAAGTTGAATCACAAATGCTACCACAAATGACAGGGCCCAGATGTTCCTGGACGTGATAGACAGTAGATATCTTCACCAAATTTCTTCACTGAACAAAAAAACTGGTAATGATATTTTGGGGTAGGTTTTAGTAAGTATAGTGAGGACATTCAGAAAGATGTGGTCATAGAAAATAACCTTGGATTGAGTGACTGTAAGTTAATTTGATTTTAATTAAATGGAAAGATAAATAAAAGCAGGCTTGAAACTAAGTTTTTCCAGCAAATTCTAGCATTCTGATTTATTAGTAATTTATGCTGTTTCTTCTCAGAAGACTTCACCAGCTGCTACTGCTGCCCTCCAAGCAGGTGTTCTGCTTCTCTTGCAATGAGGCCCACACACTGACTAGAACATTAATTTCATCAGTGAATGAAATTCTCCCCTTCCCCATTAAGATACAATGCCTTACTAGTTGCTTTAATAGAATTCGAATGGAACACATTAAAAAAGTTCTAAAACACTGTGCATTAGCACTCCTAATCCTCACATTTCTCTCAGAGGACTAGGAGGAAATTCCAAAGTGATTTCAGTATCCTGTCTTCCATTATCTTCAGGTTCCCAGCTGGTACCTTGGGAAGTTCCTTTCCAGAAAAGGGTTTTTTGTTTGTTTGTTTGTTGTTGTTTTTTTTTGGGGGGGGGGTTCTTTCTACAGTCTTTTCAAGAGGATATCCAGCAACACACTCCCATCCCAAACAATAGCAACTTCTTTGGAAGCCTAAAATTGGTTCCTTGCATAAAAGTCAACCGTTCTTTAAAAAACAGCAACAATAATATATGCTAACATTTTTAGCTTAATTTTCATTGCCAGATTATTAGATTGTGTGATGGGCTAGCTGGCAGTGACCTAGCCCAGGGGTTTTGAAAGGGCAAAAGATGATTGGATTCCCTTTCCTCACCAATCTGGTAATGATTTGGCTGGGGGGGGG
>NW_017729034.1:1310551-1311470 GCF_001723915.1 Gavialis gangeticus
CCAGCTCCTCCAATCAGAGGCCAGGCAGCTCAACATGAGGCTGGGGCTCTGGGAAGGTCAAGACCCCTAGCAGGCTGGTGCCATGCTGGCAGTGGTGGTGGCTGTGTGGCAGTGTTCCTACCTTGTGGGAGATCTGGGTTCAAGTCCTAGCAGGGGTGAGTGAAATAACAAGAAGTAAGTTTTCTTGCAGTGGAAAGGAGCCATTGTGTTTTCTCCCCCTCCAGGTACCAAGGCCCTGTTTCCTTGTCACTTGACATTTTTGCATTTTGTGCCTTTTTATATTTCACCAACCTGTATCATTTGTTCTGCTGTTTGTGTTTTATATTTTGTTAAACCTGTTTTTTGTCAATGTTTGTAAGTGTCTAAACTTTGTTGAATCCTGCCCCCTTGGGGCATTGTAGTGTCCACTATACCTGCTGATATTTATGCCTGTTATGTTCCCAGTATTAAAAGGAATATGGCTAAGTCCCCATTGGTGACCTGGCTCTGCTCTATAGGGGAGGAGAGTCCCTACACCTCCCACAGCACTTGTGCACCTGCTTTAATCCCTTCAGTTGGAGAGGGGGTACCTCTTGGAGTACCGCCCGGGTTACAATTGGATTTTCCAATAATCTGTTAGGCATTCATAAATCATTATTAGATGAAAGATGAGGGCTTTGACTATGTATGTGAGACAAAATACTCCTTGCCCAGTGATGTATTCCTGAGACAATTTAATGCTTCACAAAGCACCATGAGTTAGACTGATCCTCCCAGCCCAACATTAGCTGTTGGGTCGAGAGGGTGGGAATTCGAGTTCCAATTTGGAGCCAATCCAGGGACAAAGGCTGCATCTCTGCAGCCTCCTCCCCCAGCTCCCCCACCTCCGCAGTTCCTTTTCTGTCTCAGGATAGGAGGGGAAAAAGGCAGGGGAGGGAGG
>NW_017729034.1:1311950-1312243 GCF_001723915.1 Gavialis gangeticus
TTGGCTGGGGGGGGGGTGGGGGGGGGAGGGTTTGAAAGGGTAAAAGATGATTGGAGGACTTGGGATTCCCTTTCCGCACCAATCAGGCCCCAGAGACTCACCCCCCTGTGTCCCAATTGGCCCCTTGGGTCACCTGGAGGGGGATAAAAAGGGCAGCATGGGCTGACTCAGGAGAGACTAGTGAGGGACAACAAGGAAGGGGCTTCACAGAGCTATTAAGAGCTGAGCCAGCAGGGCAGGAGCAGTGCCCTGGAACAGCCTGAAAGAGCAGGACCTGCAGGCAGCAGTGGGAC
>NW_017729034.1:1312538-1316415 GCF_001723915.1 Gavialis gangeticus
TTCCAGCTCCTCCAATCAGAGGCCAGGCAGCTCAACATGAGGCTGGGGTTCCGGGAAGGTCAAGACCCCTAGCAGGCTGGTGCCATGCTGGCAGTGGTGGTGGCTGTGTGGCAGTGTTCCTACCTTGTGGGAGATCTGGGTTCAAGTCCTAGCAGGGGTGAGTGAAATAACAAGAAGTAAGTTTTCTTGCAGTGGAAAGGAGCCATTGTGTTTTCTCCCCCTCCAGGTACCAAGGCCCTGTTTCCTTGTCACTTGACATTTTTGCATTTTGTGCCTTTTTATATTTCACCAACCTGTATCATTTGTTCTGCTGTTTGTGTTTTATATTTTGTTAAACCTGTTTTTTGTCAATGTTTGTAAGTGTCTAAACTTTGTTGAATCCTGCCCCCTTGGGGCATTGTAGTGTCCACTATACCTGCTGATATTTATGCCTGTTATGTTCCCAGTATTAAAAGGAATATGGCTAAGTCCCCATTGGTGACCTGGCTCTGCTCTATAGGGGAGGAGAGTCCCTACACCTCCCACAGCACTTGTGCACCTGCTTTAATCCCTTCAGTTGGAGAGGGGGTACCTCTTGGAGTACCGCCCGGGTTACAATTGGATTTTCCAATAATCTGTTAGGCATTCATAAATCATTATTAGATGAAAGATGAGGGCTTTGACTATGTATGTGAGACAAAATACTCCTTGCCCAGTGATGTATTCCTGAGACAATTTAATGCTTCACAAAGCACCATGAGTTAGACTGATCCTCCCAGCCCAACATTAGCTGTTGGGTCGAGAGGGTGGGAATTCGAGTTCCAATTTGGAGCCAATCCAGGGACAAAGGCTGCATCTCTGCAGCCTCCTCCCCCAGCTCCCCCACCTCCGCAGTTCCTTTTCTGTCTCAGGATAGGAGGGGGATAAGGCAGGGGAGGGAGGTCTATTCTGGGGTTTCCCCAGCTGTGCTGGAGGGGGAGGTGGGTGGATTGGAGACCCCCACCTCAGGGGGCTCCAATCCACCAACCCCAACCTCCAGCAACAGCTGGGCAACCCCCAGAATGAGCTCCCTCTGCTCCCTTCCTCCTACCCCCCATTCTGACAAGAGTGCTGGGAGCAGTGCTGGTCTATGTCAGGTGAGCCCTGCTCCCAGCCTGGCCAGACACAAGTTAAATGAAAATACTCTACTTTGGAGCACCTTCGTCTGAACCCTCATGTAATGAGGGTTCAGATTTTCATGGGTTTGGCCCTTTTAAAGCACTCTACAGCTATGCACGTATGTTTGGGCACGGCTGTAGAACACGTTCAGGGACCAGATGGGGCGAAAATTGTCACTTCTTTCTGCACCTCCAGTGTCATTTTCATCATTACTTTGCTTGGAAAATGGATGGCTGTGTATTTTAGGAAATAACGATAGATCAATACAAGAACATAGCACAGTTGTGCTTTTGTCTTCAAACACAGTTGTGCCAAAGCAAAGAAATCAAGGATGAAAAATGCACCATTTTGGAACAGGAAAACAAAATGTTCCTATTTGGTATTTATGCCTATTGTCAAATGAAAGGAAAAATGAAACACAACATAGGCAAATGGCACAAAAGGCACACGTGTCTGCTAGAAACAAAAACATAAAGAAAAAAGTCAAATGAGAAATAAATCACACTCTCCCTGCTGTGCAAATAAGTGGTACCCTAAATCAAGTTAACAAAAAAAAGGCTATTTCTTAAAACAGCATTAGAATAGATAACCTGGAAGGAAGAACTGGCTATAGAACCTACTAGGACTGTATTAACATCCAGGAAAAATAACAGGGTCTTAGAAATTTTTTATAAAGAATACCATAGGCCTATTTGCCATACAGTATTTCTTTGTCTTTTGAACATCTTATGTACATGGAAGCACATTAGATCGTGAGAGCAGGAGTACAGGATTCATAACCTAAAGCAAAAAAGAGTCAACCCTCTATCCCATTATCATTAAGTTTTGTCATTTTTTTTTAAATGTTTCACACATGAAATATACTTACCATCTTCACTACTTGTTGCATAGTACCAAATCTCTAACAATTTCATGCAGGCCCTATAAGCAGGTTGCTTAGCCTGTAGCATCTGAAGGTGAATTCCTTAGCCTAAGGAACTCCTTAGTCAGCCCTCTAAAGCAAAGCTGAGCCTTTTAAATAAAGAAAAGAAAATCCCTCTGTCTTGTTCTAGACAAAAGGGGTGCTGACAGACATGAAAAATAAAACAACCACACCTCCCCTCCACCCCCTACAAAAACAATGCTTTACTAGAAGAAGCAGCATGTTAGTTCAACCCAGCCCTGCAGCATCTGTATAGATTGGGTGCTTCAGCGGGACTTGGTGCTCTTATCTAAAGCTGACTCAATCAGATGAAAGGACCAAAAACCCTGCTGAAGCATCCAATCTATATAGACATTGGGCAAGCTGGGTCCAACTAATGCAATGCCTCTTCTGGGCATGTACTATGCTTGGTGCAGGGGCACACTGAGCTTAAAGTAAAGCACCAGTTTGGAGGGGGGTTTCCTCCCATGTCTCTAAGCAGCCTAGTGTCGGGGAACTGCGGCCCCAAGGTCATGGTGGGCCAAGGGTTTTGGTACGGAACAGGCAGGATTAGCGGCGAGGAGTCTGAGTGGTACGGGAGACATGTACAGTTTCAAATGGTGGATTTTATTTACTTACACTTATGGAGTGTAGGCAAAGAAGCTTGCTTGTTCAGTTACAGTCAAATCAACGAACAACAAAGGGGTCTGTTGGTCCACGGGGTTCTTGAGCCGAGCCCTTGCTTTCTAGCCCGGAGGCTAGGTGCGGCTGCCCAACTCAATAGTCCCAGGACTGGTCAACAGCTCATGAATGGGATAACAGACGATGTCAAAATCGGTGGTGAGCGATGTCGAGGTCGATGCCGGAACGAGGTAGCAATGCCATGGTCGGTGGTCAATGCCGGTTGGGTTGGTCAAAATCGTGGTCGGTGTTGATGCCAGAAATCAGTTCAGTAACGGAATAATCAGATCGAAGATGAAGAAGAACTGGCTACAAAACCACAGCAGTGAGGAGACCAGTGGGCCTAAGGGCCCTCCTGAGGAGCAGTCCCTGCCAAGACAGCCTCTGCTCTCAGGTCCGGTTGATCTCTATCCGGGACAGTCTCTGCCAAGGCAGTCTCTGCTCTCGGATGGAGTCAGGGTCTCCCCCCTTTGGGCGGGGGCTCACAAGCCTTTTAAGACAACCAGGTGGCCAATCAGGTTGCTTTCCTCATAGAATTTTCTAGTCTAATTATGTCATACTTTTTGTAAGACTGAGCATGCGCAGGGTGTTAGTTTAGATTGCCTCATGGCAGAGCCATGATTGACAAGCCAGAGGTCGCCCAGGGGACACGTGCTGGGCATGCTTGTCTACCCTCTGGAGATTTTCCATGGCCAGTCTGCGCATGTCAACCCTTTAACTCTGTTATCCAGCATTGCATACAAATTCGGTTTTGACAGCTAGGAGGGGCCCTTGTGCTCTGGCCCCAGCACAGCAGTCTAGCACGTTCTTGTAGCAAGCTTCTATTTCAGAGTGGGGGAAGGGAAAGTAGCATCGGGGGGCTACATTCCTTCCCCCACTCTAAGCCTGGAGCTGGGGGGGAGGGGGTGCAGACAGAGCTCCTCAGATGCATGGGCCTGGCCCAGCTACCCTTAATGGGGTCTTGGCAGGAGCTGGATTTGGCCTGTGAAGTAGGGGGGCTCTGTCTCCCACCACAGCTGTGGGAACAGCAGCCATGAGGCTACTATTGTGAAGATGCTCACGCAGGGTTGGGGGAAGTGAGCCCCTGTTGCCTCACAGGCCCAGACTGGCTCTCCCTAACACCCCTGTTGCCAGCTGGCAGGGGGGCAGGGCTGGGGA
>NW_017729034.1:1321415-1325925 GCF_001723915.1 Gavialis gangeticus
GCCCAACTCAGTAGTCCCAGGACTGGTCAACAGCTCATGAATGGGATAACAGACGATGTCAAAATCGGTGGTGAGCGATGTCGAGGTCGATGCCGGAATGAGGTAGCAATGCCATGGTCGGTGGTCAATGCCGGTTGGGTTGGTCAAAATCGTGGTCGGTGTTGATGCCAGAAATCAGTTCAGTAACGGAATAATCAGATCGAAGATGAAGAAGAACTGGCTACAAAACCACAGCAGTGAGGAGACCAGTGGGCCTAAGGGCCCTCCTGAGGAGCAATCCCTACCACGACAGCCTCTGCTCTCAGGTCCGGTTGATCTCTATCCGGGACAGTCTCTGCCAAGGCAGTCTCTGCTCTCGGATCGAGTCAGGGTCTCCCCCCTTTGGGCGGGGGCTCACAAGCCTTTTAAGACAACCAGGTGGCCAATCAGGTTGCTTTCCTCATAGAATTTTCTAGTCTAATTATGTCATACTTTTTGTAAGACTGAGCATGCGCAGGGTGTTAGTTTAGATTGCCTCATGGCAGAGCCATGATTGACAAGCCAGAGGTCGCCCAGGGGACACGTGCTGGGCATGCTTGTCTACCCTCTGGAGATTTTCCATGGCCAGTCTGCGCATGTCAACCCTTTAACTCTGTTATCCAGCATTGCATACAAATTCGGTTTTGACAGCTAGGAGGGGCCCTTGTGCTCTGGCCCCAGCACAGCAGTCTAGCACGTTCTTGTAGCAAGCTTCTATTTCAGAGTGGGGGAAGGGAAAGTAGCATCGGGGGAAGGGAAAGTAGCATCCCCACCCCCACTCAACATGAGAAAACCTGTGAGGTTCAATGTCACTCTAACTTATGGTGCTTTGTGTAAAACGCCGTAACTATAGTGCCTCCCTGACATGCTGCCTAAACGTTTGTATCCAGCCTGTATCAGTGTTTTTGATGTCAGTAATGAGAAGGTCCATTGATGCTGCAATATAGTGCATGTGGCTAAAGTAAAGGCTTCAGTTGACATCAATAAATGTTTCTTGTATGTTTTTGCATTATTGTAAACTGGGAAAACAGAGCATGAAAGCAGACTCTGCCTAGTATTCAGAAAAGCACATCTTAACCAGACAGTGAGAAGGTTCAGGGCAAGAAAGATGGCCCGAGCAGGGTACAGGGCCCAGGGCAAATCAGCCTGTGCGGGGCCCTGCCCCCGGATGTGAGGCAGCTGGAAGCGGATTTGGCAGTGAGGTGGGGGTGCCAAGCAGTCGGCTGGCCGTGAAGCCAGCAGCAGTGTGGAGTTGCTGTGGTTGCTCCACCTGGCTCCGCAGGGCCCCCAAAAGTGTGGGGCCTGGGGTGGTCTCCCCAGTTTACACTGCCCCCCCCCGGGACAGCCCTGCAGGGCACAAATACAAATAGATTTACTATGGAGTCAATGTACATGACTTCATAGTAAAAGTGGTGTATATGCATAGCATGCAGCTTAGGCTACTGTAAGTCAATCCATTCAGCAAGTAGGTCTGGGGTGGGCAAAATGTGGCCCAGGGGCCAGATGTGGCCCACCAGGCCATTCTAGCTGAACCGCGGGGCCCCTAAAAAGTTTAGAAAATTAATTAATCTGCCCTGGGCTGCCTGTCATGTGGCCCTTGCTGGCTTGCCGAAACTCAGTAAGCAGCCCCCTGCCCAAAATAATTACCCACCCCTGAAGTAAGGAGTAACTGTACACAGGTGTAAGTTACACTGCTGCACTAGTGTGTCCATTCACCTAGCTTCATCCCTGGCTACTTTCCGGTGCAAGAGTTCTCCTTGAAGCTTTTAAGAATACATTAGATAAACACTTGCCTTGGGTGGTTTAGTCAGGAATGATCTTGCCTTGAGCAGGGACTTGGACCACATGACCTCCTCAGGTCCCTTCAAGCCCTACTTCTCTATGGTTCTATGAAAACAAACTAATTCCCGCTCTCATGCGGGCAGCTGGCTTGGGACAAAGTTTCTAAAGATCCTGAGTTTCACTGAGAGCTTTAGCATTTCTGGAAATAACTAAAGATGCAGGTCAGATTAAGTTCTGGGAAACTGCAGTAAGTACCTTACACAACAGAAAGAGGAAGCAGGCATGTAAAACAAAAGCAACCGACACTGCTACTGATGTAATACAAGGTGATTCAGTCTCATCTATCAACACAGAGAATGTTAGGTGACTGTATCGGGGTCCCTCCCAGTGCAGCTGGGAAACTAAAAATAGTGGTGGTCTTCTTTCCAGGGACACAGCCAAACTAACAAAGCCAGGAGAGAGTAACTGACATCCACAACTGATAACCTTGTAGTTATTCATGGGATAATTCAAAAGTGTCTATTACAAAAAGGGACCTATTTCAGAACACAGGGGAAATGTTGCTAAGGTTACCGGTACTTAAAGTAAGCAATATATTTGAAAACAATAGCTGGAATGGAGGGAAACAAAAATGGCTCCCACAGGTGAAATAATTTACCAAGGACTGTGTGGATCTGCTGCAGAAGGGTAGGACACATTCCTACCCTTTCTCTCTAGCACAATGCAGTGCTTTCCCCCTTACTATAAGAGGCATAAATATCAGGGTTTCTGCTTTGGGGAAGTCAGATTTGAAAAATCAGAGTTGTTGATTTATTTTCAGCTGCTATGACACAATTTTCTTGGCCAATAGAAGACAAGAAGTCCTAGAGTAGGCTGGCTGAGCTGGTCTTCTCTCTCATTCTTATCCTCAAGGCAAATTGCGGGCTCAACATTTCTACAAATGAAGTAGTTGATTCCTCTGAGAGAAAAGGAAGCAAATAATACTTCCTGTCTGTGGGCACATCTACGTGTGTGCATTTCCTGTACAGTAACCAAAATTACTGAACAGTATGGGCACACATCTACATGTGCACATCTGTACTTCACAGTAAATATGGAGACTTATGCCAACTTGAGCATAAATTTGATCCCTGCATCATGCAAGTATCAGATTTACACCTGATTAGTTACTATGCAATAACACATGTGTAGATGCCTTAGTGCACAGTAACACTGTGTGTAAGGACTGACTTCACACTAACTTTAGTCCCAAATCAGTTGACTCACAGTGTTAATGCACTTTAATGCTTGCATATGTAGATGCCGACCTATTCCCACTCACTGTGCAGTAAATTTAAGCCAATGCAAATGCATGTGTAGACCCACCCTGTATACTGTAAACTAATTCACACCTATCCGTCTAACTTAGCACCAGCCATGAACACCAGCTCAGCTGAGACTATCATCTCTCTGTCAGAAACAGAATTAGAACACTGGTTTATAATTCTAAGCCTGGGTTCAGTCTATGTTTGCCGTCTATTTTCTTGCTTTTCTATAAGGCATAAAGGGAGCCTGAAAGAAGAGTTTGTCCATACTAGTCCCTTAGAAATATCAGGAATGTCAACTTGTGCCTTTTTTTTTTTTTTTGCTGAAACACTTCTTTAATGGCTTAGAAATATGGACTGAGTTTTTCCATAACATAAGAAGGAGCTCTTCAGTGGCAAACTGAGAGGGGACAAACAGCGCAGTGTTGCCTCTGTGAGCAGGTGAAAAACAGCTATGACCGCAGTGAAGACTGAAAGTGCCTCTGCAATCAACACTCTGGCAACTGGCACTGCCCCAGGCATTGCCTAGCTATGACTCCGGAGCTGTGAATCCCTAAAGAGGGATTTTTCTCCCAAGTGTTTGGGCTATATGCATTAAGAACCTCAGTATACAATACTTTGAAAAGCCTTACTAAAATTACTTTTCCACTCAATTATATATCACTTCCTTTGTACTTGCATTATCCCACTCATTTGTTCAGGAAAAGCAGGGCAGACAAGAATGGGATGTCTAAAGTGAGGAAAAAAACAAGTTTAATCCCCCTCTTTGCTTATCCTGGGACAGCTGTCTTAGGAAAGTGGGACATGGAAGCAGCAGGTGACTTGAAGAGGAATGTCTTGCATTCAGAAGTTCATCTAAGTTTATCCTAAATACAGAGTTGGTCCAAGAAAAGATGGACGTTGTTGATGTAAGACAGAGCTCATTGCACACTTTGTTCGTCTGCATCCTAAGAAGAAAGTTCCCCAGGAGTTCAGCTGCACTGGGAATAAAATGGTGGGTGCCCTAGGGCCTCCAGTCTTTAAGCTATTGCAGCAACAATAGTTTCAGCTTCTCATGACTCCAGCTCTTTTTGAAACTGGCTTAGCTGAATGAGTTGGAATATTTAGAAATTTTGAAACAAATAGGCCCTTAGCACAGACAACTCTGCTTCAAAAACTGTTTCCTGCACCTTGTCAATGACAACTGCATCAGTTGCACTTAATTAACAAAGTGCTGAGAACAACTCCGACAGCTATACATTTAGGCTAAGTACAGAGTCAAAAAGCCCACAGCTGAATCAATCCAATCTTTGCAGTTTAGTCTAAACTGCAAAGATGGAACTGAGAAGCAAGTGAACAAACATTTGCTTTTGATTTCGGAAATGCAAGCACATGCCTGCAGTAGCTCAAGCTAGAAGCTGGGGGGG
>NW_017729034.1:1325975-1333263 GCF_001723915.1 Gavialis gangeticus
AGGTGGGGGGGGGGGGCACTAGAATGAGCCTTCCCTTCCCTTCCACAGTGGCCAGAAGGCTGGAAGGAAGATGGGAGAGAAGTCCTCCAGGCTTTCCCCACCTCCCTGCTCGAGCCGAGGGTGGTGGGGTGTGGCCAGGCCCCAGCAGACCCACTGAGTATGATGGGGGATGGGGTTAAACCTTCATGGACCCCAGCCAGGGTGTCCCTGGGGAGGGGAAGGGAGGGGGGGAAGCAGCCCCTGCCAGGCTTTTCCTCTGCTCCCTGCAGGTGTGGGGGTGGGGGAATGACACAGACCGACCCTGGCCTGAGCCCACATGGCAGAGGGGAGATGAGGGAGGTTTAAATCCCCTCCCCTGCCCTCATGGGGACCCCAGACAGGTTCTGCTTGGCAGGGGTGCAGCAGCCCCTGCCAGCTTTGCTCCACTTACCACTCCAGCAGCCAGCACACTGGGGCAGAGGCAAGGGAACAGGGTTTAAATCCCCTATTCCACTGGCACAGGACCCCAGCTGGGGTCTGCTTGGCATGGGCACAGCAGCCCCTGCCAGGCTTTTTCCCCACTTGCCACTGGAGCGGAGAGAGAAGGGGGTATGGCCAGATGCCAGCCCCAGGCCAGTATGCTGAGGCAGAGGGGACAGACAGAGGTTTAAGTGATCAGAAATCTGGCTATGCCCCTACCCCCTCCATGCCACCTGATGATGTTCCCTGCCCCCTCCACTTGAGCAGTGATTGCGGAAAAACCTGGCAGGGCTTCTTCACCCCTGCCAAACAGACCTAGGCTAGGGTCCTGTACCAGTGGGGGAAGGGTTTAAATACCCTTCCCTCCCCTCCACTTCAGCATGCTGGCAGTGGTCCCAGTCAGCATCTGGCCATGCCCCCCAACCCCTCTGCTTAAGCAGCAAGAAGGGGAAAACCTTGTTGGGGTGGCTGTGTCCCTACCAGGAAGACCCCAGTGGGGGTCTTGCATGGGTGAGGGAGGGGACTTAATCCCCCACCCCCCTCTGCCTCATTCTGCCAGCCTGGCCAAGGATTTGGCCACCACTCCCCACCCCCACTCCAGCGGCAAGTGAGGGAAAAGCCTGTGAGGGGCTGCTCCACCCTGACAGGCAGACCCAGCTCCAGTCTCTAGCCAAGTTTCCAACCCTCCCCCTTTCACAGCCAGCTGGAGAAGTGATAGTGCTCTGGTTAGGGAGAAGAGGGGGCAGGTACAACCCTGCTCCACTGGAACAGCACAGCCCAGCTCAGGGCTGCAAAGCATCCTGGGATGCTGGGGGACTGCAAGTTAACTTGAACCAGGAAAGGGTCTGGGACAGAAGTTCCATAAACCAGTTTGACCTAAATCAGTTAAGTCTGATACTACATTCAACCACATTTATCTTAAACCAGTTTCAGCCATTTTGAAAGTGATTTATGTGCACTGAACTTCTGTTCTATTACAGGTTTGAAACTGCTTTCTGATCAGTTAAACTGATTTATGTGTAGCTTCCATCCCTAGCCTTAAGGTTCCCATTGCAGTCCCAGTGCAGCTGAACTGGTTGCAATAATGATGGCAAGTGTTTTTAAAAAGTCTACAATGTAAACAGAGTTTCAAGATGAATTATTTTCCATTTTGCTAACAGAACCCATTAAGTAGCAAACATTTCCTTAATTACATTTAAAGGAGGAAGAGTTCTGTTGCCACAGCTCTTGCCAACATCCATCATTTTGTGCCAATAGTTGAACTTAAAACTTAAAAAAATGTTCTTATTTAGGCAGCAATGTGCAGTTGCACAATATGTTTTTATAAACAACTCTACAGCCAGACAGACTGATTTATCACTATCTTCATTTTACTTCTTGCAAATGTTGGATGAATCTTAGAGAGTTATCCAATATATCATTAAATGTGAGGGAAAGAGACAAGGAAAGGACATAAGCTTTTCGTATAAAATAGAGCAGTCTCTGAACATCAAAGGAAAAATGCAAAAGTGGCATAGTGAATTTCAATGTTGCCATTAAAGAGCTGGATCTTACAAGTTTTAAGGGAAAACTAACTGGCTGTTGGGCCACTTAAACCTTTGTATTGTGAAGTCGATTTCTGTTGTTTACAGTGTGTGAAAAGTTTGCTACCAGTAAGGTTAGCTATGAACAGGGATCCTGTTTTTGTTATTGTTTTTAATCAGAGAAAATAGAAAATTCTCTGATAACCCCCTGCAAATCCATGATTAAACTGAGAGGCTGCTATGTATATAAGTATCAGCTGAGCACTATGCTTTATTGATATATTTACAGTTTTAAAGCAATTTGGAAACCTGCTCCCCTGTCTTAAGTTCTGCAGTCCAGACCCACCTTGGCTCTCCACCCTCCTCAGCCCTCCTGGGGCCACTCACTCATTCGAGGGACCCCTGGCCTCTGCTCCCTGGGCCTGCTGGGATCTCTACTTGTCCACAGACCTGTCCACATTCCACTGGATATTACCTGGCCAACAACAAACTGTTTCCTCTGCTTTCTGGCTGGGGCTTATGGACTGCTAGCGCCATGCACAGAAAATGTAATTGCTTTCTCAGTTACTGGTTAAATAGGGGTCACCAGTTATCCCGCCAGTCAGATTGAGGTGACCAGTTCAGTCTTCATTAAAACTGCCTATAACAATTTATTTAAACTATAAGAACCACTGGCTGACATGAAAACACACAAAAGATACAATGACATACTACCTGCTACCACAAAGACTCATCTCACTGCTCTGTTGCAAATCCTGGGATTTTCTCTGATTTTGCAATTTCTATCATACTTTTTTTTCTCTTTCACTCCTTTATTATATGCTTAACAGAGAATGAAGTTAAATGTACGTAAACAGCTGTAAATAAATACTACTTCTTTCTTAGTGGACTCTTGTTCTTACAACTGCTTAAGGGTCAACTAGTTCCAAATGCCCATTTCCAAAGCCTGCTTAACACTTTATGCAATGTAGGAGGTAGAGAGGGAGGGGGGCAGGCAGGCTCCTAGGATCTGTGGAGCAATGGGAGACTGAAGGCATGCCTGCAGGGGCTGTGAACAGGTGGAAGGCCTGGGGGGAGGCTCCCTGGCTGGGAGGTAGTGAACTGTGAAGATGTCCCCAGGCTGCAGGCTCTGCACCTCCTTGTGAGGCTTTCCGTTCCCTTGCCCCAGCTGGTTTTGGCTTGGCAGTCCAGGCAGATAGTGTACATGGGATCATCTGCCAGCTCAAAATGATCCCAGACCACTCTACCCACTTGCTTCTGGGATGCGGGTGCACTTTCCTCCTCCTAATCAGGCAGAGGCACAGCAAAAGGAGAAGCGGACTCAGTTGAGCCACTTGCTTCCACCTGTACATTAACTTCCTCCGAAGTGCCTTCTGAGGAAGGAGAAGCCTTCTGCTGGAAAGTCCGTCTGCCACACCTCTCTAACCATCTTCTTCTCTAACTCATCACTTCTCTAACCCAGACCTTCCCACCCCCCCATCTCCCCCCATGGAAGAGCATTGCACCCCCTGAATCTCAGAGACAGTAGTAGCCTAGGTTATGGTATCCCAGGAATCAGGGCTTACATGTGAAGGCCCCAGCTTGGAAACCAGCCATCATGTCCCCCTGTGCCTCTCTACTAGAGTTTTGCTGATGTTTTTAGCAAGAAAAATGCAAATACCCTGCTGCTGCATCCACCTACTGATTTACAATGTGGTACCATGGTGTCCTTCAGCTGCCAGTATTCTTTATCTGAGCCAGCATGGGAGGCCCAGGGGAATATATACAGGAAAACCTGGCCAAGGGATTCACTCCCCCCCCCAGTATCCTCAGCGGATGTGTCCATCTTTGTTAAGAAAAAGGACATGGTTGTGTGTGGGGTATTGTAACCCTGTTTATGTCCCAATCAAGAACCTGTACATTTTCCCTGTAATCAGTGAGCTATTCAGAAGGATGGGGCATGTTTACATAGTCTTAAAGCTGAACCTCAAGGGGGCATACAATTTACTCTGTATCCAGGAGGGGGACAAATGGAAAATGTCTTTTTGGACTAGATATGGACATTTTTAACATGTTCAGGCTCACAAATGTGCTGGCCACCTTTCAACATTTGCTAAATGATTAATATTCCAGGACATTCTGTACTAGTGTGTGGCAATCTACCTGGATGACCAACTCATCTTCCCCGGAATTAAGAAGAACATACCCAGTGCATCCACCTGGCACTGGAAAGACTGTGCAGGAACCAGCTGTATGCCAAGCTGGAGAGATGTGAATTTGACCAACCACAATAGAGTTCTCGGGGTACATAATTAGCCCTAAGGGATTACAAGTGGGCCTCACCAAGGTGGCCATGATGCCAGACTGGGCCCCTTCAAGAGATGTATGAGGTCTAGCGATTTTGGGGGTTTGGCAATTTCTATCGAAAGTTCATTTGGAACTTCTCTGCACTGGTGGTCCCTGTTACAGGGGGAAGACTCAAGGCCAGACCCAATGTGCCCTATGCCTCACAGATGGCATCCAGATCATTATCCCTGTCCTGGCCCCTAACTTCAGCCACACTCATTGGGCTCCATGCCCCTCACTCATTCTGGGACTCCTTACCCCTCACACACACTTGGGCTCTTTGTCCCTCATTAGGTTCCATGCCCTTTATTAGGCTCCATGCCCTTTCCAGACTCTGGGCTCCTTGCCCCACTCTGGACCCCCTTGGTTCTGCTGATTTCCTTGACAGGTGCTTTTCTCTCAGGGTGTGCTCCCCTAGCTTTTCCCCTCCATGAGGTAACCCACAAGGGAGTGGAGACTGAGGCTTCCTGGTGCCCCATGCTTGCCCTTCACTGAGGAGGCACAGGCGTGGCATTTCCTGGAAGCTGCCCTGCCACAAGCAGCCCCACCACACCATCCAACCCCAGCAGGGTGTAGTTTTAGGTCATTCTCCAGGACCAGGAACCTCCTCCATCCCCATAGTTCCTGCCCTTTACCTCCAGTAAGCTGTGAGCAGTATCTCCAACCTCCAGCTGCTTGCTGCAACTGCTGGCTGTACTGCTCAGGGCCTGCTCTTATGTATAGCAGCTGGGCCCTCTTCCCAATCAGGTGGCCTCCTGCTTGCTATGTGACTCCTGATTATGAATGCAGTCACCTGCAGACTGCTCTGCTACCAGTTCTGGCCCTTAAAGTAGAAGGCACAAAAGATGCCCTGCCACAGTCCCCATCACAGCCTTCCTAAAAAAGGGGGTCAGCTGCTATTGGTTACCAGGAGCCCAGTCAGCTTCTGATCACCTTAAGCAGGCCTTCATTAGGGATCCTATTCTTACACAGCCCAACCCAGCCCTCCCATTTGCAGTGGAGGCAGACACCTCCAGTTTCACAGTTGGGGTGGTCCTGTCCCATTGCAATGTGGCCTGAGGACTGTTACATCCCTGTGTGTATTACTCCAGGAAGATGACACTCAACAAATGTAATTATATTTGGGAAAAGTATCTTGTTGCCTTCCAAGAGGCCTTTACTGAGTATTGGCATAACCTACAGGGAGCCCAACACCCCATAGAGATCTTCGCTGACCACCAGATCCTAGAATACCTCCACTCAGCAAAAAGCCTGAATCAGCAACATGCTCAATGGTCCCTGTCCTCCCATTTCATTTTATCATCCCTTATTGGCCAGAGATCTGAAGAGGCAAAGTGGATGCCTTCTCCCACAAGGACAAGTACCTGGACACCATGACACAGCCCCCATTTATGATCCTGGGGCCCAAGAACTTATTCAGCAGGGCCAGGCAGAGGGATTGGATGGAAATCCTCATATCAGCTCTCTGCTACCTGTTCTGCAGAGCTGCATCCATGCGGCTTGACCAGAGGACCCAAGCAGGACCCCATTTCAGACTGAAAGGGGGAGGGGGGATCCTCTATCACCGAGCGTGCATCTATATCCCTGAAAGACAACCCCAAGTAGAGGTGCTTGGACTCTACCATGACTCCTCAGTGGCAAGACACTTTGGCTATAGGAAGACTAGAGAGCTCCTGGCCCATAATTTCCAGTGGCCAAAGATGTGGGCAGATGTAAAAGCCCACATTACATCCTGTGAGACCTATTTCTGCACTAAAACTTGCAGAACCCTTTGGTTTCCTGAAACCTTTATCCATTCCTCTCTGTCCCTGGGCCATGGTCTCCCTTGGCTTTATTGGAACTTCTCTGCTCCCAGGGACACACTACAATCCTGGTGGTGGTAGATTCCCTCACAAAAGTTGTTCATTTTGTTGCTTGTAATGAGCTTCCCTGTACCTATGAAAAAGCTCATTTGTTCCTGGAAGGCTTCTTTTGGGATGGGATGCCTGCAGGCGCTGTGTCGGACTGGAGACCTCAATGCACTTCCTTTTTTTGGCATGAATTTCTCTAGCTCTTGGAAGTGGAACAGTACCTTTTATCCATATACCACACATACACACCAACGGGTAGATGGAATGAGTCACCCAGGTGTTGAAACAATACCTCCAGGGTTCCTTAAACTTTCACCAGGATGACTGTATCATCCTCCTACCCTTGGCTGAATTTGCTTCCAACAGGGGCAGGAAAAATATGGCCCGTGGGTTGCATCCAGCCCGCCAGGCACTTTCATCTGGCCCATGGTGCCCACCAATGAATTGTGCTCCGCCTAGCCCTTCTGCCCACAAGGGTGGGAGCAAGGTACCTATACCCACCCCCAACATACTCTATTATGCCTCACTCCTGAGGGCCCGGCCCCCCCAGCACCAGGCGGGGCTGCTGTTGCAGGCTCCCCAGCACCCTGCTCCCTCTGGACAGCAGGTAGGGAAGCAGCAGAGGCAGGGGTGAAGCTGCAGATTGGCTTGAGCATGAAGCATGGGGCTGGGGCTGGCAGCCTGTGCCCAGGGGGTGGGGGCAGAGCTGGGCAGGGTATGGGTGTGAGGGAGGGTGAGGGGAGTGGAGACGCCTTCCACACTCCCCCATGGTGTGCAGCCCTGGTAGGCAGTGGGGACAGAAGCAGCAACAGGGAGGCGCTCATGCCTGACTCCAGCCAGCACTGCACATCATGGGAAGAAGCGCAGCCCCTGCAGGGCTGTCTGTATGGCCAGTGCTCCCAGCACTTGCACAGCACAGGAGGGAAGCCCATGCATGAGAAGGAAGTCCCAGGCATTGGAGCCAGCTTGGGGGGTGGGGGAAAGCAACGAGCTCCAGGCACTAGAGCTTCCCTCCCATGCCTCATGAGTGCTGGAGAGCACCAGTAACAGACTGCCCAGTGGGGGCTGCACTCCTCATTGTGATGTGCAGCATTGGCCAAAGCCAGGTACCAGCACCACTGCCTGCTGCTG
>NW_017729034.1:1338263-1338489 GCF_001723915.1 Gavialis gangeticus
CCTCACAAATTCCCCCCACCCTCCACCACACCCCCCCCACACACACCGTTATACACACACACAAACACCCCCAACCACACCCCCTACACGATGTAAAAGACTAAGAATTTATTTTTTAGTTATTATGCAAACACCTCTATATACAAGACACAAACACAAATCATGACAAAAATATTTTTTTGTATAAAATCATGTCAGACCAACCTGATTGCCTTCTACGATCAGG
>NW_017729034.1:1338500-1340906 GCF_001723915.1 Gavialis gangeticus
TAGGTCCCTTCCGACCCTTGATCTATGAAACTATGAAACTATGAAAATTAAAATATGTTATAGTAGGTGTTTGACTTTTAATGTATCATTTGTTTTTTTCTGGTTCTAAGATGGCAACCACCCTCCCAACAGGAGTATGGGGGGGACAAGGGATGGAACTTCCAGTGGCAAAGGTCAGGGATTGGTGGGGGTGGGACTTCCACTCCCAGTACAGCAACCAGGGGGCAGGGCACCTGTCAAGGGGTGGGGCTACCCATGCAGCTCTTGACAGCTCACCAAACCTCAGTAAGTGGCCCTCCGCCTGAAATAATTGCCCACCCCTAGCTTCCAATAATACAGACCACTCTTTTGCGTAGCATAGCACCTTCCATGCCAGCTATGGATTCCACCTCTACTTTCACCCCAGCTCAGTGGCCTTCTCCCTGCAGCTACCTGACTCCATGTAGATCCATCCTGTTTTTCACATCTTCCTGCTGAAGCCACACATGGAGAACCCCTTGCAACCTTTTAAACCAGTGTTTCTCTACCTTTTCAGACTCAAGGCAACCCTTATTTGATTTGAGCACCCATTCATAACTTCTGTAAATGGAGAAGCTCCCCATTTTAAAAATGAATGTATGTATTACAGTGTATGTATTCCCTCTTTACAGAGGGAGGTAGGGCATTGGCCAGGCAGGGACAGGCCTGAGCTTGCACTTATGTCCTCATACCTTGCAGCACCCTTCATAAGATCTTGCAGCATCTGAAGGTGCTCTGGTACTCTGACTGAGGATCACTGTTTCTAAAGGAAGCTGCTTATCAGAAATGGAGCAGGCTTTTCAAAATGTAGGCCGTAAGTCAGCATAACCACAACAGAGAACAACAGCTGCCCAACCTGATTTGTCACACACCAGTTAGCACACAAAAATAGAGAGTCTCTTTGATTTTTCTCCCCTCTGTCAATCCAAACACTTTTCAGGTTGCCATTCCTTACTAGAGCACTTGAGAGTTGTTCAATGCTTTGTCATAAAGCAGCATTTCTCAACTTGTTGCTCATGACCCAAAAGTGGTTTGCAAGAATATATGAAAGGGTTGTGAACAAACTTTAAAAATCAATACCAAAAACTTTTAAAATGGATTCTTCTTTAAAGAAGAAAAACATGGGAAATGGTGGCTTTTCTCTTGTGGGCTGACAGAGTTCCAGTCTGCGAAGGGCTGCTTGGGGACCTGCTGCCCCACACCCCCTCCTCCCTACCCCACACATTGGGGGCCTGGGAGCAGTGAGTCAGGAGTGAGGGGCACTGGGTTGGGACTGACCATCAATGTTTACAACTGGGTCTTTGTACAAAAATGTTTAAGAACCACTGTCGTAAAGTTTAAGCTCAGCTTGACTTTAAGCAAAAATATAACAACATTTGTTATGTAGTAACAGGAATAACACATTTCATAGGTTCCTGTTATGAAGTGGCAGATGTTTCAGAATAAAGAAAGGAAGATGCAGGGCTCATATTGGTTATTCTAACTCTCATGCAACTTGAGAACTATGCCAGACACAATACTACAGTGTTTGCACATTGCTCAGGATCCCCACAAGAGGCGAAATTCTAGTTCCACTATCAGAAACATAAGTGGACTCAAGTGCCTAAGTGCAAATTCTATTCCACCCAGTTCAAGTCCTGAAAAAATCCATTAATGCATCTACTTTTGCAGCACTGCTGCATTAGCTGTTTTTCAGGGACTTGAGCAGGGTGAAATGGAAGCACACAGAGGTCCCAAAGCCCACTTATGTGGGAATAGATTAAATGGAATCTGGCCCGAGATGGCTGATAAGTGTATCCCCTCAATGTACCATAAAACCTAACACAAGGGTTCACACTTCCCTGAGCATGACCAGAAAGCATGGGAGGGAGGGAGGGAACTCTTACCTTCTTTTCTCTCAGCTTTCTGGTTGTTCCAAGTGGAGCATGGGGGATTTGCCAGTACCCCATTGTCAGTTTGAGTGTGTACTTGGCCTTCCCCAGTCATTGTATCAATTCATTGACTCAGAGCACTGGATATGCATCAAACTTTGATACCTCATTTAGTTTGCAGAAATCAATGCAGAACTCTATTGTTTGATCTGGTTTGGGAATTAACATAACTAGGCTGCATCATTCGGTCGTCATTTCCTCAGGCACTTCCTTAACTAATGTATTGTTTACTTACTTTTTATCATTTCCCCATAGTCAGTTGGGTATCTGGGAGAACCCCTTTTGAACGACACCCTGGTTTTACAGTGATTTGGTGACTGATTACAGAGGTTCTCCCTTGCTTAGTTGTAAACTTCTCCAGAAAATCTTTCAGTTGGTCCTTGTTTTTCACAGTAACAAACTTCCTTCTGTTGGGATAGGAACAAATTCATTCCCAAAATTACCTCATTGGATGAGA
>NW_017729034.1:1345906-1353394 GCF_001723915.1 Gavialis gangeticus
ACACTTTCCTCAAACTTTCCTCATAGTCAGTTGGGTATCTGGGAGAACCCCTTTTGAACGACACCCTGGTTTTACAGTGATTTGGTGACTGATTACAGAGGTTCTCCCTTGCTTAGTTGTAAACTTCTCCAGAAAATCTTTCAGTTGGTCCTTGTTTTTCACAGTAACAAACTTCCTTCTGTTGGGATAGGAACAAATTCATTCCCAAAATTACCTCATTGGATGAGAGCTGACTGGGACTTCCCATGTCTTCTGTAACCACTGGGGTTTCAAGAGGTTGGTGTGGTATATCTGTGACCTATGTCATCTTCCCACAAGCTGAAATTTATAGTCCAGATCCACCACTCACATTATGAACTCATATGGCCCCTGCCATTTAGTGACAAGAGGAGTAACAGTAGGACACAGTCTCTGGGCTGATAGACTTGGTGCTGCACATTCTTGTTATAACATTGTTCCTGCATGTGCTGTGCAGTTCTGAGGTTTTCCCTGGCAAAGCTCCACCCCCCAGTCCAGTCACTCCTATAGCACATGGATGACATTCTCGGCCTTCATGCCTTGCTCTTTCCTTGATACTGCCTCCTGTATAGGAGTTCAAAATGAGAGAACTCAGTAGATGATTGGGGTATCTCCCAGATTGAGAGCAGTAAATAAGATAGGAGCATGTCCCTTTTCCAGGGCTCCTCCACATTTCTTTAACATTCCCTTTAGAGTCTGGTTGGAACCCTCCACCAAACCATCTTTAGCAATTCCATGGTCACTGTTTGGGCCGAGGCATTATGCATTGCCACTGCCTTTGGGTACTGGATAGCATAATCCATAAGGATGAGGATAAAGCAGTACCTGCTGATGCTGGGTTTCAAGAGTCCTGTGATCTTTATCCCAACCTGTCCAAACAGGGTACCCACTAAGGGCAATGGAATCAATAGTGTCCAGTCCCATGGGCATGGGACCACCAGCTGGCATTTAGGCCATGAGGCACAGTAATCCTTAACGTCTTGGTAAGTTCCAGGCCAGAAAAACCTAGAAAGTAACCTCTCCTGGGTTTTCTCGACCCCTAAATGGAAACAGACTAAGAGCTTCTTCTAGTTGTGATCCTCTTTTGGCCCCAGACTCTGTGACCTGAGCTTGCTGAGCCCATCCTTATTGATTTTGGGAGGTTTGGGGGTGTGTGACAGAAGTATCACTATTGGAGCCTTTCTGGTAGTGGCTCCGCCCTCCCGTAATGGGCCAACCGCCTGCTTACTCTCCTGCCATGCCTTGATCTTACTTGATTAGTAGATTGTTGTAATCAGCAGGAGGCTGCCCATTTTTCGAGCCCCGGTGACAGGGGGCGCTGCCTGCGGCTCCTTTTCCTCCCCTACACCACAGCCCAAGCCTCGCAGATGGTGCTGCTGTGGTTTGACCTGGACCTTATTATGTCTTGGCCCTCCTCTTTACTCCTGGGGCTCCTCGCTGCCCCCCTCTCGCTCCGGGGCTGGGGCCGATGCACCCCGCAAATGCTGCACCCTCTTCGGTGCCAGGAACCCCCATGCTACTGGAGAGTCCCTATGAGGCCTCCTCCAACCCCTAACAGCCTCACCCGGTCCTCCGGTCAAAACAGTGAACATAAAAACACAAAGCCCCTGGGCTACAACATAAAAACTAGACCGTCTGGTCAAACCAGATTCAGTCCCTACTAGAGAGTGAGGGAGAGAGGGAGGGAGGGCTCCCCAGCCCCAGCAGCAACTGAGGGATGTTCACACTGCCAGAATTCTCCCCCCTGTCTGTCCTAGCTGAGTTCCTACTCCCACGGCCGCTGGAGAGGAACTGCTCTCCTGGCCTCCTACCTGGGCTTAAGAAGGGCTAAACCCTGCCCCTTCCTGTCAGCTGGTTTTACTGGTTGCCTCAGCAACCAGCACCTGCACAGCTCTGGTGACTGGCAGCTGAGCCTTCCTGCCACTAGGGGTCTCTCCTGAGCCTTCTCTGCTTTCAGGCGCAGGGCACCTGAGTGCACTGTGACACGGGGTTTTTAAAGGAAATTTTTTCATGTTCCAAGTCAAATCAACCAAATCAATTCCAAATCCATGAGTCATTCAAGAACCGTATGTGGTCCTACTACCAGCAAATATCCTCCACTCCTGCTTGGGGCTTCAGATGCTTCCAAATCATTTGGCAGGCATCCTACTTGCAGGCCCAAGCCTGGAGGCTTGGGGTTTGGGGTTTGGATGCCCTGGAATTTCACTTGCCCTCAGCTGTATGGCCACAAGAGCAAGCTAGGGAGGAGTCTCCCATTTCCATAAAGTAGGCATAAAGCCAAGATCTTCCTACTGGAAGAGAAAGTGGGAGGTTAACTATATATTACCTCTGCCCATGTACTACTCCTTGCCAAAAAAGTTGTTATCCCCAGCAACTAGGAAAACTGCCTTAGTGGTCAGGATGTTTCCCCCACCAGGTAAGTATTGAGCCCATCCTTATTGTTTCAGGGAATGAGATAGGAGTCCTGGGCCAAGTATACAACCACCACCCAATAGCTCGTGAGCCACACCTGACTGTCCTCATTTTATATTTAGGTAGGGAGACCATCTGTCCCATTTTTCCTGGAAGAGTCCTGGATTTTGGTGGCTGGTCCTGGGTATGGGGCACAGATTAAAATGAGCATGCTGGGTGTGGGGCACAGACCATCAGGAAAGGGAAGTGGTGCGGTGCCCCAGGAAAGCAGCTGGGCAGGCTGTCTGTCGCAGCATGCCACTCCATCTCTGCCTCTCCCTGTAGTGGGTTGCTGACTTGGGAGAGAGGGAGGGAGCAAGGAGGAGGAGGGGAGGTAGAGCAGTGTCATAGAGTCATAGAGAAGTAGGGCTGGAAGGGACCTCCAGAGGTCATCTAATCCAACCACGTGCCTAAGGCAGGATCCTATACAATCCATAATCTAAACTCTACATAAAACTACCATCAAAACTGACACAACACAGACCTAACACCTTAAGATACCACAGGTAAAGCAGAAGAACCATAGTGGCCAACATCCTGCTTCTATGAGATGTGGTCAATATCCTGGATATCTTGTATTGCGAATTGGGACAGATGGTCACCCTATATTTAAGCTTTGGTGGGCCCAGCTGGAGACTTCCCACAATCTAATACCACCTCTAAAAAGTCCTCAATACAGCAAACTGCTTGCTTAAAGTCCATAACCCAATGTGTATGGACCCACTCACAGGCTCCTACTGGCAAGATTTGTCTGAACCTTTTGACTGTCCCAAATTCCATGAATTTCATGTGCAAGTTGGATTCCAGGTGCATATGTCTAAAGTGCTGTGCAACTCCTTGAGGTCAAGAGTCTAGGTCACAAGCTTTGCCAGGAACTGGCATCTACATTCTTCCTTCATGACCCCTGCTCAATTTAAAGTGGTAAGCTTGATGGTGTCATAACTGTAAGTTGTCTCAGCCCCCAGGACCCAGTAGTTTGCTTGAGCTACCCCAGTCAGGTAGGATGCCAGTTTGGTAGCTCATTGTTCCTAGGGCTACTGATTTATCCCAACCACCCATTCAAATGTCTCTAAAAATGTTTCAGGTTCATCATTAGGCCCCATTTTGGTAAGAGTTTCACTCGCTTCTGCCTGGGTTAGGGAAATGTCACCCACTTGCATGCTGGGCTTCACTTGTTTCAGCAATTTAAGCATTAAGTGTTGTTGCTCCTCTTGTCATTTTTGCTCAGACTGGTGCTGCTGAACTGGGAGCTGCTGGAATACCTGCTATGTTTCCTGAAATGCTCATTGCTGCTATGGTCCCTCCATCTATTGCAGCGGTATCTTGGGGTCCATTCTGATGGCCCATGTCTGAGGCCTGAACACATTTTCCACTACCAGTAAGTGGGTTGGGTGCCTGCTGCCACACAGGTGGGCTTTGTCTCCTTAAGAGCCCCTCAGCCAGTCCAAACAATAGTCTATAAGTGGGCTTGGATGCTTGTAGTCTTGCTGGCTGGCTTTGCTCCCTTAGGAGCCTCTCAGCCAGACTTCTTAACACAAACAATAACCCTTGTCCCAAACAAACAAAGTAAACAAGCAAAGTAAAATCTTCAGCCTCTCTCCATGTAGCAGAGAGGGACCTTCAGCTCTGGCCCTTCCTAGAAGTGAGCTTTTCTGGGTTTCAGGCTACTTCCTAGCCATAAAATGCTCCTTCCCCATCTGGAGCTCTCTAATCTCTCCTCCCTTGGGCTTTTAATGGTTAGCTAATCATCCACAACTGAACTCTTACCAAAGGGCTGGCTGCCCCACTTAAAGGGCCAGACTGCCATGGTAAAAGGCCTACTGTACTAAACTGGTATAAGAGATGAAAGAGAGAAAATGATGTGTTGACTTGAATCTATCCACAAGGAGCCCATTGAATAGTTTCTCACATAGCTGCCCTGTCCCATGGTGTTTGTCAGCAAGGTTGAGAGGAAGCAGCAGATTCCCAAATCATCTGTCTGCAGATCTGATAAAACAGCACTGCTCTTGTGTTTGTTTCCTTTTAGCTTCTCGCATTCCTTGGGGTCTCAGAACAGCAGAGACTCCCTATCCCTGAAGAAGAGTGAATATACCTGAAAGCTTGCTAAGAACGTTTTTCCAACTACTCAGCTGGTTTAATAAAATATATCACATCTACTCAAAGAAACTTATCTGCCTATTTCCTGTTTAGAAGGCTTTTACTTCCATAGCCATGAAGGCTAGAAGCTCTCAGTCTTTCTCTTTGTCCCTTCCCACCTCCCTCCCCCAAATTACAGAGATGATTCTTCAGAGGCTGATGGTGCTTGCTTGAGCAAGTCTTCTGGTTTTTTTGAGAAAGTGTATTGACAGATTTGTATTCAGTGCATTTACCAGAACTGATGCCTGCCTTGTTTAGATACTAGGATGTCCTAAAGGCAAGTGTGAACTTTCAGGTGCTTCTGCCTGCATTTGATCTTTCTCCCAACCCCACACCAGTCAATCCAAACTTTTATGACCCCTAGAATCAACTCATCATTGAAGCTTCAGCTGAATAGCAACTTTTTCATTACAAACATGTGAAAGAGTTGTATATCATAGTCTATTAACAGATGAAATACAGTATGTACTGGATTCTAAAATTAGGGTTTTTCCTTTAATTGGAAGAATTGGGGGAAAGGCAGAAGCTGTGGGGAGCTGGGGTGAGAGGGGGTGCTGGTGTCAGGGGGGATAAGAAGGCTGCAGGGGGAAGAAGTGGGGACGCAGAGGTGAAGGGGGCTGCCTGAAACCCCCTGGCTACCCAACCCCTCACCCCAGCCACTGCTTCCCTGCTGTTGTAGTGGGGGAGCAGGGGATGAATTCAAGACAACCTTCCAATAATTAGATTCTATACCTCAAAAATTACAACAGTGTTATATTTTTCCATATATAGAATCTAATTATTGAGGGGGGTTCATCTTAAACTCAGGGTCATCTTAGATTTGAGTGAATACTGTAGCATCTTTAGTACAGGATGTAGCTGTTGGAAGAAAGGAGGTAAAGAATTTTCCTTTTGCTGTAGCCAGCACTGTACCTAGACTCCTGGTGGCTCTAGCTGAACTTTTAGTATCAGGCCCCCCTTCACCAGAGATAATGATGATAGTAATAATGATAATTAGACAAAAAAAATTACCATTTTCAGGCCCTCTTTCTGTCTGGACCTGGGTGGCTGCCTGATTCACCCATGCCTGTGTCTGACCCTGGCTGTAGCATACTTCCAGAAAGCAATGTACCTAATAGAATTATTGGCTTTGTAAATAAAGTACATACATTATCATTTGTTGGTATTATCACAGCATTTAGGATCACAAGCCATAGATGAAGATTTATTGAACTAGGCACTGTACAAATACAGATCAGAGGCACTAGGCTGAGCTTCTTTTAAGACAGGGCTGGAGGGAGGAAGGGACATCTTTAAGGCAGGAATTCTTAATTGAAATCCCTCTTTTCTTTTAAGAACAGGTACAGAATAAAGGGCTACAAAGGTAATATAAACAAGAGAACCAGAAATATTTGAAAGGATAATACTGAAGACCATGGTAGTTGGGAGTGGAAGTTACAAATAAAGACTTTCTAGGCCACTAGGAAGGGTAACAGATCAGCACAGATTCTGGTTTTCTCTGTTTAAAAATTGCAAATTCTCTGATAAAAATCACATATTCTTTAATTTAAAAACCCAAAATCTGTGATTAAAATGGAACAGCACTACACACACACACACACACACACACACACACACACGATTTTCATAAAGTCCTTGTGTACAACCTAAGTTATTCAAGTTTAAAAGTGCACAAGGACTTCATAAAGACCCTGTATAGCATATATATATAATATATATTCACAGAATCATAGATTGTTAGGGACTGGAAGGGACCTTGTAGATCATGGGGTCCAGTCCCCCTGCACTGGGCAGAAAAAGACAACTGGGGTCAAGTGACCCCAGCGAGGTGAGCATCCAGTTTCCTTTTGAAGATTTCCAGGGTAGGTAACTGCACAACCACTGGAGGGAGTTTATTCCACAGTCTGGACTGTGAAGGAGTTTTTCCTGGAATTGAGCCTGAAGTGGCCTTCCAGGAGTTTGTACCCATTGCTCCTGGTGCAGCATGTTGTTCCCGGGATCCTGTCATTCCTCCCTGCACAGAAAGGGGCTCAGGCTGAGCTGAGCTCTGTGTTCCCAGCCCCAGTCACTGCCCAGATGTGCCCTGAACACACAGGGCAGTGATTAGAGAGGGGCTGAGGATCTGGCACCAGAGGCTACTGTTTAACCAGGACCCCCTGGACCAGGGCTGTCACTGTTGTTAACCTCCAGCCAGGGCTGTCACTGTGTTTGGTCCACATGGAGAATGAAGGAGAACATGCCCAAAGAGTTCTACCATGCAGGCAGTGTCCTATGCCAGATGTTTTGGCAGGGGTCAGACGTGTGCTGTCCCCAACCTCATAAAAATTCCTCTAAACCAGGAGCGGATAATTATTTTGAGTGGAGGGCTGCTTACCAAGTTTTGGCAAGCTGTCAAGGGCCATATTGGTAGCCCCACCCCTTGACAGGTGCCCTGCCCTCTGGCCACTATCTTGTGACCAGAAGTCCTTCCCCCTAACCCCTGACTTTTGCCACCAGAAGTTCCCCCCATTGCCCCCAGAAAGGCTCCTTTCAGCAAGGGGTTTTGCCATCTCAAAACCAGAATAGCACCAAATTATATTCTAAAAATCAAACATCTACAACATTCATTAATTTGATTTCAAAAAATATTTTTCTCCTGGTTTACATGTATTTGTGTAGTGTAAACAGAGGTGACTGCACAATAGCTTAAAATGAAGGCGTACTCTTGTATATTCTGGGAGGGCATGGGTATAGGCTTGTGGGAGCTGTTAGTGTGTAGGTATGTGGGGGAGGATGTGGGTGGGGGGGTTTGAGTGTGAGATGATGGAACATGTGGGTGGGTGGTTATCGATTTGTGGGGGATCGTGTGTGGGCATGGTGACCCAGATCCTGCATGCCAGTCTG
>NW_017729034.1:1353405-1353619 GCF_001723915.1 Gavialis gangeticus
TAGTCGTGTACGCCAACCCTGTCCCAGATGCCTGCAGTGTGTATGGTAGTGCTAAGTGGGTGTGGGTGCATGTGCATGGTGGGGTGTATGTGTGGGACTTGCGTTATGAACACACACACACACAGCCTCTCCCACATGCACATGCACATGTACACACAAACACACACAGCCTCTTCCCCCCCCACACAGCGCCCCCTATACACAACCCCCTATA
>NW_017729034.1:1358619-1359550 GCF_001723915.1 Gavialis gangeticus
GTGTCTCCCTACCTCATTGCTCCCTCTGTCTCTCTCTCCCTCTCCCTCATTGCAGGGACACAGACACACACAGACACATATGACCCCACCCCCTCCCACTCCTGGCCCTGGGGTACCCACATGGGTTGTGCTCCTGTGGCCCAGCAATGCAGCCATGGCCACATGGTGCTGAAGGCAGCTGCATGTAGGGAAGCAGTGCAAGCTGGGGCAAACAGAGACTTCCAGGTGCGGGGGTGGGGATGGGAGGATCTGGGGATGAGGCAGAGCTGGACTGGCTTTGTTAGTGAGTGCTGCTGGCTTCCCCTGGGTCCTACTGCCTCTGGTTCCTGTCATCCTTGACAGGAGCCAGGAGCAGATAAATATACATTTTCTCAATTTTTTATGTGCCCCATGGGCTGGATAGAATGGCCTGGTGGGCTGAATCCGGCCCACAGGCCATATTTTGCCTGCTCCTAGTCTAAAATGTTTCAGAACCACTGTAACAAAGACCCTGCTTTTGCTGAAAACCATGTGTTTTGATTTTTTTTGGCAGATATCCTAGGTTTTCTAAGTAAATACTCCTGCCAAAGGGACTGGAAATGCTTGAGATGATCCTCATGGGCTTTAAGGACAAATCGTGGATTACATTCCTGGTGTTATTCTACAGTGGAAGCCTACACTTTTCCTCCTGTCTCTGCCTAGTTGTGATCTATCTAAACAAGACCATTGCGGAATTAGAAATGTCTCAAAATGCCTTTGACTGCAATGAACTTCATTGTTGGAACATCCCAGAATCGAATGTGCTTTCTGCCTTTAATCTTTGGAATCAGGTCAAGCAGCTGATATTTCCATACGCTCTGACTTTGCATTCTAATGCTCTCAGCACAGGTTGTGGTCTGACAGAAACCCTAGCCCCCACTGCCTTGTGGGTACTCCTTGGTTGGAGAAAGGC
>NW_017729034.1:1364550-1373209 GCF_001723915.1 Gavialis gangeticus
TGGTCTGACAGAAAGCCTAGCTATTACATTCTAGGAAATGCATGAAAAGGCAAAAAATCTGCACCCCCCCCCACCTGCTTCCACAGACCCTTCATGGATACAGGGGGCCCAATGACAGCAGAGCTAAGGCTGCTCTTTTGTCCAAGGGGATGGGAATGCAATGCAAAAACAACCCAACTTCTTATTATATCCCTGTGTTCAATGGAAAATGTTTATAGGAATGATAGGGAATATCAACAATTTCTGAACTTTGCCATATAGTCCCCCTTGTTCTACCACGTAGGCTTCCTATAAAACTGTTACATCAGGTCCTGAGTTTTGGACAAAGCCTGAATTTTTTAATGAATGTGGGTGTCACCTTGTCTAGTGTCACAAGGCCTGAGTGATTTAGATCCCTATACCTCATTTTCAAAAGTGAAGTAAGTACTAAGGCTTCTTTGTCCCACTGAAAATCAGTTGTAACTTGGCCCTAGGCCTCCTAGTTCTCAAAGGGCAAACCCCCCTTCTATATCCTCCTTGTACAGAGAGACAAAAATGAGCCACAGAGAGGTGAAGTAATGTCTCCAAGACCCAGTACTGAGAAAACTATGTTGAGGGAAATCCTGTGTGAATAGCATGCCTTATATCCCTTGGCCAGGGGGCATCTGGTGTTTTCTTTATAGGGAGGAGTTAGAATGACAGAAGGGGGCTAGATCTAGTGAGCAGCTCTTGGAAAGCAAAATCTCTCATGGAAAGGAGCATTAAGTGGCTCCTACAAAGAGAAGGAAAACAGAACTCAAGGACGTAACCCTAAGGGTCAACTTTTCTTCACAGGGAACAGAGTAGTAGGGAAGAACCCCTGGAAAGTAGATGGCATTTTCATCTGGGATTCTTCTGAGTGCTGCAGGGGAAGTCCCGAGTCCTGTTACTTTAAAAGAGAAGAGTGGATTTGAAAAGAAACCTAGTGGGGAAAGAAAACATGCTGCTGAAGAACAGCATAGTTTGGGATATTTTTCTTTTGTTGTCTAGAGGTTTAAGGATATTGAATTCCCCTGAGAAGTGTAATTATGGATGACAGATAAAGGGCTGTGTCACAGAAGTGGGTAGGCTGTCTAAGAGCAATCAGTAGGGCACCAGGTGTAGATGAAAGTCTGTGCCCCAAACCTAGAGAGCAGCTGTGTGCATGAGTCTTATATCTGTAGGAGGGATATGCTTTGACATCAGGACCCATGTCAATACAGCAGGAAGTTTCAAGTGGAGTCCTACAGGGTTCTGTTCTGGGCCCAGTGCTCTCCAATAGGCCTGTGTGAAGCAGCAAGTATTTGATTGTGGTTTGGATTCGGCCAATTCAGAGGGACAGTAATTCAATTCAGTGATTCAAGTCACTGTCCCGATTCGATTTGGCCGAATCAGATTCAGAGATTCGGACATAGATTATAATGGAGAATCACTAAAATACCTATAACTTTGTTATTTTTTTTGCAGATTTGGATGGAAACAGCAGGGATGGTAGTCCCTTTTCAGGATATAAAGTTTGCCAAGTTTCAAGGAGATAGGTGTAGGGGTTTCTGTGAAAGTGCCACTCAAACTGTTGGAAGCAAAAGTCATATCACTTGTATGTGTTAAGGGGTGTAGGTTGTAGCCGTGTTGGTCTAAGGACATAGGCAGACCAGGTTCTTTCGGTCAATATGATGTCTTTTATTAGACCAACTGAATAGTTGGACAAATATATCTTAGCAAGCTTTCAGGTTTAAAAACCATTCATCAGGCTGAGGAAGCATCAACAGTTGGTGTGTGTGCTCTTCCTGGATGGAATGAATAGTAAAGAGGCCAGAGGCTGGTATACATGCAAGAAAGCCAGTCAGTGAAAATGTAAACTGAGGCATCAGGGGGTGAAAGAGAGGATGGGGTGGGGGGTGCATGTAGTAGGTAAAAGTGGAGAGGTACCTGGGGAGTCAAATGTCAGGCAGGTTATAGTGTGTCATAAATCCTATGTCTATATTGAGTTTGTGAGTTTTTGTATCTAGGAGGTTGATGACGTGAAGTCCATAGCCTCGTCTGTGAAAAGCGTTTTGCAAATTCAAACAAGCACTGAACCTCACTAACCTCATCACCAAAAGCAAACTTCTTACAGCCCAAAACACACTGAATGGATCCTGACCATGTAATGACAAGAAGTGCAAAAGCTGCCAACCTATCTCCAGTACCCCCACAATTATTACACCCTACAACAGAACCATTCCTGGATCTTACAGCTGCACCTACAGAAACATTATATATCTCATCCAGTGCACCAAATGCCCTGATGGAAAACACATAGGAGAGACCAAAAACCAACTGTGCACCAGAATGAATGCACACCGGAAATCTATTAAAGACAAGAACACTCAATTACCAGTGGGGGCACATTTCTCACAAGAAAATCACTCTCTCCAATCTTTCAGTCCTGATCCTCAAAGGGAATTTTGTTAGGGGCACCCTCTCTTCCCCTTAGAGGTAGGTGAGTAACCTACAAGTCACATGCCAGGTAAAACCCAAATGCCACTCTTTATTATGAAGAAAAAGTCAATGATACACACAGAAATCATTATAACAAGCTCTGAGCTGTAAGTGCATCCAGCTGGAGGAAAGGCACTCCACACCTTATCCACTGTTATTACCTGATAGGTCTTGGGAACCCCACCCTGAGTCCAGGGTGGCAAGACTATCTCCTTTATCAGGTCCTCAGCCTTGTCCTTCCCGAAGTAGTTCCACTTGGGACCCGTCTCTCCTCACCTTATGTACCTTTCCTCCCCGCATTATCTCCTCCAAGAGGGGGAGTCCAGTCTTAGCCTCACTGCCTTTTCTGGGATTAAAGCCAAGCCGTTATCTCACTTTGCAAGCTGTTATTTTTCAAATTTAGAATTGCTGTCTTTGCACTCTGCTATGCCCAGGACTTTCCAGGGCAGAGGTTCCCCTTTTCTCTTAGCAAGCTGCAGCAGACACGTTAGGTCAGGGCTTCTGGGTTCCATGAAACTCACCCCCTTTCAGGGTGTCAGGTTGGCCTCCTCCCAGAGATCTCTTTGGGTTAGGCCTGTCTTGGGCCTGACAAATTTACAAAACATTTTTCACGGAGGAGCCTATGAACTTCATTTCATCAGCCTTTTAGATACAAAAACTCATGGACTCAATATAGACATTGGATTTATGACATGCTATAACCTTCCTGATATCTACCTCCCCAGGTACCTCTCCACTTTTACCTGCTACATCCCCCTACCCCCCTTCCCCCCAGCCTGTCTTTCACCTCCTGATGCCTCAATTTATATTTTCACTGACTGGCTTTATTGCATGCATACCAGCCTGTGGCTTCTTTACTATTCATTCCATCCAGGAAGAGCGCACACACCAACTGCAGATGCTTCCTCAGACTGACAAAGTTTTTAAACTGGAACACTTGCTAAGATATATTTCTTCAACTATTCAGTTAGTCTAATAAAAGGCATCAGACTGACCCAAAGAACCTTGTCTACCTTGTGTGTGTTAAGGCAGAGTGGGATGAATGCAGCAGGGATGGTAGCCTGTAACAGAGGGCCTTTCCAGTGCAAGTTAGATCTTGGCCCACCCACCTGTTTCTGAGCCAGCTGCCCACCCCTTTTTCTCCTGCCATGCCTTGATGGAAAACTAATTAAGATGTTACCCAGGCAGGAGGCTCCCCATTTAGGCCCCTGATATCTAGGGGTTACATCCATTCTGCAACTCTGTGCCTTCCCTACACTGTGGCCCATGCCTTGCAGATTGCATCCTTCACACCCTCCAGCTGTGGTCCCCTCTCTGGGACCTTTGGCTCCCACTTAGGCCTTGGCCCTGCCTTCAGACCAGTCAGTATCCCAAGCCTCTTGCTCTGGGCAATCCTCATGGTGGGCCCCTGGCCCTTTGACCCCCCTTTGGATCCTGGTCCCAGCATGGACCAGTTGAGGGTACCTCAAGTCAGATCTGAGCCATCTGTCTGTTCTCACCCTCACAACTCCACTACAACCAGTAAGCCTCAGGCCTCTCAAAGACCTTACAGGTCTGGGCTTTCCCCAGCCAGGACTGTCCATGTGTGTGGTAGCTGGAGGTTATCAGGCACCCCCTACTCACCTTTCACCAGGAAGGTTTGCAGTCCTGGCATTTCCTGGGGCTGCCGTGTCATTGGCAGTCCCACTGGGCCCCTCTACCCTTGCAGGGTGCAGCTTTAGGTCATGCCCAGGACCTGGGGCATCCTCCTTACCCATAGGCCCGGGCCATACCTCCAAGTTCATCCTGACATGAGAGCTCAGCAGGGACATGTTCTTCCCCTACTGTCTGGTGAAAAACTAAACTGCCGCCTCCAGCTCTGACAGCAGGGCATTAAGTGGTTCTGAAACCATTTAATGTGGAGTGATGAGGGTGGTACTCACTCCATCTGCATGTGGAGCTTGGGGAACCCCAGCAGTGGGAGGTTCACCTTCAGGAATACTAGCTGCTCCACCAAACCAGGATCCAAGAAGGTGTGATGGGGTGTCACAACATCATCAGCAATGCTGAACACCTTCTCACTTGGAACACTGGTCGGGGGACAGGACAGGTGGTCCCAGGCAACTGTGGTCAGATCCTGCCACACCTGGCTACAGGTTGCCCAATAGGCCAAGGAGTCGCAGTGCAGTGCAGTGGTTCCATGTCCTCAGTGAGATAGGTCACCAAGGCCTCCGTGCTACCTGCCAGATTGTGGGGTCTGGTGCCTCTGTACCCCAACATTGAAGCCATGCCCTTGGCTCATACTGGCAGTGGCTGTGGTGGAGGAGATTGGCTGGTGCTTTGAGTGCCGGCACGGGAAAGTGGATCCCTCTCTTCCACACACCCCTGCCTCTGCCCTTCTCCCTCCCTGACTCTGTTCACCAGCACCTCCTGTAGCAGGCCAGTAGGGAGTGCTCCTGCACTGAGACACCCAGCTCACTGTGCCTGACCACCTTCCAGGCTCTGAGTGCCTCTCTGGGGGAGCCTCATGTCCTGCTGACCCTCTTCCTGGAGCACACCTGCCACCCTGGGGGTAACGTTGCTACCACCCAGGGTCTGGACTGCTTTTGGCCCTGCACCCCATGGGAACCACAGGCCTAGTAGTCCTAGAGGGTAGTCAACCCACTGAAAGAATTTGGGGTGCTTCCCTTAGTCTGAAGCACAAATAATGGTCTCCCTTATTCAGCTGGACCAAGAGGATCCCAAGGCATAATTTGGATGCTCTCCCAGTAACATGCTAGGGACAGAGGAGAACTTTATTGATTACAAGGAGTAGGTTTGGAGTAGGGTACAGGACAGAGAAATATCAGAGAAATACCTTAGAACAAACAGGGTGGCTGGGTACCCTTTGATCTGTGTTACTTCAAGCTATGTATCTAGTTAGATCTCAAGTAGCTTACTCACAAGTATCATCCAGAGGCTGATAGAGCTTTCCTCTGGAGGCAGGCAGTTGGTAGTGTGTCCATGTGTTTCAAGAGAGAGAGAGAGAAAGAGATACAGATGTCCAGCTCATCTCTGTGTCTTCATCATGGCTGCTGCCCTTCCTTCTGGGCATTTTTTAACTTATATAGACCTTATGACCTCACTCTGGGGTCCAATGGAGACTAGCTGAAGTTGGCTACAAGCCAATCAACTGGAAATGCATCACTGATTGCCAGGTAGACTGGCAGGGGCTCCAGCCCCCCTCCCCGTCATGAGGTCCTTGCTAAGATAATAGGGTTTTAAATCCCCTTTCTGATACCTGAGGTCCCACATGTAGGCTAGAGGGTTGCTTAGCAACTAGAGTGATAGACAGGTAAGAGACCTGGTCACCTGGCTGGCAAAAGCAGGAAACTTGAAACAAAGGGAGCAGGTTCCCTCCCACCTCGGGAAAGTCAGCTTAGGTCATGTAGTCAGGTAAAGACAAAATGGCAAAGAGGGAAAAAATGGTGAAGGAGGTACAGGGAGGAGGTTGGTCTGGAAATTCTCCACAACCCTGTCCAGTGATTGAGGGTTTTGCTGCTGCAGATGTTCCCCTTCACCCTCGGGTTGCACATGCCCCCCAGCACATGAACTGTATTGGACCGTAATGGATCCAGCCATTTTTTTATGCCCTCCTTCAGCCACTTCACCAGTGCCTGCACCTCTGGTGAAAGCAGCTTGCCCCAGCCAGGAACAATGAGCCCCTGGAACTTCTCCATTTGATTCTCAAGCTCCTTCACTACGGGGATCACCTGACTAAAGAAGGCATCACCAGCGCTGAGGCTCTTGGTGGCTTCAAGGAATGGCCTGAGGACCACCAAGATCTCAGAGATGGTATCCCACTCTATTTTCTTAAGGGGGTCACTGATCCCAATTTCCCCAACCAAGGCCATCTCATGGATGGCCTTCTGATGCTTGACCAGCCTTTTGAGCATGTATGTGGAGTTCCAGTGAGTCTCTACATTCTGCATGATTTTGTGCTGTGGGATGCTCAGCTCTGGCTGTTTGCCCCACAGCATCTTGCCCCACTTGATGCTCCGGTGGAAGTAGCCCACCACCTTCCTACATTTTGAAATAACCTTGCTGGTAAATTCCCCAATGAGATGCAGATTAGTCAATCACCCCACACAGAAAGTAAAAGCGAATTGGTTTATTATGGTGCTCCCTGTAAACCTCTAGCAACAGCTAAGTAACCAACCAGCTGAAATCCCTTCTTCCTCCCCATTCTCTAAGTCTCCCTGCCTATAGGTTGGCTCCTCAATAACTTTCTTTTCTCCACCAGTCATCTCAATGTCCATTCTCCACGGGTCATCCTGACTGTTGGCCTCTATGAAGGCAAGTACCTCATCTTTCCTCATCTCTTTATGAGTGTCTCTCACCATGGTTATATCTTCACCTGCTGAGCCCAACTCTGGTCTTTCTCTATTCAGCGGTTTCTCCACTGTCTCTTTTCTCTGCACCAGCTTCCCTCACTGTTCCTTTCCATCTCTCGTGGTGCTCTGAGGGGGGTGAGGAACTGCTCCCCTCCTAGTCCTTTTATTTGTCGCCAACCACCAGGTTGATTGTGAAGTTCTAATCATTTCCTGGTGTGCTACCACCTCAGCCAAACCTTGCGAGTAATTGGCCTTGCCGCATTTTTGACCCGTGTTCTCTTTACTGCTAATCTGCTGAGCCTCTTCAGCTTCCCCTTAGGAACAGAGCAAATCTCATGCACAAATACAAACTGGGGAATGAGTAGCTAGACTGCAGAAAAGTACTGAAGAAAAGGACTTGGGAATTACAGTGGACCATAAGTTGAATACTAACCAACAATATCCTCTGTTGGTGGGGGTGTGGGCCTCTACCCAGGCCCTTGAGTGTATTTTGACAGCATTTCCAGTTAGGCTTCAGAGCAGTGAGAGATGTACGGGTGAAAGCCCACTGTGTCCCCACACCCCTGAAGCCCCCCAGAGACCCCTGAGCAGCCGCGGAGCCCCCCGCCGACCCCCAGCACAGCCGGACGCAAGCAGGACCCATGGTGGGAGGGGGTTAACCCCTCACAGAGTGGGAGGCGGCAGCTGAGTGGAGCCAGGCCAGGTCAAGCCCCCCTCAGGCCCCTACTTCACCCAGCCCCCCAGAGAGCCACGTGACCGGAGCCACGTGCCTGTTTGCGTAGCCTGTTCACGCTTGCCTGCTGGTGCGAGTTAGTGCAGAGTTCACGCAGGAGGGTGTGCGGAAGGGCCTGATACCCTGCCTGCGAACCCCCCAGGGTAGACAGTCCCAGCCATAGCCAGCCTACCAGAGGCATGACACAGATGGGCACACGCTGCACCCCGAGGGTCCCCTCAAGCTCTGCGGGCCTCCCCCCCCCAGCACCTCAGAGACCACCACCCAGATGGAGCCCAGGGTTCCAGGCTCCACACTGACAGAGCCCCTGGCTCTCGGCTGTGTGGACTGCCTGTCCATTTTTCAGGCTCTGGCAGCCGGGAGCATGGCCGCCTCCCCATGTAGGATCTGCTCCCTTTTGGGGTCTCTGGTGCGCCAGCTGGAGGAGCTTCAGGCCACAGTCCAGAGACTACATGCCATCAGGGACAGTGAGCAGGAGATCAACTCCTACTGCCAGGCCCTTCTCGCCCGGGAGCAGGAGGGCAGACCACAGTCTCCCTCTAGGACAAAGGAGGACTCCAGGACCTCCTGCTCTGTCAAGTCAGGGGCATGGACCAAGGTGGTCAAAGGCCCTAAGGCCCGCCGCACCACGCCCCTCTTGCTGCTCCAGCAGAGCCTGCTGAGTTGCCAGCTCCCACTGGCAACACAGGCTCAACTGCAGCTACCGACCCCGCTCTCCCCAAGACAAAACAAAGTGTTTGTTGTGGGAGACTCCATCCTGAGGGGAACTGAAGGGGCAATCTGCTGCTCCAACCCCTTAGCCCGGGAAGTCTGCTGCTTCCCAGAGGCCCACGTCCAGAACACTGTGGAGAAGATCCCTAAGCTCCTTCAGCCCACAGACCACTATCCTATGCTCCTTGCTTATGTGAGCACCAAATGACATGGCTCAGAGCGCTCCCAGCCAGGTCATGAGGCGCTACAGGGATCTGGGAGTGGGGCTAAAGGGTCTGGGGGCACAGGTGGTGTTCTCATCGATCCTCCCAGTCTCAGGCTAGGGGCTGAGGAGGGAGAGGAGGATCCACGTAGTCAACTAAAGACTGCAGTGCTGGTGTCACCA
>NW_017729034.1:1378209-1383948 GCF_001723915.1 Gavialis gangeticus
CTCCCAGTCTCGGGCTACGGGCTGTGGAGGGAAAGGAGGATCCAGGTAGTGAACCAAAGGCTGCAGCGCTGGTGTCATTGGGAAGGCTTCGGCTTCCATTACCACAGCCCACTTTTTGGCGAGAGAGGCAACGAGCTGCTGGGAAGAGATGGCCTCCACTTCTCTCCCCTGGGGAGGAGGCTCTTCTCAGCCAGACTGGCTGACCCGCTCCACTAGGCTTTAAACTAAGCCCACAGGGGGATGGGGGGACTACCACCACTGCTGGCTAGCTGAGCAACCCTTGCAAAGCCAGCAGGCAAGGCACTTAAGGGAGCCCACCCCTGCCCCAGCCCTGGTACAAACTGTGGACAAGGCAAGAGCCCCCAAGGGGACACTTGCCTGCCTGTGCACAAGTGCCAGGAGCTTGGGGAACAAGCAGGAGGAGCTCGTCCTCCTGCTTAAAGCATATAATTATGATGTCATAGGAATAACGGAGACCTGGTGGGACTCCACCCATGACTGGACCTCAGTATAGATGGCTATACCCTGTACAGGAGAGAGATTGTGTAGCTAAAAAGGGTGGGGGTGTAGCTCTCTCTGTTAAGAAAAGCTACATGTCCCTGCAGGCTGATGTTGGCGACCAGGGTGGACAGCTAGAGACCCTCTGGGTTAAAATCCGTGGGGAACATGGTACAGGGGGCACAACGGTGGGAGTCTACTACAGACCTCCCACCCAAAGTCCTGAGCCTGACCAGGAGTTCACCTGGGAAATGGCTGAGGTTGCATGCTCCAGGATCATGGTTGCCATGGGTGACTTCAATTACCTGGACATCTCGTGGGAGGATTACTCAGCAAAAACTGAGCAGTCGCAAAACTTCCTCTCATGCGTGGATGACCTCTACCTGACTCAAGAAGTCTATGGGTCAATGAGAGGCAAAGCGCTGCTTGACCTGGTACTGGCTACTGGGGATGACCTAATCGGCAACCGTGATCAATGGGAAGCTGGCTGACAGCACCCACGAACTGATCACCTTCACCATCTGCTGTAAAACTGGCAAGTCAGTCAGCAACACAGAAGTCCTTGACTTCAGGAAAGTCGACTTTGACAAGCTCAGGAGGCTGGTCAGTGAGGCCCTAAGGGACCATGACCCTAGGGAGAGGGGAGTTCAAGAAGAGTGGTTGCTCCTCAAAGGAGTGATCTTCATCAGCTGAGTCCAGTGGCCTGCCTATAACACTGCTGATAAGCTTCTTAAAGCCTTTTGTCAGTCTGAATGGAATGTAGCTAGTGAGGACGAGGCTGGGGGGGGGGGTCAGCATGGTGCAGGGGGTTGTCAGGAACATCAGAGTGTGGGGTTGAGAGGGGGATCCCAGCAAGGGGAAAGGGGGGGGGGAGGAGGTTGAACAGCAGCGTGTAAAAATCACCACTGCAATCAAAATGGGATTACCAACCCAGAAAAATATTTTTAGTGCAAACTTTTTACTGATAGCCAAGTTGTTTAAATAGGTGCCATTAAACTCCTAAATTTTAACTCAGAGCAAGGGACTGGGCTGTAGGCAGCCTGGCCTAGTGACTACTTGCCACTGACCTCATCAGGTGCAGGGATTGGTGCCCAACTTACCAGATCCAATGGGTAATACACAAAGGTAGAGTCCACGCATAGGCTGGGTCTGAGTTCAGAAGGCTGTGACAAAGTTTCCAGAACCAAAGGGCAAAAAGTACAAGCCAGAATTCAGGAACTGAGCAAGCTGGGTCCAGAAACCTGGAAACCAATCCAAGGAGAAATCCAAAGCCAAACAAGAGTGCAGAAACCAGGAGGCTCACCAGAGCTGAGTCAGTACTGTTGGCTAGTCTAGAGGCTGCTGCCATAAGTGGTATTAATTGGGGTGGCTGCAGTCCTAGCAGTCCATCAGGAATCCAGCCAGTTAGCTGGGATAGAGCTGTCAAGCAAAACCCCAGGCAGATATGGCCACCTAGGCAATTAGCTTAGGCTGGCCTGCTTGATAAGGGTCCTTGACCCTCAGCCCTTTTAACTGGAGATTGGAAGCAGGGCATGGCCTGGCAGAAGACTTACATTTTATGTTGTTTAAGCGTAAGTAAAAATATTTGTCAGTAAAAGATTGGTTGTCAGTAAAATTTTTGCATGTTGTCAGTAAAAAACCTGTTTGGTTGACAACCCTGGAGTAGATGCGACTTCCTGAGGTCCCTTCCTGTCCCAATTCTCTGATTTGCCTCAACTTCATGGAATATGTTGACAACCCAGAGGATAGTTGTCAGCTGGTATGGTGGTGATACTGGGGGGTGTATATAAAAATGGAATTTTGAAGGTGACTTTTATAATTAATACATACAAACAGCTACAGGGAAGAGTCTTACAACCGTTCGTATTCTTCTCATATATTTTGAGACCTGGGGACAAGATCTAGGAGGCTTTGATATTCAGAGGAGGAAGAGTTCAATAATAAGACCTGTTGCTGAAGGGTAGGCTTGTGCTCTCCAGCTGCTGCTGGCAATATTTAATTTCCAGCAGAGGCTGTGTGTAGCCTGAGTGCAGATGAAGATTGCTCCAAATCACGATAGGTTGCCATCACCAATTAAGGGAAGCAGCTCTAGCTGACTGCCTAATAAGGTCTATCAACTGCATATAAAACAAAAACAAACAGGAAATTAACCCCTGCTTTGTGGTGAAGGGATTGGGATCAGAACCCTCTTCACCCTCCCAAATCATTGATATTAGAGGTAAGTCTCCAGTCCTCCCCTCCTATCCCACACCATGCTTCATTCATCCCACCTTGCCATCCAACACCTCCATTTGTTAGTTTAGCCATGCTAAAGTAGAACTCCCCTCTTGAACTACAAGTCATTTTGCAATCACTGCCTCAGGCTTTGTGGGTTTAGACAGAAGTGCAGCTCCTTGCTGTAACCCAGAACAGAAGTGGTTTGAGTTACAGGCAGTCCTCAACTTACAATTATTTGAGTTACAACATTTCGCACTGACAACGCTTATAAATTGACACCCATTTCAACGTTCTGACGTCAGTTTCGATTTTACAATGTTTGATCCTATGTAATTTTATGCTAGCGAACAAGTTCTCTGTGTTACCCATCTCCCTGGAGAACATGTGTCCAAACTTCCTTGGACACTTTCTTCAAGAAAGCAGACAAGACTCCAGAAAAACCTGCAGCTAAGACTCCTGAGAAGACTCCAGCCAAGATCCCTTCAAAAAGTCCAGCAAAGTCACTTCAAAGAAGTCCTTCCAAATCAATATGATTAATGTATTTATATTGTAAATGGCAGTGTAGCTATATTACTCATCTATAATGGATCGAGTACAAAATTCTGGGGTATTTTTGGTGAAAATGGTGTTGGGCCTTGGTTCAGGAACTGATCCCCCATTTATAACATTGTCTCTTATGAGAAAATTGGTTCCAAGTTACAATGTTTCAACTTAAGATGCAGTTTTCAGGAACCAATTGTGTCATAAGTCTGAGGACTGCCTGTACAATGATCCCTTAGAACAAATGAAACTTCACTCTTGGTTCCAAAGGGGAGGGGAATCTGGATGATTGAGACTGGGCAGAAGGCAGGGAAGAGTTGCGCTGTATAGATAAACTAATTCAGAGTTAATCTATAAAGTGCAACTCTACCCTGACTCCAGAATCTGAGAGAAGTTGTGATTAGTTTCATTTTGACTGCTTGGAATCTTTTGTTTTCAAAACTATTCAACTGCTTTCCCTGACAAAGAATTAGAAAGTAAAGCAATTTGATTAGACTCCATGGCACTTAAATGAAGGACCAAGAAGTTGCAGGTCCTGGTACATCTAAAGAGGTAAAAAAAGCTAATTTGTTTGTCCAACTAGCTGTGTCATAGGGGGCACAGAAAGAAGATACAATTTTCACCTGATCTGGCCACAGAAAGCAGCTTATAGCCCTGACTAGACAAGTGCACAGCTGCAGGCAGCTTAAAAATGGCTGATTGGGTGAAAACCTGAACCCTTATTGCATGAGGGGCCAAATGAAGACATTTCAAAACAGAGCCTCTTGTAACTTCTGTCTGTGCTGTCTCCCAGCCTTGAGCTGTTTTCAGAATGGGAGGGGAAAGAGGGAGTCTGCATCCATGTACTTGTGTTTGGTCAGGCTATATACTGCTTTCTGTAGCCAGATCAGGCAAAAATTCTCTTCTCTCTATGCTCCCTATGACACAGCAAGTTGGACCAAAAAAAGTAGCTTTTTTTTTTTTTTTTTACCTTTAGATGTACCAGGGCTGGCAACTTCTTGGTCCTTCATTTCAACTCCCACCAAACAAACACCAGTCTCTAATAACACAACTAGAACAGAACAAAATCCTCTCCAGACATGAGGACAAAAGCCACTTTCACTTTTCCCCAGTACAGCAACCTGACTTCACCACCTGATAACCTGCTCCTAACCTCACAGTTCTCTTCCCTTCTACCCTCTCTCCTCTAAGGTTTTAAGCTCTCAGTTAGCTACTCCTTCATTAGCAGAATGCCCCACAGCTGAATATCCTTAATAGTGCTGGCTATGCCTTTTTAAGGGAAGAAGCCACCCCGTTATGCTGCCTTTCTTTTTTTTTTTCTTTTCACATAGATTGTTAGGGTTGGCAGGGACCTCAGTACATCATCAAGTCCGATCCCCTGCCCTGATTAGGAAAGAGTGCTGGGGTCAGATGACCCCAGCCAGGTGTTTGTTGAGTCTCCTCTTAAAGGTCTCCAAGGTATGGGAGAGCACCACCTCCCTTGGAAGCCTGTTCCAGATTCTGGCAACCCTTACCATAAAGAAGTTCTTCCTAATGTCTAGTCTAAAATCTGCCCCCTCTCAGTTTGTGGCCATTGTTTCTAGTTACTTCAAGGGGCACTTTGGTAAACAAAGCATCTCCTATACCTTGCTGCCTCCCCCGCCCTCCCCTCCCCCAACCAGTTTGTAGATGGCCACCAGATCCCTTCTCTTATGGAGGCTAAAGAGACCAGGGCCCCTCAAGCTCTCCTTATAGGACCTTTCCTGCAGGCCCCTAACCATATGAATAGCTCTCCTCTGAACCCTCTCAAGGTTATCCACAATGTCCCTCTTGAAGTGCAGCACTCAGAACAGACCACAGTACTCCAGCTGCAGCCTTACCAGTGCTGCATGGAGGGGGAATATCACCTCCTCAGACCTGTTCATGATGCACCTGCTAGTGCATGATAGAGTGCAATTAGCTCTACTGATTGCTTGGTCACATTGTGGACTCATGTTCATCTTTGAGTCAACTATGACTCCAAGATCCCTTTCTGCTGCTGTGCTGCTTAGAAAGTCATTTCCCATTCTGTATGTGTGTTGGTGATTCCTTTTCCCCAGGTGCAGTACTCTGCACTTATCCTTGTTAAACTGCATCCTGTTTTGATCTGCCCACTATCTCAGTCTGTCCAAATCCACCTGAATCTGCTCCCTGCCCTCCAGAGTGTCTACTCTGTCCCATAATTTGGTGTCATCTGTGAATTTGGACAGCGTGCTCACCACGCCCTCATCCAAATCACTGATGAAGAAAACTACATGGATGCAATTATTTTAAACAAGCCAGTTTTTGGCATCCTGGATTTTGGTTCAGTTGATTATAAAGGGAGGAGGTGACTTGCAAAGTTTAAATCTTTTTTTTTTTTTTTTTGTAAACAATTGTGATGGGCTAGCTGGCAGTGACCTAGCCCAGGGGTTATGAAAGGGCAAAAGATGATTGGAGGACTTGGGCTTCCCTTTCCTCACCAAA
>NW_017729034.1:1384270-1384540 GCF_001723915.1 Gavialis gangeticus
CAATCAGAGGCCAGGCAGCTCAACGTGAGGCTGGGGCTCTGGGAAGGTCAAGACCCCTAGCAGGTTAGACTAGTGCCACTAGTGGTGGCTGTTTGGTAGTGTTCTTGCCTACCCTGTGGGAGATCTGGGTTCAAGTCCCAGCAGAGGTGGGTGAGATAACATGAAGCCAGTCTTCTTGCAGTGGAAAGGGGCCATTGTGTTTTCCCCCCTCCAGGTGCCAAAGCCCTATGTTTCCCTGTCATTTGACATTTTTGCATTTTGTACCTTTTC
>NW_017729034.1:1384756-1386864 GCF_001723915.1 Gavialis gangeticus
CCTGCTTTGATCCCTTCAATTGGAGAGGGGGTACCTCTTGGAGTACCGCCCAGGTTACACAATTACAAGAAACTATCCTTATTCTTTTTTTAAAATCAAGACAAAAATACTGCTTTTATCATGTCAACCTATCCTCTCTACAGCTTTGGTAGAGCTGATCAAATATTAGATAGTCTATTTGTTAAACAAGTTATTTGATCACATGGATAAAGGTTGTGGTTGTGTTGGTCTAAGAAAACAAGCAGTCAGTGTGCTAGAAGCAATATTTTTTTTTTTCTTAGACCAAAATGGTTATAACTTTATTCCTGAAACATGGAAGATATTAGAATTAGCCATTCTAAAATTAAATTTTACAAGAAGGAAGCAGAATTCAACACCTTGAGAACTGGAAGATAACTCCCCTGCTCCGACCTTTTGTTTCAAACCAAATTTGCATACCTGCAAAACAACCTCAACACAAGAGCAATTTCTTGCCCAGGAGAACCTTCCATCACCAGTCTTCCTGTGAAATATGTAACAGCTTAACAAGAAAGAAGCATAATTCAATATCCTGCTTGCCATCAGACACTTCTGAGGTAAATAGACTGTTCTAACTTTTATCTGAGCCTAATTTGCACAAAAAGAAAAATGAAGTTTTCCAGCCAGAAGTTCTTACTCCACCATCCAACTCTCCTATGAAATATCAATTTATTTCTACCTGGGAGAAAGTTCACAATATTTGCATTCTCCAATTCTGAGGAAGGGTGTGTGTGCCTGAAAGCTTTCAAATAAAGAATTTTTTTTTTTGCAACTATCTGTAATTGGTCTAGATATTATCTCTAGTACACTGACTGCTTATTTGATGACAGACATGCACACAAGCAGCACCCTTCCCAAGAACACCACCCTGCAAATGAAAACAAGGAACCAAAAATAATAAAAAACACCCTACAAATAATCCTCTGCCAATGACATTCACTGAAAAATATACAATGAATGTCTGACTTATGCAGGCCTTGCTACTCCTTATTGCCTAGCACAGACTAATACTGTGTGCAGTTCAAGGATGGGATCCAGTCTCTATCTGCTCAAAAGCCAGGCGTTCTACTTTCAGCTCCAGTAAATGAAGCCTGCCTGCTCAGTGATTTGCTAAAACCCTGTAAACCAGCAATTTCTGAACTGTGGTACGCATAGTACCAGGTACACAGAGAACCTGTGAGTAGTACTTGGAAGGCCATGGGAAGTGGCATGCACACACAGCATCTGGAGCAGTGCCCAGCAGGTAAATGTGTTGGGGGGAAGGAGTGTGGGGGAGCAAAGGGGGGTATAGATCAAGGCCCCCATGATGAGGGAGGGAGTGGGGCTGAGGTGAATGGGGCTCTGGGGCAGGTGATGGGATGGTTGGAGCCCTGGAAAGCTTGTCCAGAGGCATGGAAAGGCTCCCACTGCTGTGTGCATCCTGGGGGAGGCATGGGGGCCATGTGCCCCCCAGATTTGTGTGCAGGGAGAAGTTAAGTTGCCTACTGCAGCCTGGGCTCTGTGCCCCACTACTGTTGCTTTGGGAGTCATGCACAACGCCATATGCATCCTGCCATCAGGCTGTGCCCTGTCCCCTGCCTGCCTGGTGGCAGAAGGCACACAGTGTCACATGCAGCTCCCAAGGCAACAGCAGTGGGGCACAGAGCCCAGCACACAGTGGGCAGCCTGCCTCCACCTTGTGCACAAATCTGGGGGTGTATATGCCCCCCCGGTGCCCCTGAATGAGCTACCCAGGGCTCCAACTGTACTTCCTATGCCTCCCCCAAGTATAAGAAGATCCAAGGGGCCACTACCAATTTGGAGCCCACAGGATCCTCATCAGCAGAGAAATAAAAGCCACGGTTTTAAACTTGACGCTGTTTTTGTCTCCCAGCAGGGAGACAAAAACGGTGTCAAATTTAAAACCATGGCCTTCACATTTACTTTTGTGAGCTGGGAATGGGGCCCCTCCACCAATGGGGCTGGGGGGGCAGGGCTGGGGCTGCGCTGGGAGTGGCACCTGGTAGGGGGGCTGCCACTGGAGCTAGGCCAGGCCAAGAGTGCCACACTGTGCCTCTATAGGTGGGTGGGCAGTGGTGCTGGGGGGGGGG
>NW_017729034.1:1386945-1390447 GCF_001723915.1 Gavialis gangeticus
GGGGGGGGGGTGCAGCCTTGCTGACTATGGCCACCCCAAAATTTATTTTGGACCCCCCATAGCCACTCCTCCAGGTGCCACCAGCTGCCCGCAGAAGCATGGCACAGCACTCCTGGCCTGACCCAGCCTGGTCCTGTGCATCTTCGTGGCCACACGGGACACAACCAGGCAGCAACTCCCTGCAGATAACTCCAATAGGAGCCAGGGGGTAGATAGACAGAGCCATGGGCAACTTATGGTAGGAGGTGGGGTGAGGGTGGCAGGGGGCTGCCTCAGAGTGATCGAGAGTGGGGGAGGGGGGAAGTCCTTTGAGGGGAAAGTGTGTGTCTGGGTGTGCATGTGACTAGATGTGGGTGTGTGCACACATCTGTGTGTGTATGAAAAATTTGCTGATGGTACTTAAGGCTGTATCATTTTAAATTGGTGGTATGCTATCTGTCATAGTTTGGGAACTGCTGCTCTAAACAAATGTGAAGAATGCTTGCACCCCCTCACGGTCAAATTTATAGTAGCACCCATTTTGCAGTCCATATGAGTTTCCCAGTTAATTTAGTTAAAAGCAGTTGATTTAACAGTAACGTAAGTCTGATATTATAGCTGTGATGGTCCAGAAATTATGCAAGAGGCAAGGATTTCTTAAGAGAATGTTTTATTGAACCAACTATATAGCTGGGATAAAATTAGTCCCAACTACGTCATTTGTCAAATAAAAAATATCACCCTAAGAAAGTTTTGCCTCTTACATAATGTCTAGGCCACTGTGGCTATATCATCACTCTTACTCTACTATAACATGGGAGATATTGAAACCCATTGCTTACAGTGAAAGTCTACAACCTAAAGAAAAAAGAATCCAGACTACACAGCAACATCTTCTTGAGCCTGTTCAGGGGTAACTTCATGTTGGGTCCAATAAAAGATATCCCCTGAAGAAATCTTTGCGTCTCATTGATTTAACATTTTGGTAGTATGCCGACTTTAAAATTTCACTTGTTAAGCACAAATAAATCCCCTTCTGTGCACTGAGGAGAGCACATAGGAAATAGGCAAGAATATGCACAAGACAGATTGTGCAAGTAGCATATGATTGTTTTTATACCAATGATGATTCAGCAAAAAGCAAGGTTTTATTAGTAATGTCTGTTATGGACTAACTGCATAGCTGAGAGAGATATTAGACAAACTTTTGGGCACAAAGTGTCCTTCCTCCAGTCTGGCCAAGAAACAGAACATAAGCTAAATACCAAATAACACAAAGGATTGTGTTTAACTCTATATGTAAATGAAAACAATCAAAGAAATGAAAGAGGGCTATAAACTGTGGAGCAAATAGAAATGATCAGAAATAGCTGCAAACAAGACAAGTGCAGCTGAATAGATATCCTAATTGTGAAAAGTGTACATTAAATACTTTATCAGACAAGAAAGATGAAGGAAACTGTGAATTCTATGTTAAGGAGCTTAGGGTGAGCTCTTAACAAAAGATGCTGAAAAGATGGAGCCACTTTGCCTTGGTGTTGACAAAAGAAAAGAAAAAAACTCCAACCAGACAACTAGTAAGGATTATTCAGACAAGCAAGGGGACATGATGAAGGTCAAAATAATGAAAGAGACAGTCAAATAGCTCTTGATTGGCCTGAAAAATGAAATGCATCAGCATAGTCTGATATACTTTATCCCAGGGTACTGGATGGGCTGGGATCTCAGAGCCCTTGGCAGTAAAATTTACAGTGTCATAGGAGACAGGTGAGGAACCAAAGGACTGGAAAAGGGCCAATGTAATATCCCTTAGCATGAACCTACAAGAGTTTGAGGTGTTCATGGTATGTCCTGTAGGTTGTCTTGAGTATGTTTTAGCAATATGGCATGTGCACTAGGGATGTGAGAAGCAGGACCAATTTGATTCAGATTCAGCCTGAATCAGGGACAGTGATTTGATTTGTTAATTTGGATCACTGTTCCTGATTCAATTTGACAGAACCAAATCTGAAGATTCAATGCTGATCTGGGGATCAGCGATTTGGACACAGACACAGATTTAAATGTTTTTTCTACGTATCTCGAGGTACCAGCATAGCGTGTGAATGCTGCAATGCTGGGGCGGATGGAGCATCTCACAGGAGTGCGGGGGGGCCCTCCACATGCTGCTTCAGGTGTAGGGAGTCTCTGCTGTTCTGAGATCTCCAAGGAATGAAAAAAGGTAAAATCTGATCCCCACCAGTGGATCAGGGCAGGGGTCCGGGACCTGTCCCTCCCTTGAAGCTTTTTCCAAGCTACGTGCTTCAATCACCAGACGTGGCATGAGGATGGGAAGAATCTGTGGCGCTAGGACCTGCCTCTGACTGGGACAGTTCCTGGCTAGCCCTGGGCTGCATGGGGAAGTCTGCATGTGCAGCCTGGAGCTAGCTGGGGAGTGCCTGAAGTGGGATAGTCCCCATCTACCTCCGGGCTGAACATGCAAACTTCTCTGTACAGCCCAGGGCTATCCAGGAACTGTCCTGGTCAGGGGTAGATCCCAACTAGCTCAAGATTGGGTGGGGAACTCTCCCCATGTGGGGAGCTCTCAGGCCCCACTCTATGATCATGGAGCTGAGATGAGAACAATCTCTTAGTCCCCACTGCTAAGGCAGGGAGACATTGTCCCCCTCAAGGCACCAGTTGTGGAAACCCCCCTGCCTGCCCACCCCTGCAGCAGGCAGCTCCTGGGGGCAGGGAGCAATCTCCCACCCCTGCTGCCTGGCTGACTGAGAGTAAATTTGCTCCTGGTGAGCCATCTACACATGCCGTCCTGTGCAGTAATTACTCAGCAGTTAATTTGCTACTTGCATTTACAGGTAGCAAATTAACTGCAGAGTAGAGGAAATTACTGAGCGGTAAGGGTCAGCAAATGTAGATGGTGATGCTTACTATGCACTAATTAGTAAGCCTGTGCGAAGCAGTTAGTATTCGCTTTGGATTCAGATTCGACCAATTCAGGGGACAGTAATTTGTTTGGTGATTTGAATCACTGTCCCGAATTGATTCAATCAAATCTGATTTGGACACTTGGCCACAGCCAAATCATCCGAATCTCCGAACTGGCCCCATCCCCTGCTGGCTCTCAATGGCTGCCCCATCCACTCTCCCAGCTCTTTTGAAAAAGAAAAAAAAAAAAGCTCCCACTCACTGGATACTGCTAGGCAGGGGGGTGATCCCTGCTGCCCTGTGCTGTGTGGGGGGCTCTTCCAGGAGCCCCCAGAAGCTCCAAAGCCACTGCAGCAGCCGGTGAGTCCAGGGGGGTTTCGGGGTATTTTTTTTAAGAGCTGGGGCAAGCAGGGCAGCCATGGGGGGGTGAGGGCTGGAAGAGCGGGTGGGGGTTGGGGAGGCTTGTGGCAGAGTCCCCCATGCAGCAGTGGGGGGCAGCGGGGATTGGGGAGCAGTGGGGATTACCTCTCCACCTGGCAGCAGCCGGTGAGTGGGGGCTTTTTTTTTTAAGAGCCAGGAGCTGGGGCGGGCAGGACAG
>NW_017729034.1:1513576-1517825 GCF_001723915.1 Gavialis gangeticus
GCGGAAGAGGAGCGGAGCGACTTCATGGCGCCGCCGGTGAGCGGCCTGCGGGAACTGCGGAGCCGGCGCGGCGAGATGCGGAGCCGGGTGGAGCTGCTGCTCATGGAGACTCAGGCGCGGGTGTGCCGCGCGCTGGCGCAGCTGGACGGCGCCGCCGCCTTCTCCGTGGATAGCTGGGAGCGCCAGGAGGGTGAGGATCCTCCCCGCCCCTCGGGCCCTGCCTTCCCCCACCAAAGCAGCCCGCCCGGGCAGCTTCTCATCAGGTGATCCCCTGTCTTCCTGCCCTCCTCCCCATACCTTTTTATTTCCCCCTCGGTGTCCCCACCAAGTCCTCCTGGTCAACCGCCTCCTGGCTCTGCCCAAGCGGTCTGTGGATCACAGCGACTGTCAACTAGCGGGTGGTGGCCCAACAGTGGGGTGCAAGAGTGTATGGAAGGGCCCTGAACCAGCTTTACGAATGAGTCGCCAAACTTTAAACGTCGCTTCTCCTGTAAAGGAGGAAAATGGGGAAAATGGTGACTTTTCCCTTGCAGGCTGGCGGAGTCCAGCCTGCGAGGGGCTGCCTGGGGCCTTCCTGCCCCACACCCTGCGGGTTGGGTGTGAGGGGCACTGGGTCGGGACTGATCATCGACGTTTACAAACAGGTCCTGGTACAAAACAGGTTGAGAACCACTGGTCTGTAAGACCAGGAAGAAGGCTCTGGCAGGGAAGAAACCCAGGAGGAGTGTGGGGCTGCTTTCCTGGCACTTCTCCGATTGCATATCCAGATAGTGTTTCACTGGGTCGGCCTCCACAGGCTCCCTTGACTCCTTCAGGGGGCAGTGGGTGCTGGCTGGTGTGCACTGTTTGGTGTCCCTTTCCAATGCCCTAGCTATTATCTGTGACCTCACTGTTTTCTTTTTTCTTGTCCCATGCATTTACTTGATGTGTCTTCAGTAGCCTCCTTTATTCAGGGAGGCTGATAGTTCCCTGTCATGGGCAATAGCCCATGATCTTCTCTCGACACATCAAATAGGTCTGAAGGAGGCTGTGGCCAGGAGGGTCCTCCAGGACTGTGGGGCCGCTTTCCTCATCCTAATTTGCTTCCGTCTCCAAGCAGAGTATCACTGGGCAGTGTCTGCTGGCTCCTTCATGTTGCTTGAGGGCCAGTGGGCACTGTCCAGTGTGCTCTACTCAGTGTCCCCCCTTGGCACTCTTGTTTTGAACCTGTGACCAGAACTCCCATCCCTGTTTTTTTTATCATTGGTCCCACAGAATCTGTTGGCACTTTTTCCTGTATCCTCCCTGCCTGAGGGAGGCTAATAAGAAACTTGGTGGGCTATGCCCACGTTCTTAAAGGTGACAAATAGGTCCGTTGTCTTGTCTGTTCACGACCAGGTTGATCCCTTCCCCTCCCTCCTCACCCCAGAGTACAGGTGAGGGCCAGTCAGGAGCAGGAATCAAAGGGGCCTCCACCCCTTTGTGGGGTGGGGGCAAGTGCCCCCACCTGGAGCTGCCCCTGGATTCCTCTGTGCCAGCCTCCATATCTTCCATGACTTGTTTCATCTCTAGGATATATTATTTGCTGTGCTGCATGAAAAGGCCATGTTGTTGCAGACATGCTGCATGCTACGGGAAAGGCTGAGAGAATGAGGCATGTTAAGCATGCAGAAAAGGCTGTTAAGTGATAGCAGTATTCACATGTCTGACAGGCTGCCATAAGGGAGTGGATGTTCCCTCCTGTGTTGTAGAGGGTAGGCGATGAAGCAATGGCTTTACGTTGCAGCAAAGTAGATTTACATCAGAAAGAAAAAACTTCCTTATTGGTAGAACAAGGAGGCAGCAGAAAAGACAGTCCCAGGGAAATTGTGGAATCTCCTTTCACTGAAGGTTTAGGAGAAGAGGTTGGGGAAGTGTTTTCAGGGATGATCTGAGTAGCATATATTCATTCATACCGAGGGCTGAGATTCCTTATGGCCCTGTTATTTTTCGGCCAGAGTGTCTAGGTGCTGTTCTGCTTTAGCTTGCTTAGTGACACAATATTCCCCAAGGCAGAAAGTCTGGATGTTGTTTAAAATCACCTGGAAAAGAAGAGTGCTGTGTAATCATGGCTGAAATAATTTAACCAGATCATGCCTGACCATAAAAATATGCTGTTAGCCCGATGTAAAGAAAGAGAAAACCTACCAGTGAGGTCAAGGAACATGTTTATAAAAACTGGCAGGACCTCTCCAGGTCTGAAAGAATTGGCTATTGGTCTGTGGACCTTGTTATCTGATTAAATTTGAAGATCCCTCTGCTGTTTGACTGTGAAAACTAGTTGTTTTCCATATCTCCCTGTCCTCCCACCCCCAAACCTTTGCTCCCCTCAGTAGCTTCCTAAGTAGGAGAAAGGAGTAGGGGGAAATGGTTTGTACCACTTTGTGCCTCCTTGTATATCTCCAACTTTGCATCTCTGCTGCCCCTTTTGGGTCCTCCTTTTACTTGAACAACTTTGGTGTCTGCAGACAGGTTGCTTTCCCAAGCAACACCGTGATACTGACCTGATAGTGACAGTTCTCTTGTTGCTGTCCTGGTTCTGAATAGAAGTAGTGAAAGGGGCTGGAGCCTTGTTAATGTAACACTGTTGTTCCTTAGCACGCTGGTTCTCAACTTTTTCCTACCGGGACCCATTTGCAAAAGTTCATGGCCTGTCCCGACCTACACTTCCCTGGCTCTGCCAGTGGGTGAACCACAATCCCCAGCCTCCCTGGGCCATGCTAGTATCCTTCACTCATGACCTGCAGCCCCTGACTCACCCCCAGCCCTGCTGGTGTCTCTCACTCCCAACCCACAGTCCCCTATGCCACTCCCCCCCCCCAGCTCTGCCAGAGGAGCCCCCAGCTGTCCCTGTCCTTCTTGGGCCAGAGCGTGGTGGCTCCAGCTCATGCGGGCAGCAGCAGAGCAAGTCCAGCCCTGGCAGCCTCTGCCCTGGGCTGGGGCTGCTATACCACGCCAGGCAGCCTGGTCACAGCAGCCCCCCCAGCAGCGTCTTCTAGCTGCCCTGCCCCTGTGAGCACCCAGCCCAGCCTTGCAGCTCTCCCCTGTCCCTTCCCTCAATGGAAGGGGCAGGCGCCTTGCTGCCACCACTCTGCCCTGCTGCGGTCTCAGCACTTTTCTGGGATCAGTGTTTCTGAACCTGTGGCTCACGACCCTCTGAAATCTTGTGACCCACTTTTGGGTCACAGCCTATGGGTTGAAAAATGCTGCCTTAGCAAACTTATAAATAGCTGTGTAAGCATAGAAGCTCTCTGTAAATTTGGAGGGATTGTGCCTGGCCATCTGCTCATATTCTGAGGACCCTTTGTCACTAAGATGCTTCATTCATATTGCTGGCAAAAGGAAGAGAAGCTTTTCCAAGGTTTCTAATTGACTTGGGGTAATCTTAGTATTTAAAAGCAACTGGCTTTGGTAAAACACCTCTCTTAAATGATGACAGTGAATTAAGAACGAAGTGGGATATTCTAGTTTTTTGTATTGCATCTTGCTAAATAGGACCTCATTTTCCTTTTGAAGGTGTGGAGCTGTGTAAAACTAATTTAGATTCAAAATACAATACTATTGCTACCCAAGCAATGATATCCCTTCTTGCTGCTTTCAGTAGCTTTGTCCTGAGGAGGTTTTAAGCAAAGCCTCTGAAGTTAAAAACAGGCTGTTATATTCTGCTCAGAGTGACAAGTGAGTGGTATAGCTGCTTTTCTAACCAGCTTTTAATAACTCTTTTCTATGTGGTTCCAATGACAGAATAAATTGGTTCTCTAAGTAGTTCACAGTCTGCGGTCATCTGGTGAAATGTACTGCTTCAGGAAGTCATCACTACCAAATACTATAGGTGGATTTTTAAAAGCTGGATAATTTTATGAGTAACACTTGTTAGTCATTCACAGTAAGATTCTTCTTTTTATCACGTTTTAGAGGCTACAGTGATCAGTATAAGAATATGAAAAACTGTACTTTTCTTTCTGTCCTTCCCCCTCTCCCTCACTCCACGCTGTCCTCTACCAACGCTGCATTACAAAACTGGCAAATTACATCAAGGGCAGTGGGGGAGGGCTCCAGCAAATGAGTGAGGAGAAATCTCATTAATTGAATGGTCACTTTTATGCTACTAGTAAGTGGTCAAGAATTTTACGCTGTATAATAGTTTCATAGTTTCTAGGGTCGGAAGGGACCTGAGCAGATCATCTAGTCTGACCCCCTGCCGTGGCAGGAAAGAGTACTGGGGTCAAAC
>NW_017729034.1:1518004-1519003 GCF_001723915.1 Gavialis gangeticus
TGGTCATCTAACCTCCTCTTAAAAACCCCCAGGGTGGGAGCGTGCACCACCTCACTTGGAAGCTGGTTCCAGACCCTAGCCGCCCTGACCATGAAGTAGTGCCTCCTGATGTCCAACTTAAACCTTCCCTCCGCCAGCTTGTGACCGTTGTTCCTGTTCTAATGTGCTTCTGAGACTTGAAACACACTTTGTCTCCGATAGGTGGTGGTGGCATCAGCTGTGTGCTTCAGGATGGCGATATCTTTGAGAAGGCAGGTGTTAATGTGTCTGTAGTGTTTGGGCATCTTTCTGAGGAAGCGGCACAACAGATGAGAAGCAGAGGGAAAGCTCTGAAGACTAAAGATGGTAAAAACATACTACTAAACTTGATTAACTTTACAGTGTTACTGAATGGGTGCATTGGAGGCAGATGTGAGACTGAAGTATTGCCTTATAAGCCATATCATCTGCACACATAATTTGAAGAGAACCAAGTGTCTGAGTGAATTTCTTTGTGCTCTATAATTTATTTAATAAAATGACAGGTTTTCGACTGAATCACCTAGCTTGGAAACTTTCAAATCTCCCATGGCTTGTATATCAATATGTTTTATCTCTTGTCTTGCTCCTCTCTTGAGTGCAGAAGTCAAAGTCCTCTCATGTCTGGCAGCCTGTAGGGTTAATCTGGGCAAGGCAGACCAGTTTCTGTAGCCAGTGGCACATGACAGAATGATGTTGTCAGCATTAGGGCTATGCAAAGCTTTGGTCCCTGATTCTATTCGACAGAGATTCAGCCCAATTTGGTGGCCAGATCTCTGAATCCGAATCAAATCAGAACCCTCTGAATCAATTTGGAAAGATTCGGCGATTCAGACATAGAAACAGCTTTAAATGTTTTTTCTGCATACCTCAAGGTACCAAGCGGCTCGTGACTGCTGTGATGTTGGGGCAGATGGAGCGTCCCATGGGAACACAGGGTGGGGGTGCTCCCTAGTGTGCTCTGCAGGAGACCCAGAAGTG
>NW_017729034.1:1524003-1538668 GCF_001723915.1 Gavialis gangeticus
TGGCATCTCCTAGGTCTTGGGGGGCACCCAGGGTCCCCCTCCAGCCAGTCACCGAACCGGGGTGGGGGGGCCCTTGGCGCGCTCCCTGGCGGACCCAGAAGTACTTCTGATTGACTTCTGGGTTTGCCGCTGAGCATGCCGGGGCGGGGGGAGCTGCACTTCTGTGGGATGCTCCATCGGCCCCAGCATCGCAGCGTTCACAAGCCACACCTGGTACCTCGAGATATGTAGAAAAAATCTTTAAAGCTGTGTCTATGGCTGAATTGCTGATTCTCTGAATCAGCACTGAATCTTCAGATTCGCATTCGGCCGAATCGAATCGAGAACAGTGATCTGAATCTATGAATCGAATTACTGTCCCCCATCAGGCTGAAATCGGGATCACATACCCCTAGTCAGCATCATGTCTCACCACCTTTGACTTCCCAGCCTGAACAAACACAGGCTTATTTACAACTGTAGGTGGTCTTTGGCATGAGTCCAGAGCAAGGCTTGAACCCTCACTTCTCAAGTCTTAGCAAAATGCCATAGCTCCTCTGCTGCCTGGATACACAGGAAACAAGTATTTGAGGTGTTTTGGGTGCCATTTTGGGGTCTGTTTTCTGACCATGAGAACACTGTAATAAGTGACTGAGCTCTGTGAGAGTTTGAGATCACTGAATTTTTTCATATTCCAAATATTGTAATTTGTTTGGGAGGAGACTGCATGCACACAGTACCAGCTCTTTGCAGTACATTTTAGCAATAATCCTGAGAGATCCTTTAATTCTTAATTAGCTCCTTTTTGTGAGACCCATTTTGTAGTCCCCAAACTTCAATGAGATTCTATATAGAGCTAGTTGTAGGAATGGAGCCATAATTTGAAAGCCTTCATGATGCTTGTTTCTCTTGTTTAAAATCTACTTCTTATGTGCTTGTTGCTGTCTAGGTAAGCTACCATTTTGTGCCATGGGTGTAAGCTCTGTTATCCACCCGAAGAATCCTCATGTTCCAACTATACACTTCAACTACAGATATTTTGAAATTGAACAAGCAGATGGTAAGATTGATAATCTCAAGTGTGTTGAAATATGGACACAGACTTGATTTGGAGGGAGCATAATATTATGGTTAGAGCAAAGAATTACGACTGGCTTTAGTTCTGTTTCCAGCTGTCCCCCAAGTTTATTAGATCACACTGGGCAATTTGACCCTTAAGACTTTGTTTATGCTTTTAAAAAAATGTGTATAATAATACTTGCAACCACCTTAAAGGCATTTACAACTTAATTGCTGCTTGTGAAGTGATCAGTGTAGGATATTGTAATTGTAATTGTTTAAGACTGAGTATAACGTGAGTGAGACATAATACCAAGCCAGATAAATGTTAATAATCCAATTCATGGGAAAATCGGAGTTTAAATATCTTTCCTTGTTATTGCATCTTTCCTGATTATTGACAGTAGTTCAAACCAACTCTGTCCTTTCTCATGGGGTTAAAAATTGTAAAATGTAATAAATGTGAATGTACCCTTTTAAAATAGCCGGGCAGATAGAGAGAATTCTGTGTGAAATTTGGTTTATTCAGAAAAGTGTAGGGATTGCAACGTTGTTTCTCTTTTTCAACAAAGAAAACAGGGAATTTAGGGTCTTGTGGTCCACATCTGACAATCCCTGCTGAACATCTTCAGCAAATGGATACCATTTGTCCCATTCACTAGCATTGCAGCTACTTCCTCCCATTTGCTATCCCATAATTTTCTTCTGGGAACTACAGCAATTGCTCATGTGAGCAATGACTTTTTTTGCTGTCTGCTTGCCAGTGTTTCTCAATCAGTGTTTCTCAACCAATGTACTGCAGCACCCTGGGGTGGTATGAGATCCTTTAAAGAGTATTGTGGGATGCTGTTAGGTGTGCAAATAGAAACACATGATTCACAGGATAAACCTAGAGATGTCAAACAGAAGTCAATAATGTCAAAAACTTTCTGATCTGTCGTGGTGTTTCTGAGTTCTCTGCAGCAGAATTACTTCATTATTTTTCTGTGATAAAAAAGGAGTGAATGCTAAGAGTTGGCATTTTCCAAAGGATGCATTGTGTCTAACACTAGTTTAAACCCATATGCTGTAGATGGGCTCTTGGCAATAATTACGTAATTCAGAGCAATTTTGGGGAAGCCTGTACAGGGCAGTACCAGCCAGACACTAATCTTGTGTAATTGAAATGCCACAAAATAATTGGTAGTCAGAATGATTGATATGCAGAATGCAATAATATAATAGAAATTTCTCTGCTGAGTGGTTTATTTTATAACTTTCAGACTCAAGTAAATATTTTTATTGTTACTTTTGACTATTCCTGAAGTTTGGGGGTTTTTTAATTGTAATTCTATTTGTTTTTCTAAGTCTGACAAGTAGCAATGGGGTGGTTTGAGAATGAAATAACTACTACACATTTCTCTTCTGTAGGGTCTAAGCAGTGGTGGTTTGGTGGTGGAACTGACCTTACTCCAACTTATTTGAACCAAGAGGATGCCATTCATTTTCACGAAACTTTGAAAGAAGCTTGTGATAAGCATGGTCCAGAACTGTACCCCAAGTATAAGAAATGGTATGTAAGAGTGAAGGAAATGCTTTTGGATCTCTTGTCTCTCTTGCTTTTGCAAGGTTGGATTACATAAAACATCCTGTGTTAACACTTGTTTTAAGTTGATCATTACTTCATCTCAGATGGGTATTAGGGGATTTTCAGTTAAGCATATTCTGGGAATGCTGCAGAACCTCCACTGGGGCCAAATTCTGCCTTCCAAGTATGTATGAACAACTCTCTGTATCTGCATTAATTTGACATTTGATGTTTGCAAAGCACTTTGCAATCTTAATTTAGTGATAAGGGAGCTAATAATGTATTTAGCTGCTCTGCTTTCCCAGTTTAATTCATTGCTAGCCTAACTGCTAATAAATAATACAATTGCGTATTATAGCACAAAGTCTACTTTGTAACTAGATGTCAAACATTGTATCTGGACAGCAACTGTAAAGAACGCACTTGCCTTCTTACAGTAGGAAATGTTCTTTTAAGTTGTTTATGATTATACATGCCACCTATTTACTGATAACATTACTTTATGTTCATGTAGTGCCTTGGCCGCTACCTTCCAAATGAAAATTTCAATGCTTTTTTACAAATTTTAAATTAATTAAACTTTGGCCTTTGTTCCCATAGCCTGACCACAAGATCATCCATGTCTCCTGTCTTTGGGTATTTGTATATCAGTGGGGCAAATTTGTAGTAGCTTATATCAGTGATGGTCTATTTACAGAACTCTAGAGGTACAGTGAATGACTGAGACATTGTAACACCTTAGAGTGACATTGGATGCCTGTTTTGAGAAATGTGTCCCTATATTCAATGCACCTTTTACAGGTTTCTTTTGAGATGCATATTTAGCCTTTTCTCTTCTTTAAGTGTTAGGTCAATTGAAATGCATATGTAGTTTCCTTGTTTTCACTGGCTCACTGGCCCAACTTTTCCTTTGGCTGTCTTGGCTCGGAAATACACATGTGATGAACAGTGTTAGGACTCTGCCAATAATTTTAACCACTTTTATGATTTTATGGCATGGATCTGGTATTGGATACCACAAGCTCCACTTTCTCAATGCTTAATTGGTCACAAGCCATTAGCGAAGTTTGATTTTCTTGTGGCAGTCTTGTTACCCACAATCCAGTCTTGCCCCAACTATTGTCTTGTATTTTTGCAAGCTTTGTTCAAGCTTTCACAGTTTTCATATGTAGCAAGACCAGCAATGAACTTCTCATAGTTCCAGCCCCAGTATGTTAATCAAAAGTAAGTAGGGCCCTTCTGTTAAGGGGGGAAAGTTGCTGGTCATTATTACCTTTGTTGGAAGCTGCACTGAGAACTCAACTGTATGTGCTTTATAGATAGATGCATTTAACTATGTCACTGTTGATGTGAAAGACCTAACTGATTGTGTTCTTCAGTAATAATGTGCAGTGAACTGCTTCTCTTTCTGTCTCTTATCTGAAACCAGCTATGGTATCCTACAGGAAGGTTTCCTTTTATATAAGCTGCTAGCCTTTGTCTGAATGCAGCAGATAAAGAGGGTGTTGTGCATAGGGTGGGAACTAGTTGAAAGAGGTGTTTATCTTCTCTCTTATCTTGAAGGCATGCTCTTTAATACCATTTACTGTGCCTTCTGTGTTTTCTGCCTTGAATGTTTCTCATCAGGCTTGTTCTCCAACTGAATCTGCAGCTGAGGCTTTCCAAATTTTTTTTGCTAATCCTCTCTCCTACTTTGCAATAAAAAAGCTGATCCTTTAAGTGCAACAGGAAACAGGAACTTCTCTATTTCTGTATGCATATCCCTATGTCTTATTTTGATTATCCAAGAGCAGTCATTAGGTATGAATACTATATATGAGATATTAGTTCTAAGAGACAGGTAGATTCCTTCCACACCATTGGGGAGAGAGAAGGCAAAAGAGGAATCCTTTAAACAGGGCCAGTAGATCTAATGCAGATCTTGGCCCAGGACTCCCTCTTATTCAGTTGCAAACTTCTGTTGTCTATTGTCTTGCTTAATCATTGCTTAAGAGGCTTTTAGGTTTTAAGCTTAAAAATAAAGATTCAGTTTCTAAGGAAGAATGAATTTGATGTCTCATCCAGTAAAGGTTATTGATATTTCACATTATTTTTTTTTAATACAAAAAAGTGACCTTTCAGCAAAATGGTAAACGGAGAGGAAAAATTATCTGGGGAGAATGTGATTTAACAAAAAGACTAGAATGTGAATTAACATAAAGACTTATGCAAAGAATTCCACAAAAAGGTTATAATTTTTTATACAGCTCTCAGAATAAACTGTTAGGGTAAAGTCTTAAAGTGTTCCTAACTTCTTGGTATGTAGAGCATGTGGAACCCCTTGAAAACTAATGTCTGCCTGCATAGGCATGTTGCTTCAAAATCTGCTATTGTGCTTGCAGCACTTACTTTTTTCAAGATAAGCAGTGACATGCTGCATTGTAATGACAGCATGAACTAGTCCTTAACATTAAGAAATGTAGTCTAGTCTTGCCATGGTGTACCGGTTTCTTAACCTTCACTGGAGTTAATGGACAAAGAGGCTGTTTATCAACTTGCAGATTTTGGCCCTTTCTCTGTGTTTTAGTAGTGTAATCTCTTGCCAGTTGTTTGTCTGGAATTTTAGTTTTCTGAGTCTCAACTTTATCTCCCGGCCTTGACTTTTGATTGCTGCTCTTTTTCAGGTGTGACAACTATTTTTATATCAAACATCGCGGAGAGCGAAGAGGGATTGGTGGCATATTCTTTGATGATCTAGACTCTCCCTCAAAAGAAGAAGTGTTTCAGTTTGTGCAGAGCTGTGCTGAAGCCATTGTGCCCTGTTACATTCCCATTGTGGAGAAACACTGTCATGATTCTTTCACTCCTGAGGAAAAGTTATGGCAGCAGCTTCGTAGAGGAAGGTAAGAAGGGCATGGACCAAATGACATACAATGGGTGGAATGGGAGAAGAGCAGAGTTAAGGTGGTTTTAATCCTAGAATTTATACTTACCTGCAGTTTAAACTATATTGCTTAATGAGTGGAGGTTACACGTGTTTGGGAAAGCTTCTTGCACAGTGTTCCCCCACACAAAGTTCTGCCAGACCTCGAAGGTCACAATTAAGTTAGCACAACTGCACTGGGGAGTTTTTCAACCTTTGTAAAGGTGTTTAAACAGACTTAGCTGTAAAAGTAGGGTACAATACAAAATGAATTCATTGAAGGGAATAATGGGTGCTGACAGATGTGTTAAAAAAGCAGTGCTTTACTGGAAGTGGAATTGTGACAGTTTGACCCAGCTCCCCAGTATCTGTATAGCTCACACATTTCAGTAGGGCCTTTTGGCACTTTTATTTAGTAGCTGATTCAATCAGCTATTAGAGAAAAGTCCAAAAAGCCCCAGTGAAACTCACGTGAGCGAGCCAGGTCAAAGTGACACAATTCCTCTTCTGGGCATGTACTGCACTGTGCTTGGTGTGAAGATACACCAAGCTGAAAGTAAAGTGCTGGGGGTTTTTTCCACATCTATAAGCTCCCAAAGTACTTTGCCTAGTCATCTCTTACCTAGTCTGAAATCACTGAAACTTTCAAGATTTTGATTCAAAGTTAGTCGTGAGCCCTGAGAGTGATGCCCAGTAGTAGGGTTACCATATTTCCAGTTCCAAAAAAGAGGATACCTGTTGGAGGGGACACCTCACTCCCCACCTGCAGCCCCCTGTCTCTGCTGCTGCCCCTCACTCCTGACCCACAGACCTCTGGCCCAACCAGTGCCCCACACTAGACCCACAGTCCCTTGCCCATGGGCCATGCTGGTGCCTCTCAGTCCCAACCTGCAGTCCCTTGGTGCTGCCAGTGCCCCTCACTCCCAGCCCACAGCGCACTCCCATCCGTCCAGTTCCCCTCACTCCCCTGCTCTCTTTGCTCTACTGGAGAGGGTTTCCAACTGCTCCCATCCAAACTGGGTCGCAATATGGTGACTGTGGTGGCTCTGACTTGTGTGGGTGGTGGCAGAGCGAGTCTGATTTTGGTGTGGGATGGAGGGAGGAGGAGGGGAGGCTTGTGGCACCCCCTGCTTTGGGCTGGGGCTCCTGCACCACACCAGGTGGCCTGGCTGTCCCTTGCCCCTGCCACCCGGGCCACTGGCCCACAGTGCCACTATCCCAGCCATGCAGCTCCCACTGCCCCTGAAGGGCACCCTCCACCCCTTTCCCCCACTGGAAGGGTAGGAATTTCCTCCTGCCCCTGTGCTGTGCCACAACCCTAGTGCCTAGACACCATCCCCCAGCATCAGCAGACACCGTCTCCCACCCTGACAGTCCCCAAGCTCTGGCTCTCCAACCCCTGCCCCCCATAGTCTTAGCTATATCCAGCTGCTGAGGCTGCTGTCACCACCCTGCCTTGCTGCATGCTGGTTACGTTTGTGTATGTGCATAGACACACATGGTACCCCCTGTTTCAATTGGCCTCCCCCTGCTCCCACTAGTGGAACAGAGCAAAATCCTGGACGTTTGTTCAGATTTCAGAAAAACACCTGGACAGAGATTGGAGGACCCAAAAAAGAGGACATGTCCTGGAAAACCCAGACATATGGTAGCCCTTCTCAGTAGTGAAATATTAATTTTAAAAATTCAAAGGAAATTGGTTATTGCAGCAGGCATGACACTTGCATTTGTGTTTTTAATGCTCTGTAATAAAGGAAGCATAGGGAGGATAGTTCATGAGAAGGCCACCTAGGAGCAGCTGGCACAGTGTTTTGTGTAGATCTGTGGTTCTCAAACTTTTTAGACTTGCAGCACCCCTCCATAACTTTTTGGAATTTAGCAGCACCTCATTTTAAAAACTAATTTATTTGGTGTATTAATAGTTGAAGAAAACCCTTATCTGAAATATTTGAAAGATGTATTCGTCTAACTACAGACCAGGCTAAAGCTCACTCAGAACAGTCCTCATGAACTCTCCCTATATTGATGGACTGCTTTATAGGAAACATGTTTATCCAACATGAGTCTTACAGATGCTGTAACAGTTACAAAGTTGAAGCTTCAACTGTTCTGTTCTCTGAAAATTTTCATAAGTTTGTTTTCAGATTCAAAGTCTCCTTGGCTACCTATGTGTATGTGTCCTTTTTTCCCCCTTCCTTTCATTTGCAAATAATGGTTCTTTTCAAGTGGAGCTGAAATGTTGTTTCTTCTGTTTCTGTAGTAGCATCACTAGTCGTCAGATGTGCTTTGAAGTTAAATTGTACTTTTGAATCTTTTAATCTCTGACAGAACAAAGGCATTTAATATCTGTGACAAATTCTGGAAGATTACACGGGGAAATGAGTTTTCTTCAGGTTATAGCCACAGCTGTTTTGGACAGCTGATGATTCTTGATTTTCTTGCAGAGCCTTGGGTTAGGCTACCTTCATTCCCTGAATGAAGATGAGAAACCCTCCCTCTCACTGTGGCTATGTGTAATGTGAATGGCTGTTAAGATAGCTACTGTTCTACTGCAGGAGCATTTCTCAGCATGGTAACTACTGAGACAAGACGCTGAAAGAGCTCTGGTGCAACTGCATCAAGGAAAGTCTGATGATAAGAGAACTGGTTTTGTGCAAAATGTTAGTATATGTTTTGCAGGTTGACTACCTACCAATGGAATATGCAGTGTGGTGTTCAGACAGGTGAGGGAGGTGGGCTTGTACTACTGGAGGGCAAGAGCACTGAGTTGCATCCTTTTCCCAGTTCCACCTGCCTTGCTCTGTGCTCCTGTTCTGAGGTTCTGGGTAGTTCACAATTCCTCCCAACTGGGTCCATCCCACTGTACTGCTCACTCAGTGAGAATCAGTGGTAGTTGCAATGTTTCTTGGAGGGGGGCTGATAATCCTTCTGTGAACTGAACTTCAGCCTTGTGGCCTGAATATGAATTGGATACTTCCTTTCTAACAACAAATCAGAATGGTTTTGACACTATGGATTCTTATTTGAAGTCTTGCTAAAGATGATACAGTTTTCATCAAACATTTCCCTTAGAAGGTAAATATGGCTTCAGACTGCAACTGGGAAGACTCCTGTTGGGAGGTTAGATAAGCTGTGGATTGTGCCTGTGACAAAGGAGCTGGACCAGTAGTTTGAAGCATTTTTCCAACATGCTTTCAAAGGCAGTTCAGCAAGTATGAGAGTAGGTAGAACCTCAGTAATAGTCTTTTTCTGTAAATACCAACTGACATGAGATTTATGTTATTGCTGCTGTTTAGGCCAGTCATTCACAACCAGCATGTCATGGGGCAGCACCCAATATTAGCATTGTTCAGATGTACAAACATCTGCATGATTTCATAAGATAAACCCAGCAATTTCAAATAGGAATCCATAGAGTCAAAAGAGTTCTGACAGTTGTGAACTTTCTGAGTGATTTGCCACAGAAGAATTGCTCTATTATTTTTTCCATAGTCCAAGAGTGAGTGAAAGCAAAAAGCTGGCATTTTCTCAAGGGCTGAATCTAAAAAAGTTGCAAACCACTGGTGTAGGCCCTGGTCCTGTAACTGAGTGAAAGTGTCCCTGCTAGGATTGGGGCTGTGCTCAGGAACAGGATACTAACTGCTTTGGGTTATAAGTGTCAGATGACTAATTTTTTTTCTGACTTTCCTCCTGCTCAAATACCTGGGAAGAACAGAACAGTCCAGAACAATGTTTCTTAGTTGACGAGTCCACCTCTTTTGATAATTGTTCTGCTGCCAGAAGTATAAAGGTTATAAAGAGGTACAAAGTTCTGTGAAGAAGTTACTGGATAATACCAAATGCTGATTTGTAAATGTGAGCTTGATTTTAGCCATACTTACCTCTTGCAAGTAGCTACAAGTTTGTAGAAAAGATCACCTTTGATAGCAAGTGTTGTATAGCAAGCCAAACATGTGCATTGCTTTATTAGAACCTGATGTAGGTCTTAAATAAATTGCTTTAATACAAGAGCAGGATTGGAAGGCATGACTGCCTGATAAACCTATAATTAGGGACCTACTGAAACCACAATTTTGGGCAGGCTCTGTAAAAAAACAAAAAAAAACAAAAAAAAAAACGTGCAGGGTCCCCTGGGGGGGGGAAAAAACTCACCAAAAATAAAATGTTGGCTCCTTTCAGGGAACCATAAGCCTTGTGGCCACTGTGGCCCAGCCATGTAGCCTGCCAGGGGAGAAGGGGGCTGCCACCAGGATGGCTACTCTCCCCCCCCCATCCCTAGTCACTGATTGGCTGTGAAGGCTGTCTGTCATATGGTCCCACCCCTTGCCACCAATCAGCAATGAAAGGGTGGGTCATATGATGGATACTCCTTGGAGCCAATCAGTGGCAAGGCATGAGGCCACCAGGGCCCCTCACCCAATCAGAGGTGGGGAGGTAGCACATTGTGCTCCACCCATGAACATAGCTGCCAGGCCTGTGGTCTGCCCATGAAATTGGCCGGCAGCCGCCTCGACTTTGGTAGACCCCAACCTATACTATTTGTGTCTGGACCTAGAGAACTATTTCAAGAATTCTCATAGAATTCTAGAAGACGTGGCTGAGAGATGGTATTAGCTTGCCTTTTGGTCTGTGCCATTTAAAGTTGCTGTTGGATTAAATGATCTTGTCTGTCCTGGCACAGCTGCATCGCTTGTTGATATCAATAAATTCCTTTGTTGATACAAATTATTCTCCAGGTGTGGACAAATTTGCCTTTTAAATGCTTTAAAAGAGGAGGTAAAGCTGCTGATTGAGACTATGTACCAGCCATTACAATATACCTGTTACATCTGCATGCTCCTGCATCAATACGAGCAAGCTAAATTGCCCTCATTGTGACTCTGGATGAAACAAGGTTACTGTTGGAGCAGTTTTGCTAAATTTTTATCTCTGCAGAACTATGTAGCTATAATAGTTGCATCCTTACAGATTGTAGGGGTGTCCTTTAGATGCCAATGTAATTGTTACATCTGCCTCTACCCTCAGTTACTCCAGTTCTTGTTTTGTGATAGAGAGGTTCCTTTGTACTCCTCTATTCTGGGTCTGTGCTTGGGCCTGTCCATCCCCGAGGCTAATTCATGCTCTCCTCTGCATCCTCCCTCCTGCTGGTAATAGAACGATGCAGTCTGAAAAGCCATTGGCTAACCAAATGTCTGGCTGCATGGCACCAAGTCCCCTTGTTTTAAAAGGCTCTTGCAATTGCTTGGGTCATGGTGGGTTGAGGTAAGTTAGGAGGGCTTGCAGTAACTCTTACCCTAGTGACTGTCCTCTTTAGTTCATAGTCTGTTAGATTTACTGGGAACTCTGCCCTTGTTCTGTGACTAGTGTTTGCAGTGCCAGTCTCCTTCCTGTTCCTTACCGGGGACAAGGCCCTGCCTTCGTTTCTGTATGCATGCTGAAGGAGAAGAGGCTGGTCCCAAACTGATACTCTTTATTTTTGTGCCTTGATAGGGCAAGGAGACCGAGCTGGTGGCTGTTGTTTACAGCCCTCTGCTACTTGAAGGCATCAGTTGATGTGACACTAAATTTATTCTTTGTGTCTTACCCCCTGCAGGTATGTCGAGTTCAATCTTGTTTATGACAGAGGTACAAAGTTTGGCCTTGCAACGCCAGGATCCAGGATTGAAAGCATTCTTATGTCTCTGCCCCTGACTGCCAGGTGAGGAAAGAGCAAATGTTACATGGAGTGTTAGGCAGGGATGTGTTCCCTTTCCTACTGTCTGGTTTGTTCAAGCTAGCTGACACTGGAACTTGTATTTGGTGTGTTCCCACACACCAAGATTACATCACCAGGCTGGCTTTCCAGTCCCATTGCTGAGATACCAGCATAATGGTGGGATGGACTGGTTTTGCCCACAGTACACTCCTTCGCTACTGAATAAAAAAAAGTAGTTTCCAGTAAAAGGACAAGGTGGAAGTTTCCAACTGCTTTTTCTATTAGGACTTATTTCCATGTCCCACCTATGGTATAAGGTTTCTTGCTATTTCAGCCATAGCTCCTTGCTCAGCAGCCCATTACACCTTATTTAAAAAGAAAAACAAACTAAGAGTATTTCACTTGCTACGTGGTGCAGAAGCCGAAAGTGGGGTCCTGCTCTCCCACGTGGTGCCTGGAAATGAGTGCTGTGTCCGTGCCATTAAGGCAAGACTGGGAGTGCTGCTGAGAAGTAAGTCCTACCCACTAGCACTTGCTTGGCATATACTTAAGCCTGGAAACTAAGCAGCTAGAGAAGGCCTAAACACCAGCCCCCCCCGGCACCATAGTCAGGTGCTCTGCCTTGGGAGGGCTCGTGGTGGAGACAGTATAGACAAACCTTGAGAAGTTTTAAAGTGCCATGTTTTTCTTTTGTTGCCTCCACTCCAAGCTCTCTTATTTAGCTTCTTACATGGTCCTCATCTCCTCAGGGTGCCTCATTCACTCTCTCAAAGCTCAAGCAGTTCTTTGGAAACCTCAGAATGTTTGGTCTCATGGATGTTCCTGCCCAGGGAAATAATCTGGGTGGTTTGTGGGACATGTTTTAATTAAAACACTTAATTTTTGTTTGGCACAGTAAAGGGGAGGAAGCAACTCCTAAAGCATTTAAAGGCACTTCAATTTGTAAGGAATGGTTATGTGGAAGGGGTGCATAGCTGAAGCTAAAGAGGTTGATTCAATTTAAGTATAAGAATCACTTGGTCCCACCCCTATCTTTCCAACCCTCCCAGGAAGAATAGGAGGAGTAGGGTGTTGGTTTTGTTTTTTTTAAATTCCTTATCAATTAAGTGCAGCATGTGTGTGTGTGAATACATATTTGAATTTGAGTTGTGTGGCTGTGGCATCCAATCCAGAAAGACTTACTGAAATCCAGTTAGAGGACAGCTTTGGAGAAGTGGTCCCCTGGCCAGCCAGGCTCTAAGGATTGCATTCCTCTGTTTGCAGGTGGGAATACATGCACACACCACCAGAGAATTCCAAGGAAGCTGAGATCCTAGAAGTCCTGCGTAATCCCAAGGACTGGGTACACTGACGAGCACTGTGAAGGGGCCCAGGCTGCCTGTGTTCGGCCCCATGTAAAGGATATGAACTCTTGTCAATCAGCCTACTCCAACTACCATTGTGTGGCAGTGCAACAGCTCCATTTTCATATTCTTATGTGCCTTGAGGGTTGTATGCTTGCTTATCATATTTTACAAGGAGACAAATTGTTTAGAAGCACCAAACTGGTGCTCACCCCTTGCTGCTGTTGCCTTCTAGAGGCTATGAAACTCTATCTTATATGTTCAGCAACACTCAACATTTTGGCTAAACCCAACATGAAATAAACCACTTAGAAATACTCCCGTATGGGATTAACATATTTGCCAATCTTAAAGGGAATTAGGTTTCTTTTTCTTTCCTTTTATTTTTCAAGTTATAAGACTTCTCAGGAAATGTTTACAATGTTTTTTAAAAATAATGTTCTGATGCTTCATAATTAAAAGAGTTTCACCTGGTGTGAGTTCAGTCTTTTAAAATCATAGTTTCACATATTTTGTTACAGGACTTTTCATTAAATTTCTAAGATTAGATACCTGATACATGTAATACCTTTGAATGAATGGTTGACTCAAAACAAGTTGAAACAAAGCCAAAATCGTTAGACAGTGACATGGGTACTTAAATATAGGCCAGATTCTGTCTTAGTTTTTGCTTGTGTGACCTATTGCCCTGCTTCTTAGCAATCTCCATTCATGTAATTGGGGATAACTTTAAGAGCTGAAATAACTACTTCAGGTGACTAGATAAGGCAGAATCTGTGTGTTTGGTTATTTAAGATGAAGTCTTATCTTAAAAGTTGCACCCATTGTAACTAAAAAGGTGATTTTTAAACTTTAATCAATTTACTTTATGAAAACTGGTCTATATTGATGACTGTCCATGCAGAAGCTTGCATTAGTTGAACTGACCTAGGCTTCTAGCAGATTTAAGTGAAGATGCTATATTGTCTGTGCATAGTCCTGATATGGTTTGAGCTTCAGAGGTGCTTGGTCTTAGACTTATCTGATTATTTTATATTTTTATATTCTTTTTCTAAGTGTGTCCAAATCCAAAATATTTTCCCTGTATTTTTAGTAGGGCAGTGTTTATAGTTTTTTTTCTGTTAATTGACTTGTAACATTTGACACTAGAATGAGTAAGAGCAGTTAGGGCTGCAAACATGTGGACTTTGGTTTTCATTAAAAAGAGCAAAAGTTCTGGAAATAATTAAATCGTAGGTTTGGTTTGGTACATTAAACCTGACCAGCTCATGTGAATAAGAGGAAAACAGGTAAATCTACACCTTTATAAACTAACTAAAGTAGATTTATATAGCGCAAGCTTTTGTGAACTGAAGCTTCATTAAATGGTGTGAAAGGATGTGAAGAAAGCAGAGTACAAGAAGGAGAGAGAAATTAGAATTCAAGAGCCAAGGGAGGGAAAGGAAGGCAGTGTTGGGAGAGGCAAACAAAGAAGCAATAAATCCATAGGAACAAAGAAGTCACAAAAATGAGCCCAGGTAATGGGATAAGAATCATGGACATGATATGCAATCATTCCAAAACTAGCTGGTACAGGCTTCAGGCCTCTTGGCTTTAGCCCGCTGATTGCTGTTGCTACAGACTTCTAAGCCTAGGCCCACTTGATCAGGCCTAGCTCCTTAGTGTCAGTCTTTCCTCTGGGTTTGCTCAGGTACCCCCTTGTCCCTGTCTTAGTGCCTACCTCAACCTCCTCGCATCCCTAATCCAAGTGAGGATGCTTGCACCCTCTGTGCCTGTGGTCTCTGACCCTGTCTGGGCTGTATTCTGGGTGCCCCTCAGATACCCCTGTGGCCTCCCTATTAGCCAAATTCAATCCTCCAGTTTCAAGCTTAAATTACAACATAAATACTGGTGACTGCTTCACAACTAAAAAAAACTACTCAGCTCTGGGTCCTTGCCTTACTACAGATCAGAAGCAGGAATCCTGGCTTCCTCTGATAAAAAAAAAAAATCCCCAATTTTTAGTTAAAATCTGTATTTCCTAAATCCATACTTCTTCCGTGATTTAAATGAAACACCACTAATATATAGATAATAGCAAACTGCCCATCAAGAATGCCTGTCTGGCCCCACGCCCCTCC
>NW_017729034.1:1543668-1544666 GCF_001723915.1 Gavialis gangeticus
CCCCCCGCCCCCCTGGGTCCAGTTTGGCTCAATGCCCCTGCCCCCCCTGGCTGCTCTGGGTCTGACAACACTCCTCCCCACCTCCCTGCTGCTCCAGGTCCAGCCCCGCTGTATCCCTTCCCCCACACCATTCCAGGCTCAGCCCCATTCCACCCCCCTCCAGGTCCACCTGACCCGTGTTCGCAGCCCTCCCTCCCTGACAGCTGTTCCAGAGGGCATCGAGGCCAGGCAGCAGCGGAGGGTAGCACCACCATGATCTACCTCCCCTTGCCTTCAGGCAGGGGGAAAGCCCTCCTGTTCAAGTGGCCACTGCATGTTCACTGCTGCCACAAACTTCCCTGGCAGCGGCTCAAACTTGGGCCCACGCAGCCAATTGCTGCCCTCCCTCTTGAGCGTTACATACAGACAGACTAAGCCTTTAATTATATTAGAATATATATAGTGGTGTTTTGTTTTAATCATGGAAAAATGTGGATTTAGGGTTACTTTTTAAAACCAAAAATTGGGAACTTTTTTAAATCAGAGAAAACCAGGATCCCTGATCATAAGTTTCCTTTGGCTCTCCATGGAGCAATTTGCGTGCCTGCTAGTCCATCTGTCTGCTATAGGTCTACCCCTCAGGAGTTCCTCTCCCTGCAGCATGCACAGCTTGACTCCCCTGCTAGTACCCAGGGCCCTACTTTTATGTGCCCCAGTGCTCTGCCCTTTCCTGTCCATTGGCATCCCAGCTAAACCCGGGGGTTGCCACTCTGGCTGGTAAGTAACTTGCTGCACCTGCTGCAGTTTAGCTCAGTTGCCTCTCTTTGTCTTAATAAGCCTAGGCAGTTCCTGCCCTGCACTCTCCCAGGGTTCATAGTTTCATAGTTGATAGGGTCAGAAGGCACCTGAGCAGATCATCAAGTCCAACCCCCTGCCATGGCAGGAAAGAGTACTGGGGTCAAACGACCCCAGCAAGGTGTTCGTCTAGCCTCCTCTTAAAGACCCCCAGGGTAGGAGCC